>NC_086100.1:25095226-25405826 GCF_963921235.1 Mobula hypostoma
TCTACCACAGCTTTTGCAGTGAAAACAGCTGTAGAAGAGAATTAAACCTTAGATTTTGGAGCATTTTCTCACAAAGGGGCTGTTTGTAGAAACCTGCGGTATAAAAATATTCATAAGGTAGCAGAATTGTACGAAATGAATCCAAAAATGCTAAGGAACTGAGAATGGGAGTGGGGGGAGTTGTATCGAAGGAATATTTTGCAGTTCATTAAATACAGAATGAAACTGGCTTTCACAAGGAAATGAGATCTAGCCCATTATTCAGAGCAAAGTCTCAATGTTCCAACTACTGCAGGAAACAAATTGAATTCTATTGTGATGGAAGTAATTCAAACAAGTTAGAACAAAGCTAAGGACATGAATATTGACAACCTGTGCAGATTTATGGAAGACCAGTATTGAAAATAAATGCTAATTTTTTAATTTAGGAGTTCAGGAAAGTGGTCAGTGATAGGAATGCACAACGAGTTTCATAGTTTTGACTTTTATGTGGTCTATTGCAGTATATAGTGGACAATGGCGGTGAAGCCAGCAGAGTCACAATGCTGGAGGCCCGGGTTCATTCCTGATCTTAGGTGCTTGCTGTGTGGAATTTACATGCTCTCCGGTGTGACCGTGGAAATTTCCTCTGGGCGCGCATATTTCCTCCCACATCCCAAAGACGTGTGGGTTGTCTGGCATTTGGGCACTGAGAGTTGTCCCTAATGTGTAGATGAGTGCTTAGAGTCTGGGAGATGTTGAAGAGAATGTGGAGAGAATAAAAATTAGGTATTAATGCAAGATTAGTGCAAATGGGCAGTTGATGGTTGGTGTGGAGTGAGGGATGGAGGTTAAGGGCCTGTGTCTGTGCTGATTGACTCTGAAATTGAAACATTAATGAGACAAATGTGTAAATAACATACTAAATTATGTTTCAATTTAACAAAGCAAGGTAATATTAAATTAGTTTGATCTCTGGATTAAGAGGAAGAGGCCCAGGGACCGCAGCTGTTGCTAGTGTACACAAGCTCTACGGGTAGATCAGCTGTGGTATTCCAGGTGGATCCTGATCAGCTCTGCGGTTCATTTGTGTTAACTGCAGCCCTGGGCAACCAGAATATGAGCAACACACAAAATGCATGAGGAACTTAGCAGAAACACAAGAAAATCTGCAGATGCTGGAAATCCAAGCAATACACAAAATGCTGGAGGAACCCAGCAGGCCAGGCAGCCTCTATGGAAAAGAGTAAACAGTCAACATTTCAGGCTAACACCCTACTTTAGGACTGGAAGTGAAGCGGACAAGTCAGAGTAAGAAGGTGAGGGGAGGGCAGGAAGAAATACAAGGTGGCAGGTGATAGATGAAACTTGGGGGGGGGGGAACTGTGGGAGGTGAAGTATGAACTGGGAAGTTGACTGGTGAAAGAGACGTGTGATTCTACCTACACTGTAAATCAGCTGAACTATATATTACATAACTGATGAAGTAAAAATGCTGCCTACCGTTCTGATGTTGAAAGGTGCACAACACTTTGCGGTAAAATACACCTCCCTTTCTAAATTTTGATGCAAGTGCATTTGTAAACAATTGACCACTGTTTAGAAATGTTCATACAATATGGTTGGACTATTCAAGTGATTTGAAGAATTGTTTTACCTTTCTTCCTTTCCCCCAAAAACCTTTCAACTTCTTTTCATTTACACTTCTTTACGTTGTGGAATCTCAGTAGTTTCTGTATAGAAGGAGGCTGTTCAGCCCATAGTGTGTGCTGGCTCTATGCAAGACCAATCAAGCTAGTCCTCCTTCCTCCCTGCTACTCAGGAATTCTTGCAGAAGCAGTAATGGCATTGGTTACAGTGGTATTCCCCAGCCTCCCATCGTGGTTTCTGTGGCTTTTCGTTCTCCTCTGGCTCAACTGGATAACAGGAACCCATATATCAGCAACCACATCAGGACAATCATGCCATCAAGCCTCAAGACCTGGACCTCTATACCTCCCCCTGTAGCTGGATCCTTGACTTCTTCATTGGCAGATCTTAATCAGTGAAGATTAGTCACAACTCCTCCTTGCTGATCAACGTGGGTATACCTGTAAGCTATGTGCTTTGCCCGCACTCTACCTTCTATATGCATATGACTGTGTGGGGCTAAGCACAACTCCAAAGCCACCTTCAAATTTATTGATGCCATGACTGTTATTGACCGGACCACAGTCAGCTTATTGGAGCGAGGTAGGACATCAAGTTGCATGGTACCCCACAAGAACCTCTTGCATAACATCGGTAAAAGTAAAAAGCTGAATGTTGATTTCAGGAAGGGAAAGAAGGGAGAACTTGTACTAGTCTACACTGGAGGATTGTCAGGGGTGTGAGTCGCCAGCTTTAAATTCCTAGGCGTTGGCATACCAGGTGACCAGTCCTAGGCCCAGATGGTGTACGGGTTAGGGCTCCGAAAATCTATGCCAACCAACAGGCAGGACTGTTCAAGGATATCTTCAATCTCTCACTGCTGCAGAAGGAGATTCCCACCTGCTTCAAAAGGGCAACAATCATACCAGTGCCCAAGAGGAGCACAGTAAGATATTTATTGATTACAGCTCAGCATTCAGCAGCATCACACCCTCAGGACTAATTAACAAATTCCAAAACCTGGGCCTGTGTGCCTCCCTATACAACTGGATCACCTGGACAATAATAACACCTATGTCAGGATGCTGTTCATTAACTATAGCTCAGCATTAAACATCATCATTCCCACAATCCTGATTGAGAAATTACAGAACCTGGGCCTCTGTACCTCCCTCTGCAATTGGATCCTCGACTTCCTAACCGAAAGACCACAATCTGTGCGGATTGGTGATAACACCTCCTCAACACTGTGTACTTCAGGGGAGTGTGCTTAGCCCACTGCTCTACTCGCTCGATACCCATGACTGTGTGGCTAGGCATAGCTCAAGTACCATCTATAAATTTGCTGTTGATACAACCATTGTTGATAGGATCTCAGATGGAGATGAGAAGGCGTACAGGAGCGAGATATACCAGCTAGTTGAGTAGTGTCGTATCAACAACCTTTCACCCAACATCAGTAAGACCAAAGAGCTGATTGTGGATTTCAGGAAGGGTAAGACAGGGGAAAATGAAACAATCCTCATAGAGAGATCAGAAGTGGAGAGAGTGAGCAATTTCAAGTTCCTGGGTGTCGAGATCTCTGAGGATCTAACCTGGTCCCAACATAACGATGCAGCTATATTTTATTGGGAGATTGAAGAGATTTGGTTTGTCAACCTGTGCCCCTCAGCTATGTGGAGTACTTCACCATGTCTTCAACCTGAGCCTGAGTCTTCAGAGGGTTCCTGTGCTGTGGAAGACGTCCTGCCTCGTCCCTGTGCCGAAGACGCTGCGCCCCAGTGGCCTCAATGACTACAGACCGGTGGCTTTGACCTCCCACGTCATGAAGACCCTGGAAAGACCTGTTCTGGAGCTGCTCCGGCCTATGGTAAGGCCACACTTAGATCCCCTCCAGTTCGCGTACCAGCCCCGACTAGGAGTTGAGGATGCCATCGTCTACCTGCTGAACCGTGTCTACGCCCACCTGGACAAGCCAGCGAGCACTGTGAGGGTCATGTTTTTTGACTTCTCCAGTGCATTCAACACCATCCGCCCTGCTCTGCTGGGGGAGAAGCTGACAGCGATGCAGGTGGATGCTTTCCTGGTGTCATGGATTCTTGATTACCTGACTGGCAGACCACAGTACGTGTGCTTGCAACACTGTGTGTCCGACAGAGTGATCAGCAGCACTAGGGCTCCACAGCAGACTGTCTTGTCTCCCTTTCTCTTCACCATTTACACCTTGGACTTCAACTACTGTACAGGGTCTTGTCATCTTCAGAAGTTTTCGGATGACTCTGCCATAGTTGGATGCATCAGCAAGGGAGATGAGGTCGAGTACGGGGCTACGGTAGGAAACTTTGTCTCATGGTGTGAGCAGAATTATCTGCAGCTTAATGTGAAAAAGACCACAGAGCTGGTGGTGGACCTGAGGAGGGCTAAGGCGCTGGTAACCCCTGTTTCCATCCAGGGGGTCAGCGTGGACATGGTGGAGGATTACAAATACCTGGGGATACGAATTGACAATAAACTGGACTGGTCAAAGAACACTGAGGCTGTCTACAAGAAGGGTCAGAGCTGTCTCTATTTCCTGAGGAGACTGAGGTCCTTTAACATCTGTTGGATGATGCTGAGGATGTTCTACGAGTCTGTGGTGACCAGTGCAATCATGTTTGCTGTTGTGTGCTGGGGCAGCAGGCTGAGGGTAGCAGACACCAACAGAATCAACAAACTCATTCGTAAGGCCAGTGATGTTGTGGGGATGGAACTGGACTCTCTGATGGTGGTGTCTGAAAAGAGGATGCTGTCCAAGTTGCATGCCATCTTGGACAATGTCGCCCATCCACTACATAATGTACTGGTTAGGCACAGGAGTACATTCAGCCAGAGACTCATTCCACCGAGATGCAACACAGAGCGTCATAGGAAGTCATTCCTGCCTGTGGCCATCAAACTTTACAACTCTTCCCTTGGAGGGTCAGGCACCCTGAGCCAATAGGCTGGTCCTGGACTTATTTCCTGGCATAATGTACATATTACTATTTAATTATTTATGGTTTTATATTGCTATATTTATACTCTATTCTTGGTTGGGGCAACTGTAATGAAAATCAATTTCCCTCGGGATCAATAAAGTATGACTATGACTACTATGACTAAAATACTTGAAAACTTCTATAGATAGTCTGTGGAGAGCATTCTGACAGGTTGCATCACTGTCTGGTATGGAGGGGGTTGTAGGCAAGCTATTGCACAGGACTGAAAGCTACAGAAAGTTATAAAATTAGTCAGCTCCATCTTGGGTACTAGCTTCCATAGTACCCAAGACACCTTCAAGAATCAGAATCAGAATCAGGTTTATTATCACCGGCACGTGTGTGAAATTTGTTAACTTAGCAGCAGCAGTTCAATGCAATACATAATCTAGCAGAGAGAGACAAAATAATAATAAATTAAATAAGACATAATAATAAATAAACAAGTAAATTGATTAAGCATATTGAAGAACTTATTTAAAAATGTGCAAAAACAGGAATACTGTATATTAAATAAAGTGAGGTAGTGTCCAAAGCTTCAAAGTCCATTTAGGAATCGGGTGGCAGAGGGGAAGAAGCTGTTCCTGAATTACTGAGTGTGTGTTTCAAGCTTCTGTATCCCCTACCTGATGGTGACAGTGAGAAAAGGGCTCTGAAAGGAGTAATCTATTATTGAGTATCGCGGTCACCCAGGCCATGTCTTCTTCTCATTGTTACTCTCAGGTAGGAGGTACAGAAGCCTGAAGGCACATACTCAGTAATTCAGGAACAGCTTCTTCCCTTTCCCCATCCGATTCCTAAATGAACGTTGAATCCATGAACACTACCTCACTCTTTTATATTTTATTTCTGTTTTTGTGCTATTTTTAATCTATTCAATATACATACTGTAATATACATACTTACTGTAATTGATTTACTTAATTATTTTTTCTTTTTAATATTATCATGTATTGCATTGAAATGCTGCTGTTAAGTTAACAAATTTCACAACACATGAGTGATAGAAACCTGGTTCTGATTCTGAAACTTGACTTCCTCATTGGGAGACCACAGTAAGTGTAGATAGGAAGTAACAGCTCCTCACTGACAATTAACACTGGTGCACCACAAGGAAGTGTGCTTAGCCCACTGCTGTACCCTCTCTGTGTGGCCAGGCACACCTCAAACGCTATCTATAAATTTGCCAATGACATAACTATTGGCAAAATTTCAGATAGTGGCAAGGAGGTGTACAGGAGTGAGATAGATCAGCTGTTTGATTGGTGCTGCAATGGCAACCTTGCACTCAAATGCCATTACCAGCAAGGAATTGATTGTGGACTTCAGGAACGGGAAGTCACGGGAACACACTCCAGTCCTCAAAGGATCAGCAGTGGAAAGGGTGAGCAGTTTCAAGTTCCAGGGTGTCAACACCTCTGAGGATCAGGCCTGGGACACAAGGGTGGCTATACTTCATTAGGCATTTGAGGAGAATTCGTATGTTACCAAGGACACTCAAACTTCAACAGATGTACCATGGAGGGCATTCTAACTAGTTACATCACTGTCCAGTGTGGAGGGACCACTGCACAGGATTGGAAAAAGCTGCTGAAAGTTGTACACTCAGCCAGCTCCATCATGGGCACCAGTATTGAGGACACCCTCAAAGGATGAGGCCTCAAAAAGGTGAGATCCTGTCATTAAGGACCTCTTTCACCCAGGATTTCTGAATGGACAATGAACACCTGAACATTACCCCACTATTTTATTGGCACTCTTTTTGCACTTTTTGCAAAAATGTAATTTTTGAATACAGATACTAATTTTAATTTAAGGCTTTTGTTATTATGTATTGCAATGTACCACTGCCACTAAACAACTAATTTCACAAAATATTGCAGTGATTTTAAACCAGATGTGGATTCAATCACAAGGAAGTTTACCAGTGCTTTTACTTTAAAAGGTGAAGAAGTTTGACTTGCCACTGAATACTAGCAAATTTCTTTAGTTGTACTGTTGAAATTATCCTGGCTGATTGCATCACGATCTGGTATGCCAATTCAAAAGTGCAGGAGTGTAAGAAGACACAGAGAGCAGTGGACGCTGTCCAAAACATCACACACACACCACTTCCCATCATGAGTCATATCTTCAAAAGACACTGCCATTGGAGTAATGTCCATCACCAGAGATCCCCACCATCTGATATATACCATCTTTGCACAGTTACATATGATAATGAACTCAACTTTGACTCTGAACCTGCCATCTTGAGCTATTGTAAAGTGCACTCAAAATATCTGGATTTATCTTTATATTCTGCATGAAAATTCTCTTCCAAAATTGGTGCAGACTTTAAATCAGTGATAAAGAATCTAGTGCTTTCCCGGTGCAAATGACGAATAAACTCTTCTCGTGCTACCAGCCGGGTACAGGTATCAATTATAACCTTATAATGGGTGATAATCGATACCTGTACCTGGCTGGAAGCCTGAAGAGTTTATTCGTTAAAAGCAGTGTTGTTATAGAAGAAATCATCAGTTTATAATTATTTTGATGGCCTAAACACCAAAACAGGTTAATCATTTTTTGTTTATGTTATAGGTCGGTTGTTATAGGTTCACATGTAATACAGATTGTCCGTAGACTGTGATTTGAAAATCATCAGTTATAGGTAAAAAAGTTCTTATTTTTTTTGTTTTCATGTTGTAAATTATGGCATATTACCCGAAATGCAGATTCAATAACAACTTTCTAAGAGTAACAGACCATGTGTTCACAAAGGCAAGGTACAAATGGGATTGGAGTTTCTAAGTGTGGGCTTCCTGTTTGCTTTCTGTCCTATTTTTGCAAGAAATATCAAAGCTGAGGGGTTCTTAAGGTTTTTACAGCCGGGGGTGGTAGTGAGGATAAGCTCCCACTACATCTTAAATGCTCCCAATGGCGTGTGTCTCAAATAGCCTCTAACAACCAAGTCCAGCTCCTGCCCTTCACATTGCTCTTAGCTAGTATCCCAACGGAACTGTTTCTACTGACAGGAGAGGGGGCAAAGGCAGGTTACTGGCACCTTTAAAGCCAGTTGTTCTGGGCAGAAGGGGCTTATCAGCCATAGTTGGCAGCTCATCTAAGAGAAGGAAATCTCTGACCTCAGATGTCCACTGCCTTGTGGCTACACCCCTTCAGGAGTAAATCCCAAGGTAAAGTCAGAGCAGGAGTCCCTAAGGTAGCTGTACATTGAGTTCAAAGCTGACTGGAAACTCCCGTGACACCACTGGTGCCAAATTGTGTCGGTCTCTACCATTCCTTTGGATTCATCGGCTGCGTGGGAGAGGAAGCCTGCCACACGGGCAGTCGCTTGCTCTCCGTAACATACCGGCTTGCGTATCACGTAGACCACTGGAGACAACATCCATGGTCAACCCTGAACAGCGGAGGGCCTCAACAACAAGGCTGATACGATGAGGCTTGTGCATTTTTGTAAGAGAAAAGTCAAGAATAATGTTCAGTATTGTAAATGCTTAAAAAGGAGGAATAGCAAGCATGTTGAATACCTAGTATGAAAGTGGGGTGCAATTTCAGAGTGTTCTCTGTCCTGGAGTCTAAACACATACAGGTGCGTATCCCCAAATCTATCTGTACAATCCTTTGGCTGAACAGTCACGTGGTTACAAATACTGATTAAATGTTTTCAACAGTAAATCTGACCATCAAACGTTAGTAAAATGATAAATCCCCTAAGAGACCCCTCCTTATATACCCTCTCAAGTGAGCAGGGCACGGCTGGAACATAGTGCTGGATCCTGATTGGCTGGATCTGAATTGCCTATTCCCGATTGGTCAATTTTTTTAAGCCAAATCCTCATTAGGAATGTGTGGTCCCAGACTGGACCTATCTTTACACTCTCAGAATCTGCATTTAGGCTCCCCACATGGTCTTTCTCGAGTGATTTCCTGATCTTTCTCTTGTAGGCATTCTCTTCCTTGCCAAGGGTGATGGGCTCATCAAACCTTGGTCTACGTGAGCATGATAGGGAGCTTTCAGTAATCCTACTTCATTCTGCTCTCAAGATTTTTAAGTCACCTTTATGTCCTGCTATCCTGGTCTTCAAAAATCAACCTATCAGAACAAGGCCAATCCAAACTAACCATCGGTTAGGTTTACCGATGAAACAGTGCAATTGGTACCTGTAAGTATGTGACTGTTAAGGCCAAAGGTTAGCATGGATGGATTTGAAAACCAATCTCAGCTCTTCCGTAGTCAATTGCATATCCCCAAGTCCACTTTAAAAGAGACATGCCGAATAGGAACCTGGTGTACACCCCTGCCCCACGGTGACACTGTGATGACAATGAAATGAAGATTTCATTGCTGTATGACTCAAGCTCCTTATGGGAATGAAGTTTCAAGTGCACTAGAATATACAAGCAACGATGTAGTGCTGAGGCCTTAAAAGGCATTGGTTAGAGCACATTTGGGGAGCAGTTTTGGACCCCTTATCTAAGAGTGGATGTGCATTGGAGAGGGTCCAGAGGAGGTTCATGAGAATGATTCCAGGATTGAAAGAGTCAATGTATGAGGAGCGTTTGATAGTTCTGGGCCTGTATTCCTGAGTTTAGAAAAGTGGGGAGGAGGGGATCTCATTGAAACCTATAGAATAATGAAAGGCCTAGAGTGGACATGGAGAGGATGTTTTTACAGTGGGGGAGTCTGAAGACTAGAGGGGACACAGCCTCAGAATAGAAGGACGTCCCTTTAGAATAGAGAGGAGAAGAATTTTCTTTAGCCAGAGGGTGGTGCCTCTGTGGAGATCATTGCCACAGACAGCTGTGGAAGCCAAAACATCGGGTATATTTAAAGAGGAAGTTGTTAGCTTCTTGATTAATAAGGATGTAAAAGGTTACAGGGAGAAAGCAGAAGAATGGGAGTTGAATGGGCTGTGATGGGCCAGATGGCTTAATTCTGCTCCTATGTCTTGTGGTGTAAATGAGGAACAGTGTAGATATTTGTATGTTCTGATATTTCACAAAGAAAATTGTGGAGAGTAGGGCAGGGGTATTGGGAATATATATTCGGGAGTGATCATTCTTAATATTTGTTACATTGTCACTCTTAACCACACAAGAAGGTAAATTAATTTGAGCATTTGATCCAAATGTTTGGTGGTTATGTTCCTGCAGTTTCCTTGTGTATTATTTTTTTCCTGATACATATTTAGCCAGCTCAATGATAGCCTAAACTGATCAGTAATATCTTTAGTGATGTATATCTAACTACAACTGGAAAATTTACCTTGATGCAAGATTCTTAATAATACTGCAGATGATACTGAGTTATAGGAAGGATCCGAATGTTTAGATAAAAGATGTATACAGGATTAAGGGAATTTGTAGAGAGTAGTGTCAATGATAAAATGACAAATGTATTTCCAAAATAAAGGGCATACCATATAAAATGTTGTTTGGAGGGTGGAGGAAAATCATGTTCAATGGTTAAACAATTTTTCTGTGCATGAATCCAATACCATAAAAAATCGTTAGAGCACACGGTGAAACAAATTGCTGAAAGGATAGTGTTGTTCTGCACAATCATTCTAACCTCTCAAGTGGGAAATAACCAAGATAGATTGGAAGGATTTTTCTGTTGCAGGCTACACTGCCACAGCTTAATTCATTAACCGTAGGCGTGTAAAGGATCTATAGGAACTGTGCAGTGTCAGATTAGTGTATTGTACTGAGATGAGTTTGAAGGGATGGATCTTGCATTCAACATCTGTATAACATTGGCCCTCTATCAATAATAGATGTCCACAGTGTAACTCTGAAACAAGTGGATCACTCCCATGTCACATAAGCCATGCATCGATGAAGTAACAGATGCAATGAGATTTTTCATTGCGGTCAGCTTATCAAGACCTAAAATTAAAACCTGTAATCTACAATGCAGTGAGATAGGTTTTCCAGTATATTATCAAGATATGAATGACACCAAGTATCTCAAAGCATGGAAGGGATGATTCTGGAGACTGCAGAATCCTCCACATCCACAAGTAGTATAAATAAACCAACATCAGTGTCCTGTTCTGGGCAAGCATACCCCTGTATTTGAAGCTCTATTTGACATTTGATTAGACCATAAGACTATAAGATATAGGAGCAGAAGTAGGCCATTTGGGCCATTAAGTCTGCCCTGCCATTCAATCATGGGCTGATCCAAGTCTTCCAGTCATCCCCACTCCCCTGTCTTCTCCCCATACCCTTTGATGCCCTGGCTAATCAAGAGCCTATCTGTCTCTGCCTTAAATACATCCAGTGACTTGGCCTCCACAGCTGCTCGTGGCAACAAATTCCCAGATTTATCACCCTTTGACCAAAGTAATTTCTCCGCATCTCTGTTCTAAATGGACGTCCTTCAATTCTGAATTCGTGCCCTCTTGTCCTAGATTCCCCTATCATGGGAAATAACTTTGCCATATTTAATCTGTTCAGGTCTTTTAATATTTGGAATGTTTCTATGAGATCCCCCCTGATTCTCCGGAACTCCAGGGAATACAGCCCAAGAGCTGCCAGACGTTCCTCATACGGTAACCCTCTCATTTCTGGAATCATTCTCGAGATTGACTCTGTTAAGTGGGCATTTTGCAATCATAGATACACAATTCTAAGCTCCCTTATGAAGAGAAATTATTAAGTAGGCAGCAAAAAAGGAAGTTACTTATTTCAAGATACAGCACAGAAAAGGCCCACCTGGCCCTTCAAGCCACACTGCCAACAACCCCTAATTTAACCCTAAAGTGATCACAGGACAATTTACAATGACCAATTAACCAGTACATCATTGAATACTGGGAGGAAACACACACATTCCACAAGAAAGACATACTAACCCATTACAGAGGACACCAGAAGCACTGAACTCTGATGTCCCGAGCTGTAATATTGTCATTCTAACAGTTACACAAACATGGCGCTCAAAAATGTACAGCAATGTTCCAATTGGTAGCATAAATATAGGATCCATCTCCTACAGCTTCACTGTTTGTAATATACTTAGAGTATATTATTCTTCACAAGTTTCATAGAACATAGAATAGTACAGCACAGTACAGGCCCTTCGGCCCACAATGTTGTGCCTTTCCTTTGTCATATTTTTATCTTCAGGTGAGAGAATGAAATACAAAGTCGACAAATAGCGATGAACAAAAGCTAGATAAGGTTGATGCTGATTGTAAACAAGCACAGGCTTGTTGAACTCAGTCTGTTGTAAATTCTTTGATTTAATCCAACTTTTGAGCTTTCAGAAGGAAGGTTGAATAATCTTTTGTGTTGCGCATTTAGTGATTTCATTATTACAATATGTATTCTAAATTTCAGGGAGTTGATTGATATAGTGTTGATATGTTTGAAAGGTAGCTGAATGGACACTATTGGTATTTGAACCTTTGCATCATGCATATCTCTTCCACTCAGCTTCTAATGTTTATATGCCATTCCATAACATTTAATAAAAATATTATACCCTTGTGATCAAAACTTCTTTATTATTCAATATTTTAGATTGCAGCATTATTGGAAAGGCCATTGTTTATTGCCCATTCCCATTTGCTCTTGAGAGGGTAGGCTCCTTAAACCCTTCTAGGCCCAAAACGTTGATTGTTTACTCTTTTCCATAGATGCTGCCTGGCCTGCTGAGTTCCTCCAGCATTTTGTGTGTGTTGCTTTGCACCTTCCTGTTGATTTGATTGTTTCTGACTACGAGGTGGAAGTTGAGAGTGACTGGTCTCTAATCATTCATTTAGTGAAGGTTTCCCATAATGTTGACCACCTCCTCTTGTACAAGGAAATGAACTAGGACCGGTGCGAACTGGTTTCTTTGTATTGATATTTGAAGCACTTCTCCTGCAGTTTGACGAGGCTCAGCCTATTGCCTGAAATTTTTTGACTGCGGGTGACCATTTGGTACATTTTGTATACATCCCAAGTGATGATTATACAGGGAAGAAAGCACAGTTCCAAAAATTAAATTGGTACCATGGATTATTCGGTTAATTGGGTTATCAGTTAATCAGGGTAGCGTCTTATTTGGGAGATTCTTAAAGAACAAACACTCATTGTATTTTATAAAAATAGTTGAACAGTTAAACAATTATCTGACTGAGAAAAGGCAAGGATTAGCCATTTTCCATTCAATCAGAGTAGGAATGCAATATGCCTTTAAACTTTTATTGCTGCCCTTGAGTCATAGTGACTAAATGAGAAACTTGCCGGGGAATATGCCACCTTCAATGATGTCATACAGATATACTTATGCCCTTTTGCTATTTCATTACAAATAAACCAATTTCCTACTTTCAAAATTGTTTCTATTTAACAGTGACTCTTTACTACAGATCAAGTTTTCTGGTGATCTCTTTGGTCTTTGCCATTTAAATGATGGACAGTGAGTGCAGCTCTGGGAGTTAAAAGCTATGCATGCAGGGTGCCTGTCTCTTTTATCCTACCAGACTAATCAGCCTTGTGTTTCATCTAATGTCTTTGAATATATGGGATTACACCACAGGCTTTGCTCTCTTCAGTTCTTTTTAGTGAAAAAAAAAGTTTAAAAGTTTTTAAAGAAGACGAAATAGTAAGGTGACATTCGATGAGAAGTAGGTTGATTACTACACTGGGATCTGCATGACGCTGAGCAGATAGTGACGACCTGCTCTGCTCTGTTCCAGGTACTCATCACCCCTCTGCACCATAAGACCATAAGATATAGCAGCAGAATTGGGTCATTTGGCCCCTCGAGCCTGTTCCCAAATTTCATCATGGTTGATCCAATTCCTTCTCAGCCCTACTCTGTTGTCTTTTCCCACACCACACCCCCCATAATCCTTCATATCCTGGCTCATCAAGAATCTATCAACATCTAGATCTCCATTTTTGTCAGTGTGAACACACTATTGACACAACAGTCTTTTGTGGTTGGAGTTAAATTTAAGTTCAATTACAAACTTGCAAAAGCGACTTCAGTGTTAACTGAGTATTATTTCAGTAATAACAGTGGCAAAATGTGTTTCCTCAGTTTGTCTTATCTGGTTTGCATGAAATTTACAACACAGAAATAGCCACTCGGCCCAGTGGGACCACGCTGATGTTTGTGTTTCAGTTATTTCCTGCTGTACCCCTCCATTCAACCCCTATCAGTGTTACAGCAATAACTTGTATTCATATAGCATCTTTTAAGAATTGCTGAACACCCTGCGGTGCTTCAGGGCTTTGCTGGACTGAATTTGCAACGAAGCCATTGATGATGATGGTAGGATGAATGACCAAGAGCTCAGTCAAAGATAGACAGAGGCGGAGATCTGCATTTGAATATGCATAATACAAAATCCACTGAAATTAGTGAGAGTTCCCAGAATTACTGAATTATCTCTAAAGTTTAAAGTAAATTTATTATTGAAGTATGTAGCATATATGCTACATAAATAAGATTTATTTTCTTGCAGATATTTACAAGAAAACACAAATACAATAGAATTTAATAAAAACTATACATAAACAGACAAATACTGACAAACAACCAATGTGCAAAAGAAGAAAAACTGTACAAATAAAAGATAATACTGAGGGTATGTAAACAGTCCCTGAAAGTGAATAAGTAGGTCATAGAATCATTTCAGAGCAGAGGTAGTTGAAGTCATGTTGTATAATAATTTAAGTATTTTGCTTACATGAGGCAATTTCTACATAGAAATTATATAAGCTGTATAAAGAACCCCACTTAAAGATCGACAAGGATCAGTAACTATAGCCCAAAGTATTTTTGCTTTGAGTAAGAATGCTGCTAATGTCAAAGAATTCCAAATTGAAATCGGGTTTGTTGTCACTGCCTTGTAGAACATGAAAATTGTTGTCTTGCAACAACCGTACACTGCAAAGACAATAATATTGCTATAAACTGCAAAATACTGTTTATTTTAAAAGAGTGATGACACTGTACACTGGTTTGTGGAAGGGCAGAAACTTAAATATCATTGAATATAGGTCTTCAGGCTCTTTGTCTCCTCCCCGATGATAGTAATGCGGGCACATCCCAGGTGGTGAGAGTCTTCAATGTGGGTACTACCTGCTTGAGACACTATGTCTTGAAGATATCCAGTGGGAAGGGTTGTGCCATGATGAAGCTGGCTGAGTTGATAAACCTCTGCAGCCTCTCGCATTTGAAGGAGCAACTTCACTTGCCCCATCGCTGATGTGTTCCCACAACCTCGGGACTCACTTTCAAGCCCTCTTCATCTCATGTAGTCAATATTTATTGCTCATTTATTTATTATTATTATTTGCTTCTTTTTTGTTTTTGCTCAGCTTCTCGTCTTTTGCACACTGGTTGAACGTTGGTGTGGTCCTTCATTGATTCTATTATGGTTATCATTGGTTGTTATTCTATTATGGATTTATTGAGTATCACGTCAACCAGCAGGGCTGTAGCTGAGGCAGCAGAGAAAGGATCAGCATGGGTGTGGACTAAGTGTGTCCAGAGGGGCAGCTAGTCAGACAGTGTACACATATCTTGCAAACCCTTCAGTAGTTGCATAGACACCTGAAGAGCAGACTATCTGTTGGATGGAAGTGACTGATAGAGGCAGATGCCAAGTTTTTAAGCTCACCAGTGGGAGGTGGTGCTTTAGCACTGCTGGCCCACCACCTCGAGGGAGTCTTGATCATAAGCGGGCCGAAACTCCTGAAGACAGGTGGCCGATCAACTGATGATCCCACTGGTGATAGCAGAGAACAGTTAACGTCTTAGTCCAAGTGTATTTTTAACTAACTCTGGATTTATTGAGTATCCCCACAAGAAAGTGAATCTCAGGGTTGTATATGTACTTTGATAATCAATTTATTTTGAACTTTGAACCTCCATGCCAGTCTGTGATGCAGCCAGTCAGAATGCTCTCCACCGCACATCTCTAAAAATATGAAAATCATACCAAATTTCCACAAATTCCTAATGAAGTAGAGCTGCGGCTGTGCCTTTGTGTTGGGCCTGGGAAAGATCCTCTGAGATGTTGACAGCTAGGAACTTGAACCTGCTCACTCTTTCCTCCACTGACCCTTCTCTTCATGATAGTTCCCCTGATATCTCCTTCTTGAAGTTCACGGTCAATTCCTTGGTCTTGTTGATGCTGACTGCAAGACTGCTGTTGCAATATCACTCAATCAGCCAATTAACCTCACTCCTGTATTCCTCCTCGTCACCACGAGATTTTACCAGTGACAATGATGTCATCTGTGAATTTATAGTAAGGAGATGTTTTCCATACTGACTAGTGTCCCGATGAGGATGTCAAGGATCCAGGTGCAGAGGGAGAAGTTTATAAGGATTACCCCTCAATAATAATGATTAATTAGGCAGAGAGGATTTGTATTTACTGACAAGTAGCTTTATTAGTGCAGTTCCAAAGCATGTAAATTTACACAACCTGTGTGCACACCTACTAGGTTTCCCTGACCCTCCATGAACAGTCAAAGAAGAGAAGAGGTAACACCTGGGAAAAAGAGTCTATGCTGGCCATGGACCTGATGTCATCTTCACATGTCTGATGTGGGGTCCTCCACCTCCATGATGGTTGGTCTCGGGAGAGTTGTCACTCCCTGTGCTTCCAAAATCCTTTATTCTTATCCTTTATCAGATGAACCTTTCAATTTCATTGGCTCAAGGTCATCTGACTGACCTGTGTCAAATTCTCATTGAATGTAGCACGGGGCTACAAGTAGTATTGTTTTATGGCTCTCCCTTCAGCCTTCTGATTTCTTTACTCAGCATTCATCCCCTTAAAACTAATCAACAAGGTCCTAGACCATGGCCTCAATACCTCCTTGTGCAAATGGATCCTCAATTTCTTCACTTTCCACCCCAGTCAGTTCAGATTGGCTACTACACCTCCTCCACAATCTCCATCAGCACAAGCACACCACAAGGCTGTGTGCTTAGCCCCTGCTCTACTTGCTTTATACTGATGACTGTGTGACTAAGCACAGCTCCAATACTGTATTTAAGATCATTGATGACACCACTGCTGTAAGCCGAATCAAAGATGGTGATGAATCAGCATTTTAGGAGGGAGAATGAAAATCTCACTGAGTGGTGCCACAACAACAACTCAACGTCAGCAAGACTAAGGAGCTGTTTATTGATTATTGGGGAGGAAACCAGAGATGCATGAACCAATCCTCATTGAGGGTCAGGAACTTTAAATTCCTCAGTGATATCATTTCAGGGGAACTACCCTGGGCCCAGCATGTAAGTGCCATTATGAAGAAAGTATTGCATCAGCTCTATTTCCTTAGGAGGTTCCAAAGATTCGGCATGACGTCTATAGATGTGTGGTGGAGAGTATGTTGACTGGCTGCATTACAGCCTGGTATGGAAACAGCAATGCCCTTGAATGGAAAGTCCTACAAAAAGTAGTAGATACAGCCCCGTCCATGATGGGAAAAGCCCTCCCCACCATTGAGTACATCTACAGGGATCCTCCAGGTTATGTACTTCTCTCGCTGCTGCCATCAGAAAGTAGATGCAGGAGCCTCAGGACCCACACCACCATGTTCAGAAACAGTTATTACCCTCAACCATCAGGCTTCTGAACCTGAGAGGATAACCTCACTTGCCCAATCACTGAACCATTCCCACAACCTATAGACTCGCTTTCTAGGGCTCTTCATCTCGTGTTCTCAATATTTATTGCTCATTTATTATTATTATATTTCTTTTTTTTCTTTCATTTTGTATCTGCACAGTTTGTTGTCATCTTCACACTGGTTGCCTGCACTGTTTGTGTGGTCTTTCATTGTTTCTATTATGGTTTTTGGATCTATTGAGTATGCCTACAAGAAAATGAATCTCAGAGTTGTATATACTGACATATATGTACTTTGATAATAAATTTACTTTGAACTCAGACTGGTTCCAACCAGTCTAACCAGGTCATCCAAACACTGGGCCCGGCAACAAGATCACAGGCTATTCATTCTGCAAGCCCTCTGTTTTACATAATAAACTGCTTCTTATCTGAGAATGGTCTCAGGTTTAGCAGATCATTAGTAGAAGTGCTATGTGTCCACGTTCAGCTGCTCTGATTAAGTTATCCCAGAGCAAGAATCAGTTCACAAAAGGGCAACTGCAAGGACAGCCTCACAAAATGGCCACCTCCCTTCCTGCCATCAAATACAAAGCCTTTTGCTTTGTCTGTTTCCACCACCTTCACCTCATTCCTGTTCACTGATTTATAGATTGTAGTTCTTTCTGACCAACAGAGGTACTGAAGCCCTGGTTTAGAAGCCTCGTGATTAATATTGAGGGGATGAGGCCAAATGATTTGGTATATTTTAACATGGAGGTTGATAGATTCTTGATTAGTAAGAACATCAAAGGTTAAGGAGAGAAAGCTGGAGAATGGTGTTGAGAGGGATAATAAATCAGCCATGATTTAATGGTAGAGCAGATGTGATGGGCTGAATGGCCTAGTTTTGCTCTTATGATCATTGAATGGTAAGCCATAATTGATAAAACAGTAACCCAGTATATGTTTTGATGTTTTCGGAGCAGAGTCCTAGCACTGTATTAAGAAGAAATGCAAATGTGGAAAGAAGGGGAATTAGGGAGTGAATTCCAGTTCTGAGTTCATCTGCCAAAGACCAATCAGCGATGAAATGAAAGATCTTGTTTACTGAAAGGGTGAGAATCTCTGATAGCTGCAGGCTGGGAGATGACAGGAATAAGCAATGTTGACAGGGTTTGAAAGCACAAGTGATACTTTTAAAACTGAGATGGCCTGTAATGGAGAGCATTACATCAGTGGGTTTTTGGGTGATGAGGGCTTGTTGTGGGTTATGACATTGGCAGCACTGTTTAGGGTGGGGGAGAGTTGGGGAAGTCAGTCGTAAGTGATGGAATTCTAGACTCTGGATGTGCTACACAGCTCATATTGGAGAGTAACTTTGTCTCACTCTTGCTGTAAGTAAGGTGACTGTGTTCTAACTGTGTTAATCATTTTGTCTTGGTGGGCAGTGACTTTAACTTTAGCACCGATTAATCAGATTGAAAGCAGGATATTCTAGTTAGCAGTGTAATGTTTTCAGGGGGGAGGTTTTTATATATTCTTACAAGTGGGTGGCAGGGTGGAGATGTGCCCCTACCAATGGAGGTGTAAAGCGATCCTTCCCTCTGCTAGACTGCAGATCACCCTTGGGCAAGGTGTAGCTCCTAATTAGCACCCCCCCCCCCGGGATAGGGTCGCATGAAGCCATGGGAGCAAGTGGTGGATGGTCATACGAGCAGCTGGTGCACATCACAAGTCCTGGTTATGCCACCACTGATGCCAGGCAGACAATCTCTGAAAAGACCATGATCGTCTGCATCATATGACACAGCACATAATGAACAAACGATTCTTATAAGGTTTGCTCCTGTGAACTGCACTGGAACTATAACCATAAAAAAAACTGCTGATATTTTTTCCTGTACCTTCTTTACTAACGTTATTTAATTTTCATTGAGATGCTGCTTCTAAGAACAGAACACTGCTTACCAGATTTTGGGGAGATAAAATACTATTAGTTTATATCTGCCAACTCAGTACCTCCACGAAGCCTTGGATGAATTCCATTTCCTTTGATGTTCCATTTTGTCTGGTATTCCACAGAATGATGTGTTGTTACAGTCAAGCCATTTTAATGTCCTATGAAGGGTTTCAGCCTGAAACGTCAACTATTTTGTCTTTTCCATAGATGCTGCTTGGCCTGCTGAGTTCCTCCAGCATCTTGTGTGGGGGTGTTGCCTCCATTGTAATGTCTGTCCAGCAAAGACTGAGGTCTTGTTCAATTTTAAATCCCTTGTGCACTTCTGCCTATTTGGAACAGCTAAATCTCGCAGGTTTTAGAACCTGAGTCAGCAAGACACAATGAGTTGAATGAAAACCCCCTTGAGATCACAGAGCTAAATTTAACTCCATGGGTGGGAACAGCCCAGTGTCTGCAGTGCTGCCTGATCCCACTTGCCACTTCCTTGGGTCAGTTAAATAGTACTGCATGTACCTGCCTGCAGTGAGAGGAAACCTGGTTAAATTATGCACATTACACTGTCACCTTCATCTCTGTGCAGATCAAACACTCAGTCCCCACTCTTTCCTCAACCCCCAATTGCTGGCCATTCGTATTTCAGACAAGAAATTGCGGACTCTTTTGAATCTTGGAAACTGTCGCACCATTGTCAAAATTTGGTGCTTCCTCTGCAAGTACATTGGGTGAGTGAAACAGTACTAAAGAAGATCTTTCCGAGAGTTGTTTGCTTCATAGAAAGGGCTAAATGAGATTTCGTTTTTTGTTTGTGCTTTGTTCTGCCTTTACTAAAATACTTCTCCAGAGACTATTTCTCTTGCATGTACTGGGCAATATTTTGTTGAGCTGAATCAAGAAAAGCTTTAATTGCAAACAACATTGATCCTTATTGTACTCTGCTTCCGTAATGCTTTCAATAGTGCCTTGGAGAATCTCGAGTCGGTTAAGTTTAAGCTTGAGTAGCTGAACCACTGCTCCGCACCCCCTCCCCCACCCTGGTGGTCCCACAGGACCTGACCACATGATCAATTCCATGTTGGGGAGAAGGCAGGGGAGTGGGAATGACTGGAAGAATTGGATCAGTCCATGATTGAATTGGAGCAGACTCAATGGGCCGAATGGCCTACTTCCACTCCTATATCTTATGTTCCACCAGCAAATCAATTTGGGCCAGGCCATGCCAGCCTGCATGGGATCTAATCCTGGCTTGGTGACAGCAATGTTAGATGCTTGGCTAGAGGATTGGACAGGGTTTTTGACTCAGACTGAGGGGATTGTCTGTGTCAGTTTTCGAGTTTGCTTGGTATCGGCATCAATGTGTCCTCAGCAGAGGAGTAGATGTAAGCTGTTGTCCCAGACTACATCCTGGGGTCAACTTCATGACTTCTTCATCCGCAGTCAGACAGTGACACCATCACATGCTGAGATGAATGCGGGAGTTCACTAAAATTGGAGTGCACTTTCTGAACATGCGTGTCCTTTGCCTCTGTCAGGAACTAGGCACAATATTTTGAAAACGCCCTTGGATTGAGTCAGGTCGAGGAAGTTTTGGCTCAGCCATGGGAGGGTTGGGTTGAGATTGTGCTTTAATATTATATGCAAACGTCCAGGCAGGATTCCACTTTATAATATTATAACTTGTTCACTCATGTCCTGGAGTAATTCATATTCAGAATCCATATATCCACCCTGCCTAGGCCTATCAATACTCAATACGTTTCAATTATATTCCCCCAACCCCCATTCTTCTAAACTCCAGCGAGTACAGAGACATTAAATGCTTATCATACATTAACCCTTTCATTCCCAGGATTCTCTTGAATCTCCTCTGGAACCTCTCCAATGTTAGCACATCCTTTCCTAGATAAGGGGCCCAAAACTGCTCACAATACTCCAAGTCTGCTCTGACCAATGCCTTATAGAGCCCCAGCATTACATCCTTGCTTTTGTATTCTAGTCTTCTTCAAATGAATGCTAACATTGCATTTGCCTGCATTACCACTGACTCAGCCTGCAAGTTAACCTTATAAACTCATACTTTCTGTATAATATTTGTAATCCCTGGACTGCATCATCTCGGGTAGGTAAAATGGGTCAGAGACAGAAGTTGAATGCAATGTTCTTTTAGTAGTTTATTGTATCACAATTATGAGCATGTTGCCCATTTTAAACAGCGTGCCCTTTGGGGTTAAATACCACTTGCGTGCACATTTTTTCTTTAAGTCTCTCAGATTTTAAAGATCACTTTATTCTCACCTGGTCCCTCAACACCTGCTCCATAGCCAAGAAAGCACAGCAGCGTCTCTACTTTCTGCGAAGGCTGAGAAAAGTCCATCTCCCACCCCCCATCCTCCCCACATTCCACAGAGGATGTATCAAGAGCATCCTGAGCAGCTGCATCACTGCCTGGTTCGGGAATTGCACCTTCTCGGATCACAAGACCCTGCAGCAGACAGTGAGGTCAGCTGAGAAGATCACCGGGGTCTCTCTTCCTGCCATTACAGACATTTACACTACACACTGCACCTGTAAAGCCAACAGCATTGTGAAGGACCCCATGCACCCCTCATACAAACTCTTCTCCCTCCTGCCATCTGGCAAAAAGTACTGAAGCATTCGGGCTCTCACGACCAGACTGTGCAACAGTTTCTTCCCCCAAGCCATCAGACTCCTTAATGCCCAGAGTCTAGACTGACATCTACATCATTTATTATTATATTGTAATTTGTCCTCTACTGTGCCTATTGTCTTGTTTATTAATTATTGTACTGCCCTGCACTGTTTTGTGCACTTTATGTAGTCCTGTGTAGGTCTGTAGTCTAGTGTAGTTTTTGTGTTGTTTTACGTAGTCTAGTGTAGTTTTGTGTTGTTTCATGTAGCACCATGGTCCTGGAGGAACATTGTTTTGTTTTTACTGTGTACTGTACCAGCAGTTTATGGTCGAAATGACAATAGACAATAGGTGCAGAAGTAGACCATTCGGCCCTTCGAGCCTGCACCGCCATTCTGAGATCATGGCTGATCATCTACTATCAATACCCGGTTCCTGCCTTGTCCCCATAACCCTTGATTCCCCTATCCGTAAGATACCTATCTAGCTCCTTCTTGAAAGCATCCAGAGAATTGGCCTCCACTGCCTTCTGAGGCAGCGCGTTCCACACCTCCACAACTCTCTGGGAGACGTTCCTCCTCAACTCTGTCCTAAATGACCTATCCCTTATTCTTAAACCATGCCCTCTGGTACTGGACTCTCCCAGCATCTGGAACATATTTCCTGCCTCTATCTTGTCCAATCCCTTAATAATCTTATATGTCTCAATCAGATCCCCCCTCAATCTCCTTAATTCCAGCGTGTATAAGCCCAGTCTCTCTAACCTCTCTGCGTAAGACAGTCCGGACATCCCAGGAATTAACCTAGTGAACCTACGCTGCACCTCCTCCACAGCCAGGATGTCCTTCCTTAACCCTGGAGACCAAAACTGCACACAATACTCCAGGTGTGGTCTCACCAGGGCCCTGTACAAATGCAAAAGGATTTCCTTGCTCTTGTACTCAATTCCCTTTGTAATAAAGGCCAACATTCCATTAGCCTTCTTCACTGCCTGCTGCACTTACTCATTCACCTTCAGAGACTGATGAACAAGTACTCCTAGATCTCTTTGTATTTCTCCCTTACCTAACTCCACACCGTTCAGATAATAATCTGCCTTCCTGTTCTTGCTCCCAAAGTGAATAACCTCACACTTATTCACATTAAATACCATCTGCCAAGTTTCTGCCCACTCACCCAGCCTATCCAAGTCACCTTGAATTCTCCTAACATCCTCATCACATGTCACACTGCCACCCAGCTTAGTATCATCAGCAAACTTGCTGATGTTATTCACAATGCCTTCCTCTAAATCATTGACGTAAATCGTGAACAGCTGTGGTCTGAATACCGAGCCCTGTGGCACCCCACTAGTCACCACCTGCCATTCTGAGAAACACCCATTCACTGCTACCCTTTGCTTTCTATCTGCCAACCAGTTTTCTATCCATGTCAATATTCTCCCCCCAATGCCATGAGCTCTGATTTTACCCACCAATCTCCTATGTGGTACCTTATCAAATGCCTTCTGAAAGTCAAGGTACACCACATCCACTGGATCTCCCGCGTCTATCTTCCTGGTTACATCCTCAAAAAACTCCAATAGATTAGTCAAGCATGATTTGCCCTTGGTAAATCCATGCTGGCTCGGCCCAATCTTATCACTGCTATCAAGATATGCCGCTATTTCATCTTTAATAATGGACTCTAGTATCTTCCCCACTACTGATGTTAGGCTAACAGGGCGATAGTTCTCTGTTTTCTCCCTCCCTCCTTTTTTTAAAAAGTGGGATAACATTAGCCATTTGCTAATCCTCAGGAACTGATCCTGAATCTAAGGAACGTTGGAAAATGATCACCAATGCAACCGCAATTTCCAGAGCCACCTCCTATAGTACCCTAGGATGCAGACCATCTGGACCTGGGAATTTGTTAGCCTTCAGTCCCATCAGTCTACTCATCAGCGTTTCCTTCCTAATGTCAATCTGTTTCAGTTCCTCTGTTACCCTATGTCCTTGGCCCATCCATACATCTGGGAGATTGCTTGTGTCTTCCCTAGTGAAGGCAGATCCAAAGTACTTATTAAATTTGTCTGCCATTTCTCTGTTTCCCATAACAATTTCTCCCAATTCATTCTTCAAGGGCCCAACATTGTTCTTAACTATCTTCCTTCTCTTCACATACCTAAAAAAACTTTTGCTATCCTCCTTTATATTCCTAGCTAGCTTGCGTTCAAACCTCATTTTTTCTCCTCGTATTGCCTTTTTAGTTAATTTCTGTTGCTCCTTAAAAATTTCCTAATCATCCGTCTTCCCACTCACCTTAGCTCTGTTATATTTCTTTTTTAATGCTATGCTATCTCTGACCTCCTTTGTCAACCACTGTGGCCACTTTCCCCCCTTCGAATCCTTCCTTCTCCGGGGGATGAACTGATTTTGCACCTTGTGCATTATTCCCAAGAATACCTGCCATTGCTGTTCCACTGTCTTTTCTGCTAGGATATCCAACCAGTCAACTTTGGCCAGCTCCTCCCTCATGGCTCCATAGTCTCCTTTGTTCAACAGCAATACTGACACTTCTGATCTGCCCTTATCCCTCTCAACTTGCAGATAAAAACTTATCATATTATGGTCACTACCTCCTAATGGCTCCTTTACTTCAAGATCACTTATCAAATCCTGTTCATTGCACAACACTAAATCCAGAATAGCCTTATCCCTGGTCGGCTCTCATACAAGCTGCTCCAAAAATGCATCCCGTAGGCACTCTACAAACTCCCTATCCTGGGGTCCAGTACCAACCTGATTTTCCCAGTTCACCTGCATGTTGAAATCCCCCATAACTACTGCGACATTTCCTTTGCCACATGCCATTGTTAAATCCCTATTCAACTTGCACCCAATATCCATGCTACTGTTTGGGTGGCTGTAGATAAACCTATTAGGGTCTTTTTGTCCTTACTGTTCCTCAGTTCTATCCACACTGACTCTACTGCTCCTGATTCTATGTCCCACCCTTGCAAGGGACTGAATTGCATTCCTCACCAACAGGGCCACCCCACCCCCTCTGCCCACCTTTCTGTCCCTTCGATAGCACGTATACCCTTGTACATTCAATTCTCAGGTCTGATCCCCCTGCAGCCATGTCTCCGTTATCCCAACAACATCATAGTTACCCATTCGCACCTGAGCTTCAAGCTCATCCGCCTTATTTCTGACACTTCGTGCATTCAGATATTAAATTTTTAACCCATTTCTCCTCTCTCTGTTTAAATCGCTGCCTATTGTGCATAACCCAGCTCCCCGAACTCTCACCGGGCTATACGCCCCTTGAATTTTGTTGTCCTTCTTGAACTTACTTACTCTTTCTGCACATTTAACTCCATGCTCCATCAGACCATCCCTCTGCACATGTATCCTCCTTATCACTCGTTCTGCCTCACCTTTCTCTACTTCACACTTAATATTCCGGAACCGTGTAATCCCCACCTGTCCTTTATACTTCATCTCGCTATCCTGTCTCACATTCTCGATCCCTGCCCCCTGCAAATTTAGTTTAAACCCCCCCAAGCAGCACTAGCAAATTTTCCTGCAAGAATGTTAGTACCCCTCCAGTTCAGGTGTAAACCGTCCCGTTGGAACAGATCCCACCTTCCCTGGAACAAAGCCCAATTATCTAAAAACCTGAAGCCCTCCCTCCTGCACCATCCTCTCAGCCACGTATTGATCTGTAGAATCCTTCTGTTCCTCGCCTCACTCGCACGTGGCACAGGTAGCAATCCTGAGATTGTTACCCTGGAGGTCCTGCCCTTCAGCTTCGCACCTAACTCCCTGAACTCACTACGCAGGACCCCCTCACTCTTCCTACCCACGTCATTGGTCCCTACATGGACCACGACATCTGGATTCTTGCCCTCTCTCTCGAGAATAACCTGCACCCGATCTGAGATGTCCCGGACCCCGGCACCAGGGAGGCAACATACCATCCAAGACTCCCGATCTCTCCCACAAAATCTCCTATCTGCCCCCCTGACTATAGAATCCCCTATCACTACCGCTGTCCTCTCTTCCCTCTTCCCCTTCTGTGTCGAGGGTCCAACCTCAGTGCCAGAGACAGGACCACTGCAACTTGTTCCTGGTAGGTCATCCCCACCAACAGTATCCAAAACGGTATACTTATTGTTGATGGGAATGGCCACAGGGGTGCTCTGCTCTCTCTGCCTGCTCCCCCTCCATCTCCTGACAGTCACCCAGTTGCCTACTTCCCGTCTTTTCGGTGTGACTACCTCCCGATAACAATTATCTATATCCGTAGTTCATCCAGCTCCAGCTCCAATTCCCTAACTCGCTCTGATAGGAGCTGCAGCTGGATGCACCTTCTGCAGGTGTGGTCATCAGGGACAACTGCGTTGACCCTGACCTCCCACATGTTGCATACGGAGCACACAACTGCTCTAACTATCTCCCCCATTACCTGATCCCAGATTAATCAGAATAAATGAAAAAGTACCTACTGACCTTACCTTTTTTCCTCAGCAAGCACGTACTCAGGCTCACTGATTACTTCTCACCGAAGACCCCCTTACGCCGAAACCCACTGAGCCAAAACCCAGCACTCTGCTCCCACGCACTCCGCTGCCCGCACCTGAAAGTGGGCCTCTTTTTAAACTCTGCGCTCGCCACTGACATCACCCACGCCTGCACAGTTTTACTTTCTTCCTCAGGTAATGCCTAGGTAGTCCCGATCTTCCTCGGCCTACCTACAACGGCTGATCCTCCGATCTCCAGTCGTCCGTCAACCTCGAGCACTCCTTGCTCCCGCGCCGGGAAAAAGCGACTTGACTTGACTATCTGTGATCAAATCCATTTGCAGTTCCCCTAGCAAGTTGCTAATACTTCACTTTTAAAGCACCTTTTTAGAATTTGAAACTCATGCATACTCCAGTCGCTTGATGCAATCCAGTTTATGGCAACTGTTGAGTTCTTAAATTAGCTGATTAATGGGTTAATCCATTCATCTCAAGAAAATCATTCCATTTGACCTTTGACTGCTGTCATTAAAAAAAAGGTGATTGATGGGGGAGAAAAGTTGGTGAATGGGTTATACCCTTGTAAATTTTGAAAAATTAGTGAACGGGTTTTCCCCTTGTAAATTTTGTAAAGTTAGTGAATGGGTTATACCCTTGTAAATTTTGAAAAGTTAGTGAATGGGTTTTACCCTTGTAAATTTTGAAAAGTTAGTGAATGGGTTTTACCCTTGTAAATTTTGAAAAGTTAGTTAATGGGTTATACATTTGCAAATTTTCCAAAGGCAGTAGGGACAAAGCCAGGTTTGCTGGGTTGGTGTTTGCTACCCATTTTGTTGATAGGCATCTCATATTAACCTCTTGGCCACAGGAGCTGTATGAACAGGACAGAGTTTAATGTGGACAAATTCATGCAGTGGTGTGCTGATTACTTCACCCAGGATCATCACCTTGTCGTAGTGGGAAGGCTTATGAGTTTGAGATCCCAAGAGCGGCGCTGTAAGGAGCTTAGCTCCTGGTAAGGTCACCCATTGCAGTAAGGGCAAGGGGGAGGTACAAGACAAAGAGAAATCCAACCAACTTCAGCAGTGGACCTGACAGAAGATGATGATCACAACGGTGGTGAAGACAGAAGAAGGCTGCTGCAGTGATGTGTCCCCAGCTGTCTTGCATTCCATGTCACTGCACCGTGACCACAATCTGTCTAGAATTGTGTGGGGGCTGCCTCGTCACACACAGGCATTCTCCTTTCAGGGAATAACCCCGCAGGAGAACATCACACTTGACTCAAGTAATCACTATACGGCTTCTGTTTTACCCAATTCCTTGATTCAGATTTTCAGAAACCAAAGGTATGATGGACTGTTATTAAGAAGGACTCCACTCATCTTGCAACTTATTTTTAAAAGTTCATCCTTGTTAAACTGTAATAGGAAGCTTGGTCAGGTTTTGTACATGAAAATCACAATTCCACTATTAGTAACACACGTCAAAGTTGCTGGTGAATGCAGCAGGCCAGGCAGCATCTCTAGGAAGAGGTACAGTCGACGTTTCGGGCCAAGACCCTTCGTCAGGACTAACTGAAGGAAGAGATAGTAAGAGATTTGAAAGTGGGAGGGGGAGGGGGAGATCCAAAATGATAGGAGAAGACAGGAGGAGGAGGGATGGAGCCAAGAGCTGGACAGGTGATTGGCAAAAGGGATATGAGAGGATCATGGGACAGGAGGCCCAGGGAGAAAGAAAAGGGGGAGGGGGGAAAAACCCAGAGGATGGGCAAGGGGTATAGTGAGAGGGACAGATGGAGAAAAAGGGGAGAGAGAGAAAAAAAGAATGTGTGTATATAAATAAATAATGGATGGGGTACGAGGGGGAGGTGGGGCATTAGTGGAAGTTTGAGAAGTCAAATGTTCATGCCATCAGGTTGGAGGCTACCCAGGCGGAATATAAGGTGTTAATCTCCAACCTGATGGCATGAAAACAACACCTTATATTCCGTCTGGGTAGCCTCCCCCTCCCACTTTCAAATCTCTTACTAGCTCTTCCTTCAGTTAGTCCTGACGAAGGGTCTTGGCCCGAAACGTCGACTGTACCTCCTCCTAGAGATGCTGCCTGGCCTGCTGCATTCACCAGCAACTTTGATGTGTGTTGCTTCATTAAAAGTCGCATGTTTTCATGCTCCAAGTGGATTTTTTTCTTGTTTGACTTGTTTGTTTCATAAGATTTCACTTTTGTCTAATGATGCTGGTTATTTATCACTCCCACCTACTTTCAGTTTACCATGCCTTAAGAATTTCAGCTCTCCGTACGAAAACCTATGCTGTGTAGCTGTCATTGTCATCTGTGATAGACTGGTGACGTTTATTATGCAGAGTTTGAGTTTAGTGCCAAAATCGATGTTTCCTCAACCAAACTGTACAGATACCTGAAGCCGGTTCTGACCCATGCTGGACCACCGCTCACGACAACGCTCCCTACTTGGTGTGGTCCTATTGCTAAGCTGCTAACCAGTCCCAAAGCACATCAGGTAAGGCTGACAATTTCCTCATTCTGGACGTGATGGGAGAGAACTATAAAACCATTGATTTGCTAGACTTGAAATGAACAACTGCATTATTACTTTGAGTTTGCTTCCACACAAGACTGATGATTGGCAGGATGTAAATGTTCTTCTCGTCAGTCGGTGTGCCTACAGCTGCTGCAGGCTATGCCACCCTTTGCCAGCCCACGGTGCGGTTCCGTCTGACTTGGTTCATTTCACTGTCAGTCTCGGTCTGGTGTCAGCATGCGATTGATTGTAACTAAACTGGGCCCCAGGGATCAGCCACAGCGTGAACCAATACACCGTTAAGCCATGCGTAACACTCTGCAAAAGCGAGCTTGCCTGCAGCAAGTGTAAAGTATACCATGAAAGAAGTGAATTAGAAGCTAGATCACATTGTAGAGGGTTAATAACATTGGTATGTAAATGATACCCTCTGTTGGGCTTAATCTTTGAGGCATGTTAAGCTGAGCTGACATGGGCCTGAAAAAATTCCCTACAAACATGTAATGCATTGCTTTAGTTTTTGGTATTGGTTTACTATTGTCACATGTACCAAGATACAGTAAAAAGCTTGTCTCGTATACTGTTTATACAAGTCAATTCACTGCACTGTGCATTGAGCTGGAATAAGGTAAACCAGTTACAATGCAGAATAACGTGTTAAAGCTACTGGAAAAAGAGCAATGCAAGTAAATAATTAAACACAAGATCATAACAAGGTGGATCGTGAGGTCAAGAGTCCCTCTTATCAGAATCAGATTTAATATCAAGAGCATAAGTCATGGAATTTGTTACCTTTGTGGCAGCAGTACAATGCAATACCTAATTTACAGAAAAAATACTGTGAATTACTGTAAGTATATATTTATATGAAATAGTTAAAAAAGGAAATTAAAAAGTAGTGAGGTAGTGTTCAATGTCCATTCAGAAATTGGATGGCAAAGGGGAAGAAGCTGTTCCTGAATCATACAAGAGATCCATTCAAGAGTCTAATAACAGTAGGTTAGCAGCTGTCCTTGAGCCTGGTGGTACCTGATTTCAGGTTTTTGTATCTTCTGCCTGGGAGAGGGGAGAAGAGAGAATGTCTTTAATTATGCTGGCTACTCCGTTGACCAGCAAGAAGTATAGACAGAGTCCATAGAGGGGAGGCTGGATCATGTGATGTGCTGGGCTGTGTCCACCACTCTCCACAGTTGCCATACCAAGCTGTTTCGTGTCCAGTTTGTGGTGCAGCGATTTAAAAACTAGTAAGAGTCAATTTTCTTTGGCCACCTGAGGAAGTAGAGGTGATGGTGAGCTTTTATCGGGCATGGACGTCAAGGTGGTTGGGCCAGGATAAGCTACTGGTGATGTTCACACCCTGGAACTTGAAGTTCTCAACCATCTCCACCTCAGCACCATTGATGTAGACAGGAGCAACACACATCAAAGTTGCTGGTGAACGCAGCAGGCCAGGCAGCATCTATAGGAAGAAGCGCAGTCGACGTTTCAGGCCGAGACCCTTCGTCAGGACTAACTGAAGGAAGAGTGAGTAAGGGATTTGAAAGCTGGAGGGGGAGGGGGAGATGCAAAATGATAGGAGAAGACAGGAGGGGGAGGGATGGAGCCGAGAGCTGGACAGGTGATAGGCAGAAGGGGATACGAGAGGATCATGGGACAGGAGGTCCGGGAAGAAAGACGGGGGGGGGTGACCCAGAGGATGGGCAAGAGGTATATTCAGAGGGACAGAGGGAGAAAAAGGAGAGTGAGAGAAAGAATGTGTGCATAAAAATGAGTAACAGATGGGGTACGAGGGGGAGGTGGGGCCTAGCGGAAGTTAGAGAAGTCAATGTTCATGCCATCAGGTTGGAGGCTACCCATACGGAATATAAGGTGTTGTTCCTCCAACCTGAGTGTGGCTTCATCTTTACAGTAGAGGAGGCCGTGGATAGACATGTCAGAATGGGAATGGGATGTGGAATTAAAATGTGTGGCCACTGGGAGATCCTGCTTTCTCTGGCAGACAGAGCGTAGATGTTCAGCAAAGCGGTCTCCCAGTCTGCGTCGGGTCTCACCAATATATAAAAGGCCACATCGGGAGCACCGGACGCAGTATATCACCCCAGTCGACTCACAGGTGAAGTGATGCCTCACCTGGAAGGACTGTTTGGGGCCCTGAATGGTGGTAAGGGAGGAAGTGTAAGGGCATGTGTAGCACTTGTTCCGCTTACACGGATAAGTGCCAGGAGGGAGATCTGTGGGGAGGGATGGGGGGGACGAATGGATAAGGGAGTTGTGTAGGGAGCGATCCCTGCGGAATGCAGAGAGAGGGGGAGGGAAAGATATGCTTAGTGGTGGGATCCCGTTGGAGGTGGCGGAAGTTACGGAGAATAATATGTTGGACCCGGAGGCTGGTGGGGTGGTAGGTGAGGACCAGGGGAACCCTATTCCTAGTGAGGTGGTGGGAGGATGGAGTGAGAGCAGATGTACGTGAAATGGGGGAGATGCGTTTAAGAGCAGAGTTGATAGTGGAGGAAGGGAAGCCCCTTTCTTTAAAAAATGAAGACATCTCCCTCGTCCTAGAATGAAAAGCCTCATCCTGAGAGCAGATGCGGCGGAGACGGAGGAATTGCGAGAAGGGGATGGCGTTTTTGCAAGAGACAGGGTGAGAAGAGGAATAGTCCAGATAGTTGTGAGAGTCAGTAGGCTTATAGTAGACATCAGTGGATAAGCTGTCTCCAGAGACAGAGACAGAAAGATCTAGAAAGGGGAGGGAGGTGTCAGAAATGGACCAGGTAAACTTGAGGGCAGGGTGAAAGTTGGAGGCAAAGTTAATAAAGTCAACGAGTTCTGCATGCGTGCAGGAAGCAGCGCCAATGCAGTCGTCGATATAGCGAAGGAAAAGTGGGGGACAGATACCAGAATAGGCACGGAACATAGATTGTTCCACAAACCCAACAAAAAGGCAGGCATAGCTAGGACCCATACGGGTGCCCATAGCTACACCTTTAGTTTGGAGGAAATTGGAGGAGCAAAAGGAGAAATTATTAAGAGTAAGGACTAATTCTGCTAGACGGAGCAGAGTGGTGGTAGAGGGGAACTGATTAGGTCTGGAATCCAAAAAGAAGCGTAGAGCTTTGAGACCTTCCTGATGGGGGATGGAAGTATATAGGGACTGGACATCCAAGGTGAAAATAAAGCGGTGGGGGCCAGGGAACTTAAAATCATCGAAAAGTTTAAGAGCGTGAGAAGTGTCACGAACATAGGTCGGAAGGGATTGAACAAGGGGTGATAAAACAGTGTCGAGGTATGCAGAAACGAGTTCGGTGGGGCAGGAGCAAGCTGAGACAATAGGTCGGCCAGGACAGGCAGGTTTGTGGATCTTGGGTAGGAGGTAGAAACGGGAAGTGCGGGGTGTGGGAACTATAAGGTTGGTAGCAGTGGATGGGAGATCCCCTGAGCGGATAAAGTCGTTGATAGTGTGGGAGACAATGGCCTGGTGCTCCTTAGTGGGGTCACGATCGAGGGGTAAATAAGAGGAGGTATCCGCGAGTTGTCGCTGTGCCTCGGCAAGGTAGAGGTCAGTACGCCAGACTACAACAGCACCCCCCTTATCAGCGGGTTTAATAATAATGTTAGGATTAGTGTGGAGGGAGTGGAGAGCAGAGCGTTCCGAAGGAGTGAGGTTGGAATGGGGACAAGGTGCGGTGAAGTCGAGACGGTTGATGTCCCGTCGGCAGTTGGCAATAAAGAGATCCAGAGCAGGCAGAAGACCAGAGCGGGGTGTCCATGAAGAAGAGGAGGGATGAAGACGGGAGAAGGGGTCATCGGTGGGGGTGGAAGAGTCCTTGCCGAAGAAGTAGGCTCGGAGACGGAGACGGCGGAAGAAAAGTTCCGCATCGTGGCGAACACGGAACTCGCTGAGGTGTGGGCGAAGGGGGACAAACATGAGGCCCTTACTGAGAACAGAGCGTTCTGCCTCTGACAGTTGAAGGTCGGAGGGGATGGTAAAGACCCGGCACGGATGAGAGCTGGGATCAGAGGGGGGAGGGGGAGGCTGGGGGTGTCAATGGAGAGGGGAGGGTTGGGGTGAGAGGAAGATGGAGCCTCTGAGGGCCCAGGAGCTGACGGTGGGATCTGAGGAAGACGGGGCTGCGGAGTGGTGGTGGGGGAAGGGGAGACGGGAGTCACAACAGCAGCACATAAAGACCCGGCCTGGAGTTCAAGGCTGGAGTCGCAGTTGGTGGTTGCGCGATCGCTTTGAATGTCTCCATGGTCGTTGCTGGAGTCCGGGTTTTGAATATGTCCTGAGGTGTTGGAGCCGCCGAGACCAACGGCAGAGGCCGCAACCGAAAGTTCATGCCTGCTAGCGTCGGGGCCGGCAGGCTCTGCAGTCCGTAGACAGGAGGATGTGCACTGCCCCCTTTCTGGACCTTTTAATTTTATTGACATTAAAGGAAAGAATGTCACAACACCATGTCACGAAGCTCTCTATCTCCTTTCTGTGCCCTGACTCCTTACTTAAGATATGACCTGCTACAGTGATATCATCTGTAAACTTGTCGATGAATTAGAGCAACATAACAGTTTGCAGGAGCTGAACTGAAAACGCTTCCTTCGTAGTTCACAGTAACGCAGGTTCTGTCGATAGGCAAAGAGACAGCGATGGGTAAAGGAACGAATTCAGCCTGAAAATATGTGGTGCTTTATTTTCTGAACAGTTGTATGCAATGGCAGCCAGTGCAGTGAAGGAACAGGAAGCCATGCTCATTATGTAAATCTGTTGTTGCTGCTGTAAAGAAGGCGAACAGAAACACAACAAAGAATTGTTCCCCACCTCCTAAAGTTAAGGAGGGCTGGAAATATTGGAAGTCTTCTGCAGATGAAGCACCAAGTGTTCTCGTACCTCCAGTGGGTTGAAACTAATTTGCAGCAAAAGCATTTCCTTGCTGCCCACACAGTTTCTTGGTTGGTGTAAGGTTATATGACATTTTACCACTTAGTTCACAGCTTCAGACGTGAAAAATCAGCAAAATTCGATTCTGCTGGCGGTGGTTAGAAAATGCCTAATCTTTGCATCTGAAGTGCAGCTGATTCAAGCCTGTTTGGTGCCTTTGACACCCTTACTAATCAAAAATTTATCAATCTATGCTTTAAATATACTCAATCATATGGCCTCCACAGACCTCTGTAGCACTGAATTCCACAGAATGGCTAAAAATATCTTGCCTCATCTCTCTTCTAAAGGGATGTCCCTCTACTCTGAAACTGTGCCCTCTGGTGCTAGATTTTCCCAGTATTGGAAAATACTCTCTACTTTCACTCAATCCAGGAATATTTCAGTATTCCATAGGCTTCAATGAGATCTCTCCCCGGCACCCCCTTGCCCCCGCCATCCTTCTAAACTCCAGCAAGTACAGGCATACAGGCTAGGAGCTATTACACACGTGCCATATTAACCTTTTCATTCCTGGGATCATTCTCATAAATCTTTTCAAGATTCTCTCCAATGTCAGCACACCCTTTCTTAAAAGTTTCTTTTTGGGGGAGGGGCCTAAATCTGCTCACAATCCTCCAGATGTGGTCTGACCAATGCCCGACGGAGTCTTTAGCAGATCTTTAGGCCTGATGAAGGGTCTTGGCCTAAAACATCAACTGTACTCTTTACGTAGATGCTGCCTGGCCTTCTGAGTTCCTCCAGCACTTTGTGTGCGTTGCTCAGATTTCCAGCAGCTGCAGATATTCTCTCATTTGCCTTTAGCATTACATCCTTGCTTCTGTATTCTAACCTTCTGGTAATGAATGATATAATTGCACTTGCCTTCCTTACCACCGACTCGACCTTCAAGTTAACCTTTAGGGAATCCTGCAATAGGACTTCCAATTCCCTTTGCCCAGTTTATTTCTTAATTTTCACCCATTTTGAAAATAGTGTCTGTCTTTATTCATTCTACTAAGGTGCATGACCACACACTTCCTTGTGCTGTATTCCATATGCCACTTCTTTGCTTGGTCTCCCAACCTGTTCAGGTCCTTCTGCAGGCTCACTATTTTCTCAACCCTACCTGCTCCTCCAATTATCCCTGTACCATTTGCAAACTTGGCCACAATGCCATCACTTCCATCATCCAGTCACTGGCATATAATGTGAGAAGTCGTGAACTGAACACCAGTAGTCTCGAGCAGCCAACCAGAAAAGCCCCTCTTTATTCCCATTTTTTGCCTTATGCCAATCAACCAATCTTCTAACCACGTTAATACCTTTCCTGAAATATCATGAGCTCCTATCTTCATACTTTCATGTGCGGCATCTTATTGAAGGCCTTATGAAAATCCAAGTAAGCAACATCTATCAACTTTCCTTTGTCTATGTTGCTTTGTTACTTTCTTAATGAATTCCAACAGATCTGCCAAGCAACTACTCCAAAATCTCGTATTTAAACCTTACCAACCACTTAAGTCAGGCTAACTGGCCTATAATTTCCTGTCTTTTGCCTATCTCCCTTCTTAAAGAGTAGAATGACATTTGCAATTTTTCCCCAATGCTTCAGTAATTCTAGAAAGATCAATTCTAATGCCTCCATGATCTCCTCAGCTACCTGCTTCTGAACCCTGGGGTGCAGTCCATCCAGTCTAGGTGACTTATCCACCATCAGACCTTTACACTTACCCAAGCACCTTCTCCTTAGTAATAGCAACTACACTCACTTCTGCCCCTGACTCTCAAACCTCTGGCATAGCGCTGGTGACTTCCATAGTGAAGACTGACACAAAATACTTATTCAGTTCATCAGCTGTTTTCCTTCTCCACTATGAATTCTCCAACATCATTTTTCTGCAGTACAATCTCCATGCTTGCCTCTTAGAGTAGATTAGATTATGAGGACACGCAGTCCTCTTTTATTGTCATTTAGTAATGCATGTATTAAGAAATGATAATTTGTTCCTCCAGAATGATATCACAGAAACACAAGACAAACCAAGACTAAAAAAAATTGACAAAAGCCACATAATTATAGCATATAGTTACAACAGTGCAAAGCAATACCGTAATTTGATTAAGAACAGACCATGGGCACGTTGAAAAAAAGTCTCAAAGTCTTTTGAAAGTCCCATCATCTCACGCAGACGGTTGAAGGGAGAAACTCTCCCTGCCATGAGCCTCCAATGCTGCAAACTTGCCAATGCAGCATCCTGGAAGCACCCAACCACAGTCCAACTCTGAGTCCGTCCAAAAACTTCGAGCCTCCGACCAGCCTTCCGACACTGAGCACCATCTCTGCCGAGCACTTCGACTCCGACCCTGACAACAGGCAATAGGCAAAGCCGAGGATTTGGGGCCTTCCCCTCCGGAGATTCTCGATCGCACAGTAGCAGCAGTAACGAAGCAGGCACTTCAGAAGTTTCTCCAGATGTTCCTCCGTGCTTCTCACGTCCGTCTCCATCAAAGCAGGATTGTGCACGGCCCCTATTTAACAAATACGATATCAACTTGGAACGGCCGCGCGTGCTGCGTCGCACCGCCATCTTCTCCTCCCCTCCCTCTCTTTCTTATTCTTTATACAGTATATGCAGAAAAACATCTTCTGGTATTCTTTTATATTATTGGCTAGGTTATCTTCATATTTCAAGTTTTCCCCTTTTTTTTGTTGCCTTCTTTAAAAGCTTTGCAATCTTTGGCTTCCTGCTAATTTTTGCAAAATTTGATGCCCTTTCTTTTGCTTTTGTGCTGTCTTAAACTTCCCTTGTTAGCCACAGTTGCTTCATCTCCCCTTTTAGAATGAAATAATCTTCTCTGGGATGTCATGATCCTGTGTCTTCCACATTACTTCCAGAACCTCCTGCCATCGCTCCTCTACTGTCATCTTTGCTAGGTTCCTTTCCAGTCAGCTTTGGCTAGCTCCCCTCTCATGCCTCTGCAGCGCAATTCTCTACTGCCATCATAGCGAGCGTTCTCACGTAAACTATTACAGTCTGGTTTGGTGTACCATCCTCAACTACAGCGAACTAGAGCACTAGAACTTATTGGCTGCAGTTTACCATCACTGCAGAACCTGCATGCATCCAGGACAAGGAAGTGGGCAGAAAAAAAAACACTGTGAGCATTACCCACCTTGCAAACTGAATTGCCTTTTCCAAAAGCTCTCTTCTGGAAAGTGCGACAGAGCTATTAAAACAAGAACTCCACACCGTCTTAAAAGTTCCTTCCCCCAGCAGTGAATCTGATCAATCATTCTAGTTAGTTCCCCCACCCCTTCGCAGTAACCCCTGTTACTGCACTGTAAGCACTATAAACCATTTGTTATAATGCTGTTTAAATTGTAAGTACATGCTGGGTCTCATGTGTTTATGCACATTTTATTCTTTACCTGCTCTTTAAACTCTAACTTTATATTTTGTATCATTTTTTATTCTTTATAATTGTTGACTGTTGCTTTTTTGTTACATGACCAACACACCACAGCACAGCGGTGAATAAAATTGTTCAAGAACGCACTTTACTGCAGTCCATATTTTTGTTTGCTGTCGTACTTGCTTATTTCTTCCATTTAACTTTTGTGTTTGATACAAAGTCATCAGAAGATTGCAGGTTCATGTCCTATCATGGCCATTTTGGGCAGCACAGTGGCATAGGGGTTAGTGTAACACTTTTACCTTACCAGCACCCCGGGTTCAATTCCCACCGCTGTCTATAAGGAGGTTGTACATTCTTCCCGTGACTGTGTGGGTTTCCTATAGGTCAGGGGTTCCAAATTCAGGGTCCACGGGCCCCTTGGTTAATGGTAGGGGTCCATGGTAGTGGGCACGTGGCCAAGTGGTTAAGGCATTGGACTAGCGATCTGAAGGTCATGAGTTTGAGCCCCAGCCGAGGCAGCGTGTTGTGTCCTTGAGCAAGGCACTTAATCACACATTGCTCTGCAACGACACTGGTGCCAAGCTGTATGGGTCCTAATGCCCTTCCCTTGGACAACATTGGTGTTGTGGAGAGGGGAGACTTGCAGCATGGGCAACTGCTGGTCTTCCATACAACCTTGCCCAGGCCTGCGCCCTGGAGAGTGAAGACTTTCCAGGTGCAGATCCATGGTCTCGCAAAGCTAACGGATGCCTAATGGCATAATAAAGGTTGGGAACCCCTGCTCTAGGTGTTCTGGTTTCCTCCTACATTGCAAAGATGTATGGGTTAGTAGGTTAATTGGTCAAATGGGTGGAATTGGGTAGCTCGGGCTCATTAGCCCAGAAGGGTGTAATCGTGCTCCATCTCTAAATAAAAATAAATGACATCAGATCAGTGTTACTATCCTATCCCACTGTTAACAGACCTCTTGTATGATAATATGGACTCTAGCCCTTCCAATCTACGTTGTTACAATCTTGCACTTTATCATTTACCTGCACCACACTTGTTTTACTCTGCATTGTTTTTATTTTACCTTGTTCCAGCTCAATGTACTTTGTAATGACTTGATCTGTATAAACAGTATGCAAGACAAAGCTTTTCACTGTATCTTGGTACATCTGACAATAATATACCAATACCATTCTATGAACTAGGCCTAAGCTTTGCTGAGATTCATTGAATATTACTAAATTATGGTCCACTTAGCCGTGTGTGTTACTTAGTTTAATCCTACCTCCTAACCCTGGGTTATCGCTCTTCAAGTGTTCACCCAAATGTAATGTTATTGTGATGAAGGAAGTAGAAACCATCATTTTTCCTGAAGCAGTGACACCTGGAAACTGGCATTTACCCAAAATTGAAAACCACCAAATGAAAATCATGGAGTTAGGATGTTATTGCATGAAGAAATTATTTCCATGGTTTGCTCTCGTTAAGTATTAAAAGCCACCCTGTGCATTTCAATGAGAAACATTGATGCTTGTGGGGCTCAAATCTCAATGTGTTGACCATGGAGGCAGAGTAGCACTCGTGAAGCAGAGTCTCAGGATAAACGGAACAGAGGGCTGGGCAGATGTGGAATCAAGACAACGGGTAGGAAGAGAGAATGCAGGCTGAAGAGGAACAATGGCCCAAGAATATTGCAAGGAAGACCTCTTCCACCAATTTTTCCGGCATGAATCTGTAGCAACACAAAACGATAGAGACCTTGACAACAGAAGTCTGCTAGTAATTAATTTCTGTATGAAAATTAAGAGGTTATTTTTAATGCATTAGAATAATAGCCCTGGGCTACTTTAGATTGTGCAATATTCACAACTTCACTTTGATGTACTCTTCTGTAAACCGTGAAGGTTGTAAGACGTCCAATTTCCATCAGGCATTAACGCGTACTGCACATTTTGACATCATCATGCCTGCAAAATACAACAGGAAAACGACAACAAGAAATCTCAGTTTTACAGTGGACAGGATTTCAGCAGGAAGTGGTGAAAGCATTTAAAAAATTTATCAAAGCACATCATGAGCTATTTCTGCATTTTTTAAAGTGGGATCAGATAATTTCAGACTTGAGTTCTAGACATCTATGGCACTGAGTGGGAAAATATTTTTAAACATCCTATTACACTACATCTTTGTTCCTACTTATTGTCCTTGCTGCAAAGGGAAGTTTTCACCATATCTTGGCCATTCATTATTTGATTCATCTCAATTAAATTACCCTTTTGTACCAAAGAGATTAACTTCAGTCTACTAAGGTTCATCAAAACTAGTTCTCCAGCTCTGGCAACATCTTCTTAAATCTCCTCTTTAAATACACTTGTGAACAGGAATACACATAATACTCAGCTGTAGCTCAATTAGTGTTTTAAACCAACCTACCATGATCTCTGTGCTCTTGTATTTTGTGACTCAGCCAAGCTTCCAACAAACGATATTGTCATCTGAATCTCAATGTGGGATTTTGTCAGTACCTGTAACAGCTGGTTTTATTTCTAAAACACAGGACCATCAAAATGTGGACGACTCCGATTACATCATTAATAATGATGAACTGTCGATGTACTATGAGGACAAAGCAGCGTCTGCCTCGTGCTATGGAGAGGCACAGGGAAAAAGCATTCCTGAACAGCAAGCAGCAGACAAGGTTGACTTCCTGGAAGGAGCGAATCAGCCATCACTGGATCTCATTTCAAGTCAAACTCTGAGTGTCCCTCCCTCTTAAACTGAGCACTTTTTTTTAATTGACACTTTTGGGTGCATAAATTGGAAAAGAAGATGAATTTGCTCTGATCTGCTTGTAACAATTGAACTAATCATGGTTACTGACTCCTGATTGCTGAATTTCCCATGTGGCAGGTACTAGTCTATATTAAGGTCAGGGCAAACACCATTATTAACTTGACCAATACTTGGACAGTGGCTCTATGACTTATGACAGTGAATTATGACTGAGAGGTCAGTGGCATTATTCCAAGTGATGACATTTATTTCAAGGATCCTGCATTTGCATTCCAGACTAGTTAAAGTAATGACATAGGCTTGTGTATTTTTTTTTCCCAGCGCTGGATGTCATTTTATGCTCAATACTATCTCTTGTGTAAGACGGCCCTTGCTTGGGCCCCAGTGTATTCATGCAAAAATAATGCTGATGCCGACTGCACTGTTAATGCTGAAGGAAAATCTTTACATTATTATGGAAACATTTGAAATTCAATAATTATAAATGTAATAATACTTTTCTGTATTTCTTTCTATATGTTACTCCGACTGGTGTTAGAACTTGAAGGTTTCAAATTCTACCTAATACAGGTTTTTCCAATGTTATCATTACTTTTACTCACTTCTTAAGGTGTTCTGGGTTGAAGTTTGGTCATCTTAATCTCCGTGTAAACACTGGGCAAGTTTAACAAAAAAAAAATCACACATTCAGTTATTCTACCCTGAAGTCTCAGTGAATGAGGGTACAGAAGGGATGCAGTATTAAACGATTCCAAAGCAGCATAGTGGGCAACAATTAAATTCAATGCACATGGGCCAGGAAGGAGCCCTTCTGAATGCCCAGTGCAATAAGGGAAATAATGGACAGCTTTTATTTGCAGTTGGAAAGCTGTTGCTCCAGAGTATTTTTTTTTTAAGTCTTCTACAACATTGTGCCTTGCATTATCAGATTCTGGGAGTTGAAACCTGTTGCGTCTGCAGATCCCTGCAAGTTCCCTGGGGAGTTCGAAGCCCAATGTCTGCAGGCCCAGGTCTGTGTTGGCTGGGGGCCTGTCCTGAGGTTAAAGGACTGTTTATGTGCTTGGGTGAGAGGGAGGATTGTGGTTTGTGCTTGCTGTTGCTGTTCATCGCTTGTAGTGTCCTGTGTTGTTCTGCTGAACATTATGGGCCTACTGTGTTGGCACTGCAACGTGTGGCTTCCAGGCTGTCCCCACCACATCCTCGGGTGTGTTGGCTGTTAACACAAACTACACATTTCACTGTACGTTGTAGAACCATAGAACACTACAGCACGGAGAAAGGCCCTTCAGCCCATCTAGTCTACGGTGAACCGTTAATCTGCCTAGTCCCTTTGAGCTGCACCTGGCCTATAGCCCCCCCATATCCCACTCATTAATGCACTTATGCAAATTTCTCTTAAATGTTGCAAGTGACCCTGCGTCCAACACTTGTGCTGGCAGGTCGTCCCACACTTTCACCACACTCTGAGTGAAGAAGTTCCCCCTCATGTTCCTCTTAAGCATTTCCCCTTTCACCCTTAACCCATGACCTCTAGTTGTAGTTTCACACAACCTCAATGGAAAAAGCCTGCTTGTATTTATGCTATTTATATCCCTTATACTTTTCTACACATCTAGCAAATCTCAGTTCCCTTGAAGTTGTCATAGCTGAGGGTGGTAGTGGGGAAAATCTCCCACTACTTATTAAATGCACTAAATAGCACTCATCTCAAATAGCCTCTGACAACCAAGTGCAGCTCCTGGCCTTCACGTATGCGTTAACTACAAAGCCCAGCCAGAATCATTTCTATTGGCAAGAGAAGAGGCAAAGGTGTGTTGCTGGTGCCTTAAAACTAGTCACTTTGGGCAGATGAATCTAATGCAGACAAGTGCAAGGTTTTGCACTTTGGTAGGACCAACCAGCGTAGGTCTTACACAGTGAACAGTAGGGCATTGAGGAGTGCGGTAGAACAAAGGGATCTGGAAATAAATGTACATAATTCATTGAAAGTGGTATCGCGGGTAGATTGGATTGCAGAGAAAGCTTTTCACACACTGGCCTTCATAAATCAACGTATTGAGTACGGAAGAGTGGATGTGATGTTAGTGAGACATAATTTGGAGTATCGTGTGCAATTTTGGTCACTTACCTCTTCTCCTCTTCGATTGTCCATTGAAATCCAATGACGATGTCCACTCCTTTAACGGTGAGATCTTTGATGACTATACAGTCCTTTCCTGGACCCACAAGCTCTATTGCAGGTGGGACATGTATAAGTGGTAGTGGTGGTAACCATGGCTGCATTTTTCCTGGCTCTCTTCTGTCTTCTGGTTGTTCTTTCCATCTCCAAACTACGAACCCCGTCCCTACACAGCTGTCGCCAAATGGTATGGTCATCAGCAACATCCTCCAGGTCCTCAGGTCTGATCTTGCACTTCCTTAAAGCATTCTTCATCTGATCCTTATAGCGCTTCTTCAGCCCTCAGCCGAGCGTCAACCATGATGTAGCTGGCCGTATAACACTCTGCGGGGTAGCCGACATGGGGGCATCCTTATCACGTGCCCCAGCCACTGCAGCTGGTGCTGGGTGATCATGGCCTCAATACTCCTGCAGTTGGTCTTTACAAGTATTTCAGTGTGAGGCACCCGCTCACACCAGGTAATTCCCAGGATACACTGTTGGCAGCTTATGTGGAAGTGCTCCAAGGACGTGATGTGGTGGCTGTAGGTTACCCAAGCTTCACAGCTATAAAGGAGGGTGGTGACACAGACCGCTTGGTATACGGTGACCTATGTGGAGGGACGAAGTCTCCCAAAGGCAGCTGATGCCTGTTTAATGCGGCTCTGGATGTTGTTGTCAATGCCGCTATCCTCAGAGAGAATGCTCCCCAGATATTTAAAAGATGGCATTACTGACAGCTTTTCATCACCAACAGTAAAGGCAGGTAGAGTGGGTGGGACACTGGTACTCCACTGGCAAACCACTTCTGTCTTGGTGGTATTGACAGTCAACCTCATCCTGCTGTACGCTCTCACCGCCACAGCAAGGACAGTCTGAAGATCCTCCAGAGTATGGGCCACAAGAGCACAGTCGTCTGCATACTGCAGCTCCAGGACCCACTCTCTACGGAGTTTGGGGGTTGCGTGGAGCCTCCTGGTGTCAAAGAGGTTGCCATCTAATCTGACGTCCACTGCCACACCGCTGCTGTCTTCAATCTCGTTGTGGAGAAGCTTGGTAACACACAAGAGGAAGGTGTTAAAGAGCACTGGTGCTAGCACACACCCCTGCCTCACCCCTGTGCGTAGAAGGAACGGCTCGGACTCTTGTCCTCCTACGGTCACCCGAGCAGTCATCCCATCGTGGAACTGGCGGAGGATGTTAACAAATTTATTGGGACAGCCAAACCTAAGAAGGACATCCCATAAGAGCTCTCTTTGCACAGTGTTGAATACTTTGGAGAGGTCGACAAAGGCCATAAGCAGGTCCTGATGTTGCTCCCAGCACTTTTCCTGAAGCTGCCGGGCTGTGAAGATCATGTCAATCATGCTCCTGTTCTTCCTAAATCCACACTGCGATTCAGGCAGCATTGACTCGGTGATGTTGCTGATGAGTCTCTGAAGCATCACCTTAGCCAGGACCTTTCCAGCAACAGAAAGGAGTGATATGCCCCTACTATTGCTGCAGATGGCCTTGTCACCCTTGTTCTCATAAATGATAACGATGCAGCTCAGAACATTAGTCACTTTCAAATCTCTTACTAGCTCCTCTTTCAGTTAGTCCTGACGAAGGGTCTCGGCCCGAAACGACGACTGTACCTCTTCCTAGAGATGCTGCCTGGCCTGCTACGTTCACCAGCAATTTTTTTGTATGTTGCTTGAAAGTCCAGCATTTGCAGCTTTCCTCGTATTAGTCCCACATACTGATTCCCAACCTTTTAAGTAGGCTTAACAACATCTTTCTCCACAACTGCTCCACTATCTGTTCTGGTGCTCTGGTTCCCACCCCTCCCCCACGCAACTCTAATTTGACACCCACCCGTGCAGCAGCAATAAACCCTCCTGTTCAGATGTCCAGCTCCCTTCAGTACGGGTGCAATGTTTTGAAATACGTGTGATTAAATCTAGAATCTTCAATGCATCTGAAGGAAGTGAACACCATTTATTATGCTCCAGTTCTTGGTATATCAGAACATCACCATGGCAACTGAACGTTCGCCATTTCTTGCCATTCTGCTGAGTTTGTAAGTAAGTGCTTACTTTTATACAGGCCACTACATTAGTGTAAATCTCTTACAGATCTGATGATTTTCAAGAAGGCAGTGTTTTAAGCTTAAGAACAGAGAAGGGTAATGAGCGTAGCGACTGTCTTTGATCTATAGATAAGCCAAACAAAATAACCATTTTCTTTTTGTTCAATGTGTGTGAAATATGAACATAAAGCATGCCTTTATTATCTGTACTTCATCAAACACACCTGAAGAAAAAAACTCAAAGCCGCCAATAATTGGGCAAATGATTTTACTGAGTTCTAGACTGGTTTGTGGGATGGACTTCAATGTAATTGCCGAGGACTTCAAGATAGAGATAACTTTGAAATAAGCAGAAGAATGTCCATGTATTTCCAAGAACAGAATAGATTGAATTAGGAGGTGTTTACTTGCAGAGCCATGTGTAATTTTGTTTTAATCTGATTTTGAAAAAGATAGGATGTATCAAGTGAGAAATAGTCTAGAGAATTTTGTAAAAAAATTTCATTCTATATGTTTGACTTCAAAGGAAGTAATTTCATTTCCTGTGTGTTGGCTCGTTTTTAATGACAGCGTTATCACAGGAAATGCAATTGTAATATCAGAACTGCTAAAATGTGCAGGGGAGGTGTTGGCACAAATGTGAAGACCTTGTTGATCTTGACCCCCATTAACACCTCCTACATCCCTAATGAATATGTCGACCAGGAGAAAATGGCACAGAAAAAAACTAAATTTTGGAATTGCATGAGGGATAAGTGTAGAAATCACATTATGCAACACAGTGCTTCAAGTGATGAAACTTTACCAGAAGCCTGATCACTGCATAGTTGGTTCACTACACTGGCAGGTGTTTAAGACCAGGATCTCAAATCTAGCACAGAATGGTATAATTTTACGGCTAAACCACTCCGTGATTCCTTTGTGCATATTGACAAGCTTAGGCTTGCACAATAAAGCATGTGGGACTTAACTGCAGTTACATTATTTTTTATTTTTTTATTTAGTGATACAGAGCAGAGTAATCCCTTCCAGCTCTTCAAGCCACACCACCCCAGAAACCCCACAAACTGCAAATAACCCTAACCTAATCACAGAACAATTTACAATGACCAATTACCCTTCAGTCTGTGGGAGGAAATCAGAGTACTGGGAGAAAACCTCACAAATTCCACAGGGATCACATACAGAAACTCCTTACAGAATGGCATCGGGAGTGAAGCCTCAACTCCAGAATGCTCTGAGCCGTAATACCGTCGTGCTCACCGCTACACTACCACGGCGCCCGCAAATAGAGGCAAACTTGGACTGCTGCCAAAACTCTAGGGCATTTCATTTTTCAAACTCTCAAAGTTGAGTTTTGTCATCTTATGCACAAGTACGTATACGCACAGGTGGAATGAAAAACTCACTTGCAGCAGCAGGATCACAGACATATGTCAGAGTCCAAGTTGCTGCCCTGTTAAATGTTCATCAGAGTCATGGGTAGGAAAGGCTTAGAGGGATATGGACCAAATGCAGGCAACTTGGGACTAGCTGGGATGGGCATTTTGGATGGCATTGACCAGTGGTCAAAAGAACCAGTTAGGGGGCAAACAGTAGAAGAAGTCTACATCATTATTAATCAAATCAGTTCAGTCACTTACCTTTTTTATTGTCCGTCTACCCTGAGGGGCCTGTAGTGTATGATCATGTGACTTGTGCCTCTAATGTCCTCAGGCTCCCTAATCTCTTACATGTTGAAAGGAAGAACAAGAGATACTCGTTACCTGTCATTTCTTTGACTCCCAGGAATATCTGATGTTGAGGATCAAATGAGGAGGGGAATCTGCCCCTGGCTTGCTCCTAGCAGTGGACTTTAATTTTTTTTTAACCAACGTATCATTGTTTATCAACCAGAGAAAATAAGCAAAACAAAGGTTAAAGTTAGCAGACTATCAACTTCCTGACAAGCTTCTCCATATGCTGACTTTAAATAATATTGTCAGCCATGTATTTTGTAGTCTGAGCTTTTGCTATGAACATCAGGAATGTAAAACAACAGTTGTAATAAATGGCAAACTTTAATGTGCAGACTTTTTAATACCAACACCGATAGTCCTCCTTGTTGCAAGAACCGAACTATTAACATGGTCACCGATGACTTGGCTGGGCCCAGTTATTTCATCAATGGATGAGACAACAGCTCTTGCAATAAGTATACCTTTCTAGATATAGCACTAATCTATTATGGTCTATCGTTTTGGTCATTAAAAAAAATTCCAGTGCAATGGGAAACCATTGATTGAGCTGGAACTGAAAATTCTGCTTTGTCTATTAATATGCCCAAGACCGTGCTGGCCCCACTGTTTGTCATTTATATTAACAATTTGTATAACTGTTGTTAATGCATTTAGAAGTTTACAGAAGACACCAAAATTGGTGATGTCATGATAGTGAATCAGAATCAGGTTTATTATCACCGACATACAGGTATGTTGTGAAATCTGTCGCTTTGCAACAGCGATATAGTGCAACACATAAACAGTACGATAAGTTAAAAAATGAATAAATAAAGCAAAAGGTGAAAGTTATAATATAAAAGTTACAATGAGATTACCACAGGAATCTAGATGACCCAGGGAAATGGACCAAGGAATGGCTGATGAGGTTTAACTCGTGAAGTGTTGCATTTTGGTCATTTAAACCAGGGCACGACTTGTACAGTAAGTAGAAAGACCATAAGGAATAAGAGCAGAATTAGGCCACTCAGCCTATCGAGTCTGCTCTGCCATACCATCATGGCTAACTTATTATACATCTCCAGCCCTCTCCCTGTAAACTTTGATGCCCTGACTAACCAAGAACCTATCAACCTCTACTTTAAATGTACCCAATGACTTGGTGTCCACCACAGTTTGCGGCAATGAATTCCACAAATTCACCACGCGCAGGCTAAATCAATTACTCCTCATCTCTGTTCTAAATGGATGTCCCTCTATTCTGAGGCTATTCCCTCTGGTCCTAGAGTCGCCCACCACAGGAAACGTCCTCCCCACATCATGAGGACTTTTAACATTCAATAGGTTTCGATGAGACCCTGCACCCCCCATTCTTCTAAACTCTAGTGAGTATGAGCCTAGAGCTATCAAACATTCCTCATATGTTAACCCCTTTTTCCCCAGAATCCTTCCCATTAACCTCCCTCTGGACCCTCTCCAATGCCATTGTAGAGGTGGTATTAAACAGGAAATTAGAAATGTGTGCAATAAAGGAACAGCAGTTATAATGGGTGACTTCAATCTACATGTAGATTGGGTGAACCAAATTGGTAAAGGTGCTGAGGAAGAGGATTTCTTGGAATGTATGCGGGATGGTTTTTTGAACCAACATGTCGAGGAACCAACTAGAGAGCAGGCTATTCTGGACTGGGTTTTGAGCAATGAGGAAGGGTTAATTAGCGATCTTGTCGTGAGAGGCCCCTTGGGTAAGAGTGACCATAATATGGTGGAATTCTTCATTAAGATGGAGAGTGACATAGTTAATTCAGAAACAAAGGTTCTGAACTTAAAGAGGGGTAACTTTGAAGGTATGAGACGTGAATTAGCTAAGATAGACTGGCAAATGACACTTAAAGGATTGACGATGGATATGCAATGGCAAGCATTTAAAGGTTGCATGGATGAACTACAACAATTGTTCATCCCAGTTTGGCAAAAGAATAAATCAAGGAAGGTAGTGCACCCGTGGCTGACCAGAGAAATTAGGGATAGTATCAATTCCAAAGAAGAAGCATACAAGTTAGCCAGAGAAAGTGGCTCACCTGAGGACTGGGAGAAATTCAGAGTTCAGCAGAGGAGGACAAAGGGCTTAATTATGAAGGGGAAAAAAGATTATGAGAGAAAACTGGCAGGGATAATAAAAACGGACTGTAAAAGCTTTTATAGATATGTAAAAAGGAAAAGACTGGTAAAGACAAATGTAGGTCCCCTGCAGACAGAAACAGGTGAATTGATTATGGGGAGCAAGGACATGGCAGACCAATTGAATAATTACTTTGGTTCTGTCTTCACTAAGGAGGACATAAATAATCTTCCAGAAATAGTAGGGGACAGAGGGTCCAGTGGGATGGAGGAACTGAGCGAAATACATGTTAGTAGGGAAGTGGTGTTAGGTAAATTGAAGGGATTGAAGGCAGATAAATCCCCAGGGCCAGATGGTCTGCATCCTAGAGTGCTTAAGGAAGTAGCCCAAGAAATAGTGGATGCATTAGTGATAATTTTTCAAAACTCGTTAGATTCTGGACTAATTCCTGAGGATTGGAGGGTGGCTAATGTAACTCCACTTTTTAAAAAAGGAGGGAGAGAGAAACTGGGGAATTATAGACCGGTTAGCCTAACGTCGGTGTGGGGAAACTGCTGGAGTCAGTTATCAAGGATGGATAACAGCACATTTGGAAAGCGGTGAAATGATCGGACAAAGTCAGCATGGATTTGTGAAAGGAAAATCATGTCTGACGAATCTCATCGAATTTTTTGAGGATGTAACTAGTAGAGTGGATAGGGGAGAACCAGTGGATGTGGTATATTTGGATTTTCAAAAGGCTTTTGACAAGGTCCCACACAGGAGATTAGTGTGCAAACTTAAAGCACACGGTATTGGGGGTAAGGTATTGGTGTGGATGGAGACTTGGTTAGCAGACAGGAAGCAAAGAGTGGGAATAAACGGGACCTTTTCAGAATGGCAGGCGGTGATTAGTGGGGTACCGCAAGGCTCAGTGCTGGGACCCCAGTTGTTTACAATATATATTAATGACTTGGATGAGGGAATTAAATGCAGCATCTCCAAGTTTGCGGATGACACGAAGCTGGGTGGCAGTGTCAGCTGGAGGAGGATGCTAAGAGGATGCAGGGTGACTTGGATAGGTTGGGTGAGTGGGCAAATTCATGGCAGATGCAATTTAATGTGGATAAGTGTGAAGTTATCCACTTTGGTGGCAAAAATAGGAAAACAGATTATTATCTGAATGGTGGCTGATTAGGAAAAGGGGAGGTGCAACGAGACCTGGGTGTCATTATACACCAGTCATTGAAAGTGGGCATGCAGGTACAGCAGGCGGTGAAAAAGGCGAACGGTATGCTGGCATTTATAGCGAGAGGATTCGAGTACAGGAGCAGGGAGGTACTACTGTAGTTGTACAAGGCCTTGGTGAGACCACACCTGGAGTATTGTGTGCAGTTTTGGTCCCCTAATCTGAGGAAAGACATCCTTGCCATAGAGGGAGTAGAAAGAAGGTTCACCAGATTGATTCCTGGGATGGCAGGACTTTCATATGAAGAAAGACTGGATGAACTGGGCTTGTACTCGTTGGAATTTAGAAGATTGAGGGGGGATCTGATTGAAACGTATAAGATCCTAAAGAGATTGGACAGGCTAGATGCAGGAAGATTGTTCCCGATGTTGGGGAAGTCCAGAACGAGGGGCCACAGTTTGAGGATAGAGGGGAAGCCTTTTAGGACCGAGATTAGGAAAAACTTCTTCACACAGAGAGTGGTGAATCTGTGGAATTCTCTGCCACAGGAAACAGTTGAGGCCAGTTCATTGGCTATATTTAAGAGGGAGTTAGATATGGCCCTTGTGGCTACGGGGGTCAGGGGGTATGGAGGGAAGGCTGGGGCGGGGTTCTGAGTTGGAGGATCAGCCATGATCATAATAAATGGCGGTGCAGGCTCGAAGGGCCGAATGGCCTGCTCCTGCACCTATTTTCTATGTTTCTATGTAACTATGCTCACTTCTACCCTTTGACACTCTTGAACTTTTGGCATACTGCCAGTGTCTTCCACAATGAAGACTGATGCAGAATACTTTATGAATTCATCCAGCATTTCTTTGGCTACCTCTCCGGTGACATTTTCCAGCAGTTCAATATCCACTCTTACCTCACTTTTACATTTTATACATTTGAAAAAAAGCATTTGATATAATTGGCTAGCTTGCCTTCATATTTCATCGTTTCCCTCCTTGTTTTTTTTTTAAGTTGCCTTCTGTTGATTTTTTAAAAGCTTCCCAATCATATAACTTCCGACTCATTTTTGCTATATTATTGACTTCCCTTGTCACCCACTGTTGCCTTGTCCTCCCTTTAGAATACTTCTTCATCTTTGGGATGTATCTATCCTGCACTTTCTGAATTGCCCCCCTCCCCAAGAAACTCCAGCCACAGCTATTCTGCCATTATCCTTGCAGTGTCCCCTTCTAATCAACTTTGGCCAGCAACTCTTGCATGTCTCTCTAATTCACTTTTCTCCGCTACAATACAGACACAGCTGACTTTAGTTTCTCCTTCTCCATCTCAAACTACCTCCCAAGGATTCCTTTAAACTCCCTAATCAAATCCGGTTCACTACACAACACCCAGTCCAGATTTGCCTTTCTTTAGTGGGCTCAACCATGAGCTACTCAGAAAAGCCATCTCATAGGCATTCTACAAATTCCCTCTCTTGGGATCCAGCATCAACCTGATTTTCTCAATCTACCTACATATTGAAATTGCCCTTTTACTATTATAACATTGCCTGTATTACATGCCTTTTCTATCTCTTGTTAAAGTTTATATCCCACAATCTGGCTACTGTTTGGGGCCTGTATCTAAGTCCCATAAGGGTCCTTTTACCCTTGCGGTTTCTTAAATCTCCCCACAAGGATTCTACATCTTCCATTGCTATGTCACCTCTTTCTACGGATGTGATTTCATTTTTTTACCAACAGAGCCACCCCAACCCTACTGCCTGTCCTTTCAATACAAGGTGTATCCTTGGATGTTAAGCTCCCAACTATGATCTTCTTCCAGCCACGTCTCAGGGATGCCCACAAAGTCATTCTTGCCCATCTCTGATTGTGCTACAGATCAGCTACCTTATTCTGTATTCTGCTTGCATTCAAATATAATACCCAGTCAAGTATTCTTCACCCTTTTTGATTTTGCCCCCATGTTACAACTGATGCATCTGACTGCAACTTTGCCCTACCATCTGCCTGTCCATCCTCACTGTAGTGACTTGTATACCAACAACTCTATCCTTAGCCCCATCACTCCAGTTCCTGCCCCCTGCTAAGTCAGTTTAAACCCTCCCCAACAGATCTAGAAAACCTGCCCACAAGAATATTGGTACCCCTTGGGTTTAGGTGTAACCCATCCTTTTTGTATAGACCATACCTTCCCCAGAAGAGATCCCAATGATCGAGAAATCTGAAACCCTGCCCCCTATATCACTTCCTCTGCCATTCATTCATCTGTATCATTATCCTATTCCTGCCCTGACTAGCATGTGGCACTGGGAGTAATCCAGAGACTTTTATCTTGGAGGTCTTGTCCTTAACTCCCTATACTCATTGCACAGGACCTCTTACCCCTTTCTACCAATGTAATTGGTGCCAATGTGTACCACAGCCTCTAACTGCTCACCCTCCCTCTTGAGAATCTTCTGCAGCTACTGTGAGACATCATGGACCCTAGCACCTGGGAGGCAACACGCCATCCTGGCTTCTCTTCGTGCCCACAGAATCTCTTGTTCATCTCCCTAACTATCGACACTCCTATCACTACCGCCCTGCCTGACTTCACCCTTCCCTGCTGAACCTCAGAGCTGGCCACAGTGCCACTGGATTGGCTGCTTCTGCTGTGCCCTGATAGGTCACCCCCCCCCCCACTCCAAGCAGTATATAAAGGGGTGTACTTGTTGCTGGGGGGAAAGGCCACAGGGAAACCTGTACTGACTGATTACTCCCCTTTCTTCTCCTGGTGGTCACCCATTACTATCTGAAGCCTGCATTCTCCTCAGTAAAAGACTGGTATATTAAATTTTCAGTCTCCCAATTTGGTCCTGAGTGCATCCAGCTCCAGTTTCTTGACCTTGTCAATCAGGAGCTGAAGCTGGGTGCAATTCATGCAGACAGTAGGGTTCTGGAGGGTTTTTAGAATGGAGCGACCAAAGGGTACATGTAAATAGTTCCCTGAAAGTGACGACACAGACAGGGTGGTGAAGATAGCATTTGGTATTCTTGCCTTCATTACTCAAGGCACTGAGTACACGAGTTGGAACATCAAGTTACAAATGTACATTTAATAATATGGAATACCTGTATGAGTATTGATTAAACCTGTAGAACGTATTCCAACCTTGATAAAGCTCTTTAATGGAGGAACCCTAGTCACCTGTCTTATAAATCATAAAATTAAAATCCTGTAAAGGATGTAGTTTGGAAAGGCTTTGTTCCTATAGATTTTGGTGACTTCAAAGGGATTCGGTGTTACAAGACCATGGAGAGTAGAAATGTTCCTAAGTCAGGAAAACTAAATACTGATGATGATAACAGAATTCCATGGTGTTAAAATATAGAAGTGAGATGTGTGCATGGTATTTGGGATGGAAAGTCTGCCCAAAGAGTTCTTGTGGAAGAATGTAGTAATTAATCTATTACCAAATAAGTTTGAGAAGCAAATACTGAAGACTAGGGCCGTGGGCGGAGGAGTGAAAATATTGTTTATATTGCTGAAAGTGAAGAGATTTGAAGATTACAAAAAGGTACCAGGAGTGCCCATGAGAGATGTGACAGATGGACGGGCAAAGCATACAGTACAGAGGAAGACAGAGGTAATGAAAGGGCCACCTTTAAGTTTATACAGAATCAAAAGCATAAATGGGGAGCGATTATGCAGATCACAAAAGATGATTGCAAATGCAGCCATAGGAACCCTGTGATTGAATGACAGAGAATCATTCACTGATGAAAGGGATTCAATCTTCTCCTTCTTCAGCCCTCCACCTATCGCCACCAGATTCTCACTTCAAGCCCCTCCCCCACCCTCCCCCTCACCTACCACCAGCTTGTATTCCTTCCCCTCCCCTCACTTTCATCTTCTGACTCTGCCCCTCTCCTTTCCAACCCTGATGAAAGGCCTCGACCCGAACTGTCTATACCCTTTTATTCCATAGATGCTGCCCGAGTTCCTCCATTAATCTTGTGTGTGTTGATAACAGGGAATCCCCAGTAATTGAGCAAGTAGATGAATGAACAGAATCTGGACATATGTACCTTCCACCCACAGGCTGTATCGAGCATGCTAAATATGCACCGGGAGTCAACTGAGTCAGGAGAGAATTCTACAAAGCAAGGATGTGTTGCCTTATCATCAATTCAGCCCTGCTGGAAGTAAAACTAACTTAAAATTTCCAGCTGGTACAGTCACATTGCAGACATTATGCCAGCCACTTTCTTACTGATGTACCACGGCAGCCTGTATTTAGCTTATCTTTACCTCTGAATCCTATTTATTTAATGTTTACCGGTTTGCCCACAGCTGTGGCAAGAGCAGCAAGGTCCCGCCAGGGTAGAATGCATCAGGTCCAGAAAGCAGTAGAAACAAATGCTGACAGTCTTCTTGTGGAATTGTCTCAAACTTGGCAGGAGGAAAGAGATAGTCCGTGGGCATTTGCTGATTGCCTGTGGGATTCATATGAGTGAACTCATGGAAAAGTAGTGTTAAGAAAGGGAATGACTGCAAATAACTTTCTATTGGCTTAGATCGCTAATTGGCCTGTATGTGTGGTATTGCTAGCAGGGAGTTTTAACACAAAGGTGTGCGAAAATATGTCTGAATGTTGCTTAAGCAGCCACGCATGACAATGTGTCTTTAAAAAGAGCAACCTCCCATATTTAGAGTCAATTGCTGTTCTGGTTGGAGTTGAAATATGATTACCCTTGGTATTCTCACAATTCAAAGGAAATTTATTATCAGACTACATACATAACATCATATAGTATCCACATATTCATTGTCTTGTAGACATTCTCAGTAGGACAAAGGAATACAACAGAATCAATTAAAATCTACACGCAAAGACTGACATGCAATCAATGTGCAAAAGGCAAACTGTTCAAATACAAAATAAATTTAAGTCAAAAGCTTTAAGTTCCTCGGGGTCAATATCACAAATGACCTGACTTGGTCCAACCAAGCAGAGTCCACTGCCAAGAAGGCCCACCAGTGCCTTTACTTCCTGAGAAAACTAAAGAAATTTGGCCTGTCCCCTAAAACCCTCACTAATTTTTATAGATGCACCGTAGAAAGCATTCTTCTAGGGTGCATCACAACCTGGTATGGAAGTTGTCCTGTCCAAGACCGGAAGAAGCTGCAGATGATAGTGAACACAGCCCAGCACATCACACAAACCAATCTTCCGTCCTTGGACTCACTGCACCGCACGCTGTCGGAGCAGTGCTGCCAGGATAATCAAGGACACGACCCACCCAGCCAACACACTTTTTGTCCCTCTTCCCTCCGGGAGAAGGCTCAGGAGCTTGAAGACTCATACAGCCAGATTTGGGAACAGCTTTTTTCCAACTGTGATAAGACTGCTCAACGGATCCTGACCCGGATCTGGGCTGCACCCTCCAAATATCCGGACCTGCGTCTCGGTTTTTTTGCACTACCTTACTTTCCCTTTCCTATTTTCAATTTATGATTTATAATTTAAATTTTTAATATTTACTATCGATTTGTACTCCAGGGAGCGCAAAGCGCAGAATCAAATATCACTGTGATGATTGTACGCTCTAGTATCAATTTTTTGGTGAGAATAAAGTAAAATTAATAACTAAATAATAGAGAAATATATTAAAATACTGAGAACATGAATTGTAGGGTTCTTGAAAGTGAGTCCATAGGTTGTTTAATCATTTCAGTGTTGAGGTGAGTAAGGTTATCCACAGGACCCTGATAGTCGATGAGTAATAACTGTTCCTGAACCTGATGCTGTGGAACCTAAGGCTTCTGTCCCTCTTTCCTGATGGCAGCAGTGAGAAGAGAGCATGGCCTAGATAGTGCTGGGTGGGTAAGGCGGTCTTTGATAATGGTTGCTGCTTTCTTGTGGCAGCACTCCTTATAAATGTGCTCAGTGGTAGGTTAAATGGTTCTATACTGGAGAAAGTACATCCTTCAAAGATTATTTTTAAGTCCTTGAGCGTCATTTTGGTTTGGAATTGAATTGAATTGTGACAATGTTATTCAAGCATAAGTGATAGTTTTGCAAAGAATTGTTGTTAAAATAAATGGGCTATAACTAGAACCTGATTTTGTTACATGAAGTTTAAACTAAAATATTGGAGTGACAAATAGATTTTTCCTGATGCTTTGGAATTTTTCAGTTACATGATAAACTCAGATGAATTTTCTTTAAAACCTGAGTTACCAGTTTGCTTACATGCTCATTTTTTGTCATTTTGTATGTCATTATTTTCTCATCTTAGTTTATCAGCTGCTGACTATTGCTCAGAAATAATATCAGAGCCTATAAGAATCTGAGTTCTACCATGGTCATAGGTGAATTTAGCTAGCTATGCCAGAGTCTCTAATTATGAATGTGTGATTCCTGTATATTAAAAACTGACAATGGTAAAGTTCATAAAGACCAGCAGCTTTAATTTGACTTCCCACTTCCAAGCATTGTATATACCATACTGATGACTTTGTCCATCAGAGACCGGGATCAGCAGCCATTTACCCAGCTGAGGGAATGATCAAATCCCAACTGCAAGTGAAAAAGGTTATGCATTCCACTGTTTTACTGCACACCAACAAATAGAAGAGGGACAGCACAGTGTCATAGTGGTTAGCATAACGCTATTACAGCGCCAGTAAAATGGGTTCAATTCTGCTACTGTGTGAAAGGGGTTTGTATGTTCTCCCTGTGACTGTGTGGGTCCATTCCACATTCCAACAACGTACAGATGTTAATTGGTCACATGGGCATAATTGGGTGGTGCCGACTCGTTGGACTGGAAGGATCTGTTACCATGCTGTATCTCCCAGTAATAAAAAAAATAAAGAGTTTAAATTGTGGAAATTAAATTTTGACTTTGTTATTTAATAAATAGCTGGTTGGTGATATAGTGGCATCAGCACCAGACTTTGAGGCGAATGGTCCCAGGTTCAGATCCTGCCGGCTCCTTGCACGCTTTCCACCCAGGCTGGGTTGAGTGTCAAGCTAGCAACGCAGCCTCGTTTAAAAAAAAGTCAAATGCTACAGAAACAGGACAAAATGCTGCCAGGTGTGTCACAAGCATGAAAAGGAACAACATTTAATAAAAGTATCAATCTAAGAATATTCTGACATGGATTCATTTTAAAAAGCAGTGCTTCCTCTTTCTTACCTTGTTGGTGTAATACTGAAACTTAAGCATTTGTATCAAGTTGTTAAATTTTGTCTTTAAAATAGTATTGAACTTCCTCCAGTGATGAATGTGATTAAAATTGTGTTGAAAATGTAAAAGTATATGAAGGGAAGCAGAGGATGCAGATCTAACTTCACCCTATGGTCACAATATTATAAGATTATGGGTGTATTTGTAATTGACGATCTCTTTATTAAAGTTGGAAAATTTATTATTGGTGTTATCTAAGATAAATCAGAACTGCAAGTAACTTTAGACTGACTATTGAAGGCTGAGAGATTTGTTAGAAATGTCTAACAGTTCAGGAAGGGTCACATATTTGCATTGAGGTGTGTTATGGGTCTGGTGATGAATGGGCCAGTGATTATTTATTTGAGAAATCAGAGAAATGAATGTGATCAATTAAACTGATTGAACTACACTGCACTCCTGTTTTCGTTCTGCTGATACCCCTATGTTATTCACACCTCTTGACACTTGAATTTCCAAACCTTTTGGAAAAACAATCAATTTAATTTTACTTTGAACAATACAGCTTGTTTAAAATTGAGTAAGGCAGTGAGTATCTTTACAAATAAAGCAATGTGTTCAGACACAATCTGGACCATAATTTTGATTGTCTAGTAACAGTTGCCAATATTCAAGTGTATGGTCCCTACCCCAATAGGGTAGGCACAAGGTGCAGGAAGCACTGAAGAAAATCATTACTCACTGCATAAAAGGGTTTTGTATATTGCCTGCAGCCCTCAATGAATTATGCAGCTAGATTGTTTTCTGTAGTAAATTTGGCTAATCAGAAAATGCTTCATCCTGGAAACATAATTAAGTTCCATGTTAACATCTTTCCAGACTGTAAACTTAGAAAGAAGTTTAGTCTGTTGCCTGGACGGCAGAGGTCTTTGGACCATTATACCGTACATTCATCTGGAACGAACACCACATCCGGATAATATAAAGCTTTGCCCCACAGTGAGTGGAAAACGAAACTGGGCAGGAAGCTACAAGATTTTCTCATCCCAGGACTGGAATGTGACCAGCAGCAGCACTGAGGAATGCAGATTTAAATTTAGAAAGGGAAACGTCTAGTATTATTTTAATGAGCAAGGAAAATCCATTTTGTTGAATTAAGGTTCACTTTGAATATCCTATTCACTTTATTATATTCACTTTCAATATACACAAAGTTCTAAATTTAAAATTAACTATATAACCCATCACTTCCATAGCGCGAGGTCCAAAATCATTTATCTGTATTCGGTTTGGATTTATGTGATCTGATCTGTACAAATAGTAATATCTCTGATGATTTCCAAGTGAGGATATGATACATTGACTTGTTATATGAAAGAAGGTAGATTTAGACATGCAAAGTTTTACTTAAGGTCCCAGTGCCACATGTTGGTCAGGCCAGGAATGAAAAGATAGAACAGATGAATATATGGACTCAGGAACCAGTGCAGGGAGCAAGGTTTAACGTTCTTAGATCATTAGAACCTCCTCTGGGGTAGGAGTGGCCTGTACAGGAGGGACAGAATGCAACTTAACAGCAGCAGAACTGACATCTCGGCCAGGAGGTTTGCTGTTGCTATCACGAGGGTTTAAACTAGTTTGGTGGGGGATGGGAACCAGAGCACTTGGTCCGGAGGGATTGAGAGGAAGGGAGATGTCATGATTAGTAAGACCAGGGCAGGAACAAGGTAATAGACACAAAGGGACAGACAACTTGAGGTGTGTGTACTTTAATGCTAGAAGTATTATGGGTAAAGGTGATGAACTTTGAGCGTGGATCAGTACAATGTTGTGGCTTTAACAAAGACTTGGTTAAGAGAGGGAAAGGAATGTTCCAGGTTTTTGATGTTTTATAAAAGATAGAAAAGGAAATAAAGGTAGTTGTGCTATTAATCAGGGATAATATCACAGATGGCGGGCTCGTCCATTGAGTCCATATGGGTAGAGTTCAAAAATAAGAAGGTATAATAGGATTATACTCCAGCCACTTTGTGCAGGGCAAGCCATGTTTTACCAATTTAGTTTGAATTTTTTGAGGAGTGACAAAAGTGCTTGACGAATTCCTCGTTGGAGGTTCATCCAAAAGTTTAAGATGCATGGGATCCATGGTGTATTGGACATTAAGCTCCTGAATTAAATTGCCCATAGAAGACAGAGGGTAGTGGTTGATAAGATATATTCTGACTGGAAGTTTATAACTATTGAAGTTTCACAGAAATCTTAACTGAGGCCTCTGCTGTTTGTGATGTAAGTAACATAGATGGGTAGGTTAGTAAGTTTGCAGATAATACAAGGATTGATGGTGTTCTGACAGCATAAAAGACTGTCAAAGGATACAAACCAGCTGCAGACATGGGCAGAGAAATAGCAAATGGAGTTTAACCCTGCCAAACATGAACTGCTGCAGTTTGGGAGTTCAAATGTAAAGGGACAATACAGTGTCAATGCCAAGACCCTCAATGTGCAGTGAGATCTTAATGGTCTAAGCAGTAGCTCCTCGAAAGTGGCTACACTGGTTAATAGATATGGCATGCTTGCATTAATTAATTGAACTGAGTTCTAGAGTCAGCAAGATAAGTTGCTGCTTTACAAAACTCTAATTACGCCACATCTGGAGAATACGCCATTTCCAGTCACTCCACTATAAGGATATGCAGGCTTTGAAGAAAAGGCAAAAGAGGTTTACCAGGAAGCTGCCTGGATTAGAGAACATAAGCAGAAGTTGGGCAAACCCGAAAACGCAGAAGCTGAAGGAAGATTAAAGATTATGCGAGGCATTGAGAAAATAGGCAGTGAGTATCTTTTTCCCGGGGTAGGAAAGTCTAATACCAGAGGGCATGCATTTTAAAGTGAGAAGGGGCAAGTTCAGAGGAGATCTGTGGGGAAGCATATTGTTTATTAACACAGAGAATGAGGGGTGCCTGCCAAGGATGATGGTGAAGGCAAATACTACAGAGCATTCAAGAGGCTCGTAGATAAGCACATGAATGTGCATGAGATAGAAGGATAGGGCATTGTGTAGGCTTAGGAAAAAGGAGGAGAATTAGGCTCTTTTGCCCATTGAAACTGTTCTGCCACTCCACCATGGCTGACATATTATCCCTTTCAATCCCATTATCCTGCCTTCTCCCCAGTACTTTTGACGCTATTACTAATCAAGAATCTATCAACCTCCACTTTAAATATAGCTAATGACTTGACCTCCACAGCCAAATGTTTCAATGAATTCCCCAGATTCACCACCCTCTGGCTAAAGAAATTCCTCCACATTTCTGTTCTGAGAGAATATCCTTCTATTTGAGGCTGTGCCCTCTGGTCCTAGACTCCTCCACTACAGAAAACATCCTCTCCATATCCACTCTATCTAGGTCTTTCAATAAGATGTCCATCTCCCCCACCTTCTTCTAAGCTCCAGTGAGTACATGCCCAGAGCCATCAAATGCTCCTCCTTTCATTCTCATAAACCTCCTCTGAACCCTCTCCAATGCCAGTAAACCTTTTCTTAGATAAGGGGCCCAAAATTCTCACAATACTACAAGTGAGGATCGACCAGTGCCTTATAAAGCCTCAGTATTATATCCTTGCTTTTATATTCCAGTCCTCTGGAAATGAATGCGAACTTTGCATTTGCCTTCCAAACTGCCAACGCAATTTTCAAGTTATACTTTAGAGAATCCTGCACGAGGACTCCCAAATCTGGCGGGAGGAGAAGATGGCAGCACGACACAGCTCGCAGCGGCCACTCCGGTGGTGATGTCTGTTATTTGTCAAGTAGGGTGCCGTGCACAATCCTGATTTGATTGAGACGGACGTGAGAGCACGGAGGAACATCTGGTGAAACTTCTGAAATGCCTGCTTTGCTGCTGCTGCTACTGTGTGGTCCGGAATCTCCAGAGGAGAAGGCCCCGAGTCCTCAGCTTTGCTTGTTGCTCGGCGGCCGGGACGGGGTCGAAGCGCTCGGCAGAGGACGGTGCTCAGAGAGGCTGTGTCGGAGGGGCTGGTCGGAGGCTCAAAGTTTTCAGACGGACTCAGAGTCCACTGCGGTCGGGTGCTTCCAATGGTGCTGCATCGGCAAGTTGGCAGCGCTTAGAGGTTCATGGCAGGGAGAGTTCCTCCCTTCTGCTGCCTGCGTAAGATAAGTCTATCGGGACTTTGAGACTTTTTTTTTTTTACGGTGCCCATGGTCTGCTTTTTATCAAATTATGGTACTGCTTTGCACTGTTGTAACTATATGTTATAATTATGTGGTTTTGTCAGTTTTAGTCTTGGTTTGTCCTGTTTTCTTGTGATATCACTCTTGAGGAACGTTGTATCATTTTTTAATGCATGCATTTCTAAATGACAATAAACGAAGACTGAGTATCCTCATAATCTGATCTAAAAAAAAAATCACTTTGCACCTCTGATTTCAGAATTTGCACCGATTAGAAAATAGACTACACCTTCATTCCTTCTATCAAAGTGTATGATCATACATTTTGCCCATTGCCTGTCTAAGTCATTTTGCAGGCTCTCTGCATTCTCAACAGTACCTGCTCTTCCACCTAATTTGGTATCATCTGCAAACTTGGCCACAGATGTATCAATTCTATTATCCAACCATAGACATATAACATGAAAAGAAGAGGTCCCAAAACCAACCCCTGCAACTCACCACTAATCACCAATAGCTAACTAGAAAATCCTTCATTCCCATGCTTTGTCTTCTGCCTGTCAGCCAATCTTCTATCCATGGTGGTATCCTTCCTGTAATACCATCAGCTCTTATCTTGTTTGAGCAGTCTCATGTGTGATACCTTGATAAAGCCCTTCTGGAAATCCAAGTTAAACAACACTCATTCTTGAGAATTTGGATAAAACAGGTTTTAATTTTGAAAAGAAAAAAATTTAAATGTTAAGAAATCTAAACTTATATGTTTATAGAACAAGGTCTCAGCAATCAAGCAATATTTCGGTGCTACCTCCTGATTTTGTAATTTTTTTCATAAAATATGTGTTTTTCCTGTTATTACTTAGTTTTTGTCAACAGTCAGACACAATAAAAAGCTAATTATTCCTATTTATTTAGTTTTATATAGATTTAGAGCTTTTAAATCATTGTGTCTACACCATAGGTACATAGCTGTTAAATGTTGAATATTCACTTTTGTTCATATTTTATACTATTTCACATGTACTCCTTTAAAAACTCTTACATCATGCAACTGTTAACATTAGCATTAAATATACAAAATAACAATTTTGGACATAAAAACACATTTTTAATTTTAAAGAGAGAATTACTTTAATGAATCAACTGTTTTGGGGGAACAGATTGTAAGCATATTAACTTAAAACAAAGAAAGCTCCATCTGACGGTGGTGGCAGTAGCCTAATTACAATAATTCCAATCTTTTCACCATTCAAGTCCATGCTTCCTTGCTTAACAACTTTATTAAACAATTTGGTACAACAAATAACAATTTGTCATGTACATTTTATCCTTCTGTAAATATTAACAATGGTAAACAGCAAAATAAGAACTACAGTACAACTGCAGTGTTTAAGCATAAACATCAGAAAACACACCAGGAACTAAAAAAAAATTCCATCCATTTCTGGGCTTGAAAATCTTCGAAAATGTTCAGTCAGCTTTATCAGGAAGTAGACGATTAATATGCTGCTCCTCCATGAAGTCCATGACTTCAGCAGACAGGTTGTAGATCTCCCTCATCCTGCTTGCACGACCCGGTGATGATGGCTCCATCAGTCTGACCAGAATATCTTCAACTGGTACGAAGCACATATCCTTTCCACCTGGTTTTGGATGGAAGCGCGTGTTGGGCTCATGAGTGTGGAAGAACTCCACTTGAACATAAGACCATAAGAAGTCGGCCATTCGGCCCATCGAGTCTGCTCCGCCATTTTATCGTGAGCTGATCCATTTTATCCTATTTAGTCCCACTGCCCCGCCTTCTCACCATAACCTTTGATACCCTGGCTATCAGATACCTATCAATCTCTGCCTTAAATACACCCAATGACTTGGCCTCCACTGCTGCCCGTGGCAACAAATTCCATAGATTCACCACCCTCTGACTAAAAAAATTTTTTCGCATTTCTGTTCTGAAAGGGCGCCCTTCAATCCTGAAGTCATGCCCTCTCGTACTAGACTCCCCCATCATGGGAAACAACTTTGCCACATCCACTCTGTCCATGCCTTTTAACATTCAAAATGTTTCTATGAGGTCTCCCCTCATTCTTCTAAACTCCAAGGAATACAGTCCAAGAGCGGACAAATGTTCCTCATATGTTAACCCTCTCATTCCCGGAATCATTCTAGTGAATCTTCTCTGTACCCTCTCCAACGTCAGCACATCCTTTCTTAAATAAGGAGACCAAAACTGCCCACAGTACTCCAAGTGAGGTCTCACCAGCGCCTTATAGAGCCTCAACATCACATCCCTGCTCCTATACTCTATTCCTCTAGAAATGAATGCCAACATTGCATTCGCCTTCTTCACTACCGACTCAACCTGGAGGTTAACTTTAAGGGAATCCTGTACGAGGACTCCCAAGTCCCGTTGCATCTCAGAACTTTGAATTCTTTCCCCATTTAAATAATAGTCTGCCCGTTTATTTTTTCTACCAAAGTGCATAACCATACACTTTCCAACATTGTACTTCATTTGCCACTTCTCTGCCCATTCTTCCAATCTATCCAAGTCTCTCTGCAGACTCTCCGTTTCCTCAGCACTACCGGCCCCTCCACCTATCTTCGTATCGTCAGCAAACTTAGCCACAAAGCCATCTGTTCCATAATCCAAATCGTTGATGTACTATGTAAAAAAGAAGTGGCCCCAACACTGATAACTGTGGAACACCACTGGTAACCGGCAGCCAACCAGAATAGGATCCCTTTATTCCCACTCTCTGTTTCCTGCCAATCAGCCAATGCTCTATCCACGTATGTAACTTTCCTGTAATTCCATGGGCTCTTACCTTGTTAAGTAGCCTCATGTATGGCACCTTGTCAAAGGCCTTCTGAAAATCCAAATATACAACATGCACTGCATCTCCCTTATCTAGCCTACTGGTAATTTCCTCAAAAAATTGTAATAGGTTTGTCAGGCAGGATTTTCCTTTAAGGAATCCATGCTGAGTTCTGCCTATCTTGTCATATGCCTCCAGGAACTCTGTAACCTCATCCTTGACAATCGACTCCAACAACTTCCCAACCACCGACGTCAAGCTAACAGGTCTATAATTTCCTTTTTGCTTCCTTGCCCCCTTCTTAAATAGCGGAGTGACATTTGCAATCTTCCAGTCTCCCGGAACCATGCCAGAATCTATCGACTTTTGAAAGATCATCGCTAATGCCTCCGCAATCTCCACAGCTACTTCCTTCAGAACACAAGGGTGCATTCCATCTGGTCCAGGAGATTTATCGACCTTTAGCCTATTCAGCTTCCTGAGTACTTTCTCTGTCGTAATTGTGACTGCGCACACTTCTCTTCCCTGCCACCCTTGAGTGTCCGGTATCCTGCGGTCTTCCTCAGTGAAGACTGATGCAAAATACTTGTTCAGTTCCTCTGCCATCTCCTCATCTCCCATTACAATTTCTCCAGCATCATTTTCTATCGGTCCTATATCTACTCTCACCTGTCTTTTACTCTTAATATACTTGAAAAAGCTTTTAGTATCCTCTTGGATATTATTTGCTAATTTCCTTTCATAGTTAATCTTTTCTCTCTTAATGACCTTCTTGGTTTCCTTTTGTAAGGTTTTAAAGACTTCCAATCCTCTGTCTTCCCACTAATTTTTGCTTCCTTGTATGCCCTCTCCTTTGCTTTAACTTTGGCTTTGACTTCTCTTGTCAACCACGGTTGCATCCTTCTTCCACTCGAAAATTTCTTCTTTTTTGGAATATACCTGTCTTGCACATTCCTCATTTCTCGCATAAACTCCAGCCACTGCTGCTCTGCCGTCTTTCCCGCCAGTGTCTCTTTCCAGTCAACTTTGGCCAGTTCCTCTCTCATGCCACTGTAGTTTCCTTTACTCCACTGAAACACCAACACATCAGATTTCGGCTTCTCTTTTTCTAATTTCACAGTGAACTCAATCATGTTATGATCACTGCCTCCTAAGGGTTCTTTCACCTCAATCTCTCCAATCACCTCCGGTTCATTACACAATACCCAATCCAGTACAGCCGATCTTGATGATCAGCATCCACAGTGACAGCCTTTGCTAACCACCAACTTTGGTCATAAATGACTGCAAGCCAATCTCTACAATTAATGACACCAGCAGATATATCTGTCATAGTCCTGTCAGGACCACTCTGGGACTCCTGCTCCATTTTCTCCATCAACCAAAGGCCCTCTGTTCTTTCCCATTGTGGTTGGGCCATCATTCTCCTCAGCCTGTACCCTGGCATGTGTATTTTCAGTCAACTGAAATGTTGTTGGGCTGAAACATTGGCACGTCTGTGGCTCACTGCACAAACATGACAATGATCTGCAATGGATGCAGTTTCCGTAAGGTATGACCTGATGGATTTTCCTCGTTGCTGGTACAGGTTTTAGTGGTTGAGAAAGGAGTGGATCATATGTCTGCAAGTCACCTTCAGCTGAGTACTCCAAAGGCTTCTCCCAGCCATCTCATGGAAGATCTTGTCATCCACAATGTCATTCCCCCATAGTACGAGGCTGTCTGCAGTCCTTTTCACAGTTCACCCAATGCCATCTGGAGCTCCCTTCCCATGTGAAGTGTCAAAGAAGTTCCAGGTTGTTCTCTGGAAACCCAGAGTTGGAGGGACATTGCAGAGGAGAGAATTCTTCTTGTTTTTGTTCTGCTTGTTGGGGCCATCTGACCAAAATTGAATGGTATCAACTTCTGGAAATTTTAAACGAATTATCTCTGAGGACTGGTTCCATGTGAGTCTAAATGGCAGAAGCATCCTGTCGCTTGGATTCTGATATTGTACAAAATCCTGCTTTCTCTACTCTTGTGTAGTACATCCGAGTGTGCAGATTGAGCTGTGGGAGGTTCTGACCAAAATGGCGTGACTGTACCTCCAAACTATATTTGCATTTCCATGCCTCAGAGAAGTCCACATGCACAATTACAGTGCTTTCATTGCAGTTCTGTATCATGCTCCTGTATTCCCTGGACTGGTTCTGAACCAAGCACACGTGTTGTTGTTTCACTCTTTAGTTTGTGTTCATACAGTTTGATGAGCTCTGCCCATGTGCCATTGTGCTTCACAAGTCTTGTATTGTAGTGAATTCCATCTGCTGTTTGGTCCTGAACTCGTTCCCATCACTGCCACTCAACATCGGTCAACTTGTGCTGTGGGATGGGAAGTGTGTGCTTGTGGAGACACGGGGTGCAGGAGCGCATAAGACATGCCTTGCTTGTCTGAGAACAACACACAAGTTCAAAACTATCCTCCAATTTTCTAGACTTGACAATACCATATGCTTTTAGGACCTCAAACACCAGCTTTGCATTTTCATGGTATTGGCACTGGCATGTCTTTCGATCTGATGGTTTTGGTGCTGTGACATAGAATGGACGTAAAGCACAGAAGGATGAATAACTGAATTGGTTCCTTTTTGATGAACTCCCTGTGGAGGTTGAATATTGTGTCAGTCAGAATCATTCTCTGATGCTTTACTTTCTTCTGTGTTATCGTGTCCTGTTTGTCAGTCGTCATTCGTGCAGCATTATGGTAGAAATCCTGAACTATCTGGGTTATTGTTTGAATGTAAGTGGGTTTTTTGTCAGTAGTCCTTCTCTTTCGCAGTGTGTTGTATGTCAGCCCGAACTGCTTTGTGTGATGTATTAGGCGATATTTCTTTAGAACCCTGTCTAACAGAGTGAAGTTCTTTGATGTTTGAGCAGACCTGCCGGGTGACTGTAAATTATTTTTGTGTTGATTAAATTCTTGAATGAGATAGTTGTGGAAGAGCAGGATTTTCTTGATGGAGGGGTTTTTGAGTTTGCTTCCCTGTAGCATCTTCTCTGTTTTTTTCTTGGTGATTCATGGGTTTTTTTTATTTCTAGTTTGCTCTCGTTGCCAACGCTTCTTCAGTTTGTTCCTATCTTTTATTATCTCTTGGAAGTTTATTTTTCAAAGCTTTCATCTCCCTCAAGTATCTTGCTCTTGTTTTCTTTCTTTCCCTTTTCCCTGCTATAGACTGCCTACTGCGAGCTGACTCCTGTATGGTCTGAACCAATGGACTATCTGGGGGAGTTTCTGGGCGTTCTGGGCCCTTTCTCTTATGCTCTCTTGACTCTTGCTGTCTATGTTTTCACACCTTTCTCTTACTCCTCTTTTTCCTTTTGTTCAACTCTCTGATAGTTTTTATCTTCCCATCCTCTACTCTCTCCTTCCATCTTTGCTTTTCCTTTCTCAGTTAATCCTCCTTTAACCCTGGCTCACTATATATTTTCTCTCTCCGCTTTTTGTTTGATATTCCCTGTTTCTTCTCCTTCGCTCCTCCACTGATAGCTGCTGCCTAGCCATAACTTCCTAAAATACATAAAAGGTCAGAATTTAATGGAATTACTATGAAATTGTGCAAAATTACAATGAATTTAATTACACAAACAGGAGGAAATCTGCAGATGCTGGAAATTCAAGCAACACACACAAAATGCTGGGGAATGCAGCAGTGCAGGTAGCATTTATAAGAAGAAGTACAGTCGACGTTTCAGGCCGAGACCTTTCCTCAGGACTAACAGAAAAAAGAGGTAGTAATTGAAAGTGGAAGGGGGAGGGGGAGATCTGAAATGATAGGAGAAGACAGGAGGGAGAGGGATGGAGCTAAGAGCTGGAAAGTTGATTGGTAAAAGGGGATACAAGGCTGGAGAAGGGAGAGGATCATGGGACGGGAGGCCTAGGAGGAAAGAAAAGGGGGAGGGGAGCACCAGAGGAAGATGGAGAGCAGGCAAGGAGTTATTGTGAGAGGGACAGAGAAAAAAAAGAGGAGAGAGAAGCAAAAAAAGGGTAGGTAAATAAATGAATGATGGGGTAAGAAGGGGAGGAGGGGCATTAACAGAAGTTAGAGAAATCACCTACGCTCTGTCCACCAGAGAAAGCAGAATCTCCCAGTGGCCACACATTTTAATTCCATGTCCCATTCCCATTCTGCTATGTCAATCCACGGCCTCCTCTACTGTAAAGATGAAGCCACACTCAGGTTGGAGGAACAACACCTTATATTCCATCTGGGTCGCCTCCAACCTGATGGCATGAACATTGACTTCTCAAACTTCCACTAATGCCCCACCTCCCCCTCGTACCGCATCTGTTATTTATCTATATACACACATTCTTTTTCTTTCTCTCCTTTTTCTCCCTCTGTCCCCCTCACTATACCCCTTGCCCATCCTCTGGTATCCCCCCCTCCCCCTTTCCTTCTCTCTGGGCCTCCTGTCCCATGATTCTCTCATATCCCTTTTGCCAATTACCTGTCCAGCTCTTGGCTCCATCCCTCCCCCTCCTGTCTTCTCCTATCATTTCGGATCTCCCCCTCCCACTTTCAAATCTCTTACTAGCTCTTTCTTCAGTTAGTCCTGACAAAGGGTCTCAGCCCAAAACGTCAACTGTACCTTTTCCTATAGATCCTGCCCGGCCTGCTGCGTTACACCAGCATTTTGTGTGTGTTGCTTGAATTTAATTATGTTTAATTTGGTCAAATTTTATAAAATGATTATGAAATGGTGCAACTAAATTCATTTATGGTTTTAGTCATTAGGGATACATATAGTAAGGAAATATTGTAGGCCTGTGTGTGGAGGAAATAAAGGGGAAATTATGTATATTATAAATAAAGAGGTTAATGAAACATTACAAGCCATATTACTATTTATTGTGATCATAAATTATATTCAAGCCTCCACTGAGGATGATTTAGATGTTTTTGTCAACACCGTCAAACTATGAGTCACCACCATCAGACAGAAAACGTGAGGGTGTTGACATCTGACAGTGGTGACAAAAACACACTTTTTTACATGACATGCATGAGTTGTATACCGGAACCATCTTGTTTTCCCTCTGCTAGCTGCCTCTGGCCTCTACTTAAAATGCATACATTTATGTCATAATTTAAAATAATTCTTTCAATACAAAAGAGACAGTGTTGACACATCATGGTTGTGACAGTAGCAACATCAATAAATATGTAAAAATTATTGAATAAATAGCAAACTTACAGGAGCTTGTTTGACCTTGTTGCACTTAGCAGATGTGGAGGATGAAAAGGGGGTCCTCAGGAATATAGTTGACCATGTGGTTGCCTGATTTTATTGCTTTTTTTATATAAATATCTGACGGTGTTGACAAAAATTTGGGACACATTTTGAGCAACCACAAAATAAGAGTAAATATTGTTGAAAATTCACTGCTTTTAGTTCTGAACAGGTTTTTCACTCTACTCTTTCATCTGGCATATATATTATACATTTTAAATGATTTTTTCACACTTTTTTATCAAATTGAAATGATAATCTCTTGTCTGAGGATGACTGATTTTGTGGGTACTGGGCTATCATATAATTTATAAAATTAAAAACAAACATATGAAAAAGTGTTGCATTTGTGCAAAAGACCCTCAGATGATCAACCCTGATTATTTTAAATAAGAAAATGTTATTCATTTTCAACGGAATTAGCACTTTTCTTAGTGGGACATGTTTTCGCCGAAGTCTCAAGAATCAGTGATAACATACACAGACTCTATCCTGCCCATTATTTCTTCAAAGAATTCCAACAGACTTTACAGGCAAGATTTCCCCTTAAGGAAACCATGCTGACTTCACCCTATTTTATCGTGTACCTGCAAGTACCCCAAAACCTCATCCAGACCAGATTACTTTGGTTGGCCGTTGATTACTTATTTAATTAGTTTGGCAAAAAATTGTGGGCTAAAGGTCTGTTTCTGTGTTGTACTTTTCTATGTTCTATTTTGTGTCACACACTGACTCTGAGAAGAATTACAGTGTCAGATTTTTCCGTTCATTCTGCTAAATAATGGCCAGACTGAAAAGTGGAACAGTGGCCTGGTCTGATTTTAGGGGATGGTATTTAGCACATGGAGAATTAAAGGGTTAAAACATATGTTGAAAGTGTTCGATGATTTAAAAGAAGATTTGAACACTAAAATATACTCAGCACATATAAAGAATTTTTCTTATTGGGTTGAACCATATCTAGATTTTCCAGAGTCAATTTTCGGCTATACAAGTCTTTGATTCCGATTTCTTCCATAGAAACCATAGAAACTACAGCACAGAAACAGGCCTTTTGGCCCTTCTTGGCTGTGCCGAACCATTTTCTGCCTAGTCCCACTGACCTGCACACGGACCATATCCCTCCATACACCTCCCATCCATGTATCTGTCCAATTTATTCTTAAATGTTAAAAAAGAACCCGCATTTACCACCTCATCTGGCAGCTCATTCCATACTCCCACCACTCTCTGTGTGAAGAAGCCCCCGCTAATGTTCCCTTTAAACCTTTCCCCCCTCACCCTTAACCCATGTCCTCTGGTTTTTTTTCCCCTTGCCTCAGTGGAAAAAGCCTGCTTGCATTCACTCTGTCTATACCCATCATAATTTTATATACCTCTGTCAAATCTCCCCTCATTCTTCTACGCTCCAGGGAATAAAGTCCTAACCTATTCAACCTTTCTCTGTAACTGAGTTTCTCAAGTCCCGGCAACATCCTTGTAAACCTTCTCTGCACTCTTTCAACCTTATTTATATCCTTCCTGTAATTTGGTGACCAAAACTGAACACAATACTCCAGATTCGGCCTCACCAATGCCTTATACAACCTCATCATAACATTCCAGCTCTTATACTCAATACTTTGATTAATAAAGGCCAATGTATCAAAAGCTCTCTTTACCACCCTATCCACCTGTGATGCTACTTTTAGGGAATTTTGTATCTGTATTCCCAGATCCCTCTGTTCCACTGCACTCCTCGTTGCCTTACCATTAACCCTGTATGTTCTACCTTGGTTTGTCCTTCCAACATGCAATACCTCACACTTGTCTGTATTAAACTCCATCTGCCATTTTTCAGCCCATTTTTCCAGCTGGTCCAAGTCCCTCTGCAGGCTCTGAAAACCTTCCTCACTGTCTACTACACCTCCAATCTTTGTATCATCAGCAAATTTGCTGATCCAATTTACCACATTATCATTCAGATCATTGATATAGATGACAAATAACAATGGACCCAGCACTGATCCCTGTGGCACACCACTAGTCACAGGCCTCCACTCAGAGAAGCAATTCTCTACTACCACACTTTGGCTTCTTCCATTCAGCCAATGTCTAATCCAATTTACCACCTCTCCATGTATACCTAGCGATTGAATTTTCCTAACTAACCTCCCATGCGGGACTTTGTCAAAGGCCTTACTGAAATCCATGTAGACAATATCCACTGCCTTCCCTTCATCCACTTTCCTGGTAACCTCCTCGAAAAACTCTAATAGATTGGTCAAACATGACCTACCACGCACAAAGCCATGTTGACTCTCCCTAATAAGTCCCTGTCTATCCAAATGCTTGTAGATTCTGTCTCTTAGTACTCCCTCCAATAACTTACCTACTACCGACATTAAACTCACCGGCCTATAATTTCCCGGATTACTTTTCGATCCTGTTTTAAACAACGGAACAACATGAGCCTCTCCAATCCTCCGGCACCTCACCCGTAGACAGCGACATTTTAAATATTTCTGCCAGGGCCCCCCCAATTTCAACACTAGTCTCCTTCAAGGTCCGAGGGAACACTCTGTCAGGTCCCGGGGATTTATCCACTTTAATTTTCCTCAAGACAGCAAGCACCTCCTCCTTTTCAATCTGTACAGTTTCCATGATCTCACTACTGATTCCCTCAATTTCATAGACTTCATGCCAGTTTCCTTAGTAAATACAGGCGCAAAAAACCTATTTAAGATCTCCCCCATTTCCTTTGGTTCCACACATAGCCGACCACTCTGATCTTCAAGAGGACCAATTTTATCCCTTACAATCCTTTTGCTCTTAATATACTTGTAAAAGCTCTTTGGATTATCCTTCACTTTGACTGCCAAGGCAACCTCATGTCTTCTTTTAGTCCTCCTGATTTCTTTCTTAAGTATTTTCTTGCACTTCTTATACTCCTCAAGCACCTGATTTACTCCCTGTTTCCTATACATTTCATACAACTCCCTCTTCTTCTTTATCAGAGTTGCAATATCCCTTGAGAACCAAGGTTCCTTATTCCTATTCAATTTGCCTTTAATCCTGACAGGAACATACAAACTCTGCGCTCTCAAAATTTCCCCTTTGAAGGCTTCCCACCTACCAATCACATCTTTGCCAGAGAACAACCTGTCCCAATCCACGCTTTTTAGATCCTTTCTCATTTCTTCAAATTTGGCCTTCTTCCAGTTCAGAACCTCAACCCTAGGACCAGATCTATCTTGTCCATGATCAAATTGAAACTAATGGTGTTATGATCACTGGAACCAAAGTGCTCCCCTACACGGACTTCCGTCACTTGCCCTAACTTGTTTCCTAACAGGAGATCCAATATTGCATCCCCTCTAGTTGGTCCCTCTATATATTGATTTAGAAAACTTTCCTGAACACATTTTACAAACTCTAAACCATCTAGACCCCTAACAGTATGGGAGTCCCAATCAATGTATGGAAAATTAAAATCCCCTACCACCACAACTTTATGTTTCCTGCAGTTGCCTGCTATCTCTCTGCAGATTTGCTCTTCCAAGTCTCGTTGACTATTGGGTGGTCTGTAATACAATCCCACTAATGTGGCCATACCTTTCCTGTTTCTCAGCTCCACCCATAAGGACTCAGTAGACAAGCCCTCTAATCTGTCCTGCCTGAGCACTGCTGTAATATTTTCCCTAACAAGCAAAGCTACTCCCCCACCTTTCATTCCTCTGCCTCGATCACATCTGAAACATCGGAACCCTGGAATATTAAGCTGCCAGTCCTGCCCCTCCTGTAGCCAAGTTTCACTAATTGCTATAACATCATAATTCCACATGTCAATCCACGCCCTCAACTCATCCGCCTTCCCCGCAATACTCCTAGCATTGAAATATATACACCTCAGAAGATTTTTACCACCACTCACAACCTTTCTATCAGCGGATTTGCCCTTTTCTGTTGTGGTAGCCATGGAGGTTTCTTCATGAAGTTCCCCCAGAACAGACATTGATAGATTTCTGAGCAATGCACATTAAAGGCTGGAGGAACTCATCAGGTCAGGCAGCATCTATGGACCAAAATCAACATTCAATGTTTCAGGTCGAGACCCTTCCCTTGGGACTGAAAAGGAAGGTGTGGGGAGGGAAGGGAGTACAAGCTGGAAGGTGATAGGTGAAGCTAGGTGAGGGGGAAGGTGGGTACATGGGGGAGTTGGGGGGGGAATGAACTATGAAGCTTGATAGTGATAGCTAGAAGATGTTAATGGCTGAAGTTGGAATTTAGTAGGGCAGTAGTACATGAAATAGTAGGAACATGGAATAAAGGGAAGGCAGAGGGGAACCAGAGGGAGCTGATGAGCAGGTCAAGAGGGTGGGAGAGAAGAGAAGAGATGAGAGCTACAAGAATTGGGAACGGAGACAGTGGGGGGGTGGGGTGGGAGGTGGAGCGATTACTGGAAGTTGGAGAAATCAATGTTCGTGCCATCAGGTAGGACGCTGACCTGACAGAATATGAATTGTTGCTCCTCCAACAAGAGTTTGGCCTCATGATGGCAGCCTCCTTCTTTTCCAGTTCTGAACTATCCCAGCTTTAAAATATCAAGGTTTATTGCCCTTGACTGATCCTGCCTAACCTGCTGATTTCTTCCAGCATTCTATTTTTTTTCTGCTCAATATTTCTAGCACTTGCAGAATCTCTTGTCTCTTTGATAGATTCTGGGTGTCACAGGATTTGAAGATAGTTCAGCAAACTTGTATTGAGGTAGAAGATGAATGGCAGAAGCTCCAATTTCTTATACTATTGGAAGTGTGTGTTTGAAAGTAGTTATGCACCATTCTGAGTATGCAAAGATACAGTTCTGTGTGGGGCGGCAGGGTGGTGATGTTGAACTGCAAGTGGGTAAGGTAGAGAATTCAATTTGTGAGACATTGGGAGCCATTGATCATGTGGATAGTCGGAGGCTTTTTCCCAGGGCTGAAATGGCTAGCATGAGAGGGCATAGTTTTAAGGTGCTTGGAAGCAGATACAGAAGAGATGTCAGGGGTAAGTTTTTTTTACACAGAGAGTGGTGAGTGCATGGAATGGGCTGCCGGTGGTGGAGGCAGAAATGATAGGATCTTTTAAGAGACTCCTGGATGAATACATGAAGCATAGAAAAATAGAGGGCTATGGGTAAGCCTAGGTAGTTCTAAGGTAAGGACAAGTTCGACACAGCTTTGTGGGCCGAAGGGCCTGTATTGTGCTGTAGGTTTTCTTTTTTTTTTGCCGTGTGCGTGCGTGTCGGTCTGCGTGCATGCATATGTGTGCGATGTTGGCAGGACGATGTCTTTATCATGCCTTTACAAGAGAGAGAGAGACTGTGTGGCACACCACTCCTCACACAGGCATTTCGCAGTATTTTTCCCTTTTATTTTACGAGGTCGAGTTGCGATCTCAACACTCAACCCGGCACGGATGGAAAGCGTACACGGGAGTGGCCCTGACTGGATTCGAACCCCGGAACCTCCGTTCCAGAGTCTGGCGCTGATCTCATTGCGCCACCAGCCAGCCCATGCTGCTGTAGGCTTTCTATGTTTCTATATCTGATGAGCATGGAAGTGATCCAGCATGTGTGAGAGGTAGGTCTCCATGTGTAAGTGTATGTGTATACCAGGAAAATGTAATTGCAAGAGAACGTAATGATATGTAATGCCTTATTCAATATTTAATGCATGCCTCCCTCTTCCACTATAACCAACAGAACAGATACATTTGCTATTCGTACACTTAACCAGTGCCTTGTGAATATATTCAAGTAAAAATTCTACACCCAAGACATTGTTTAATGAAGTAATTTAGCTCTCTTCTGTAAAGCAAAATAATCCAGTCTAATTCTACCCCTAGTGTTTGTATTATTTATTCAGGTTGATTTTCACGTTGTGCTGCGGATAGAATTCTAATGAATGATCATCCGCTCTCTGGGCTGGTTCTGCTGAAGCATTAGGGTGCTGGTAAGCCAGTACTCAGTGGTAGCATCATCAGTGGTCAGTGATAGCAACTTGACTGCATAAATATAAATATATATAGCTAAGGTGCCTAAGGGGTGAGTGGGTGGGTGTGTACGTGTGTGTGCATGTGTGCGAGTTTTTGTTCAGTGCCTATAAAAAGTATTCACCCCGCCCCCGTAAGTTTTCATGTTTTATTGTTTTACAACGTTGAATCACAGTGGATTTAATTTTTTGTCACTGATCAGCAGAAAGACTCCTTCGCGTCAGAGTGAAAATACATCTCTCCAATGTGATCTAAATTAATTACAAATATAAAAAACAAAATAATTGATTGTATAAGTATTCACCCCCTTTAATATGACATACTAAATCATCACTGGTGCAGCCAACTGGTTTTAATTCGTCAAATGGAGATCTGTTTTTGGAGATCTGCGTGCAGACATGGTGTTTCAACTGATTGTGGTAAACATACACCTGTATCTGGGAAGTCCAACTGCTGGTAAGTCCGTATCCTGGAAAAAACTACACCACAAAGACAAACGAACATTCAAAGCAAATCTGCAAAAAGTTTATTGAAAAGCACAAGTCAGGAGATGGACACAACAAAACTTCCAAGTCATTGAATATTCCTTGGAGTACAGTTAAACCAATCAACAAGAAATGGACCAAATACAGCACAGCTGGAAATCTACCTAGAGCAGGCCAACCTCAAAAACTGAGTGACCGTGCAAGGAGGGGACTAGTGAGGGAGGCCACCAAGAGACCTATGACAACTCTAGACATCTTATGGCAAGCTTCAGTGGCTGAGATGGGAGAGACTGCACATACAACAACTGTTGCCCAGGTGCTTCACCTGTCACAGCTTTATGGGAGAGTGGCAAAGAGAACGCCACTGTTGAAAAAAACTCACATGAAATCTCGGCTAGAGTTTACCAGAAGGCATGTGGGAGACTCTGAAGTCAGCTGGAAGGTCTCATGAAACCAAAATTGAGCTTTTTGGCCGTCAGACTAAATGCTTTGTTTGGCATAAGCCAAACACCACACATTATCAAAAACACACCATCTCTACCGGAAAGCATAGTGGTGGATGCATCATGCTGTGGGGATGCTTCACTGCAGCAGGCTGGAAGGATTGTGAAGGTAGAGGATAAAATGAATGCAGCAAAATACAGGGGAATGCTGGACGAAAACCCTGATGTAGTCCGCAAGAGAACTGCAACTAGGGAGAAGATTTGTCTTCTAGCAAGACAATGACCCCAAGCATAAAACCAATCTACATAGGAATGACTTAAAAACAACAAAGTTAATGTCCTGGAGTGGCCAAGTCAAGAATCCAGACCTCAATCCAATTGAGAATTTGTGGCTGGATTTGAAAAGGGCTGTCCACTCATGATTGCCATGCAATCTGACAGAGCTTGAGCAGTTTTGTAAAGAAGAATGGGGAAAAATTGCAGTGTCCAGATGTGCAAAGCTGATACAGACCTATCCACACAGACTCAATTGCTGCCAAAGGTGCATCTACTAAACACTGACTTGAAGAGGGTGAATATTTATGCAATCAATTATTTTGTGTTTTATATTTGTAATTAATTTACATCACTTTGCAGAGATTTGTTTTCACTTTGACACGAAAGAGTCTTTTTCTGTTGATCAGTGTCAAAATAAAACAAATTAAATCCACTGTGATTCAATGTTGTAAAACAATAAAATATGAAAACGCAAGGGGGAGGTGAATATTTTTATAGGGTGTGTGCGTGTATGTACGCACACACATGCACACCTAAGACTTTTGCAGTTACACAGTACTGTACTTATACTGTATTACTTAGCAGAAATTAATGGCCGATGTCAGTAAATTACCATCTGGTGGTTATAATCCTTTGTCTTTTTCTCTTTTTAAGCTTCAGCTTTTACATCCTCTTACATCCTTGAAACTTATACATTCTCTTTAGTTTCCCCAAGTCCTTCACAAGAACTATGGCCATTAATGTCAGTTTATCACCCAGGGAAAATGAAGTTTTAATTATGATTCCCATAGCCCAGAATTTATAGCAACCCCACTAGTTCTAACAGTCCCTGTGGCATGGCTCCAAAATCCCCAAGCTGTCTGAGCCAGTTTTAAATTAGTAAATTAAGGACTGTATCCACTAAACAAGACATATACTTTGTGTTGCAATATAAACTGAAATATATTAGAAGGAATTTCTTTCAATAATAATTTTTAAATTCCCTTAACTATACATCGAAAGATTCACAAGGAAATTAAATATAACTTTATAATTTTCTTCTGGGCCACTTACTTTGCTCTAATCATGGCTTACTATGCTATTAAAAAGTCACTTGTCTCATTTAATCATGGCTTAAATTAGCAGGGCATTTTACTGTGGCACTAACATATTAACAGTCTAAATTCAAAGGACTTTAGATTGATTGAAGTGGAAAAGAATGCTAAGTATCTCAACTTGTGAAGGCAGAAGGGGTTGCTAGCAGTATCCTTGATAAGATAAGATCTTATCCTAGGATAAGATGAACTTGCATACGCATCATAAGATTTCTGTCTGTCCCATAGAGTAAGCATAATTTTGATATCATTGCCACCAGAAAATTCATGTCAAATGCAGTAATAGATAAACTCACTGGGGCTGAGGAAGCAGCCATGAAGTGCCACTGGTTACAGACCACCAGCCAGAACAAGTCCCATGAAACACATTTCATGACCTACAGTACTGTGCAACAATCTTAGGCACCCAGGATTTTTTATGTGGTTTCAGATATGGTTGTGACCTCCACAAACCCCTGATCTCAACATCATCAAGGCTGTGTGGGATTACGCAGAAGCAAGTGAGACAGCCAAAGTCTGCAGAAGAACTGTGGGAAGTTATCCAAGATGCTTAAAACAACCTACCAGTCTATTTCTTATAAAACTCCATGACAGTATACCTAAGACGCAGTTTTAAAGGCAAATGGTGGTCACACCAAATATTGATTTGATTTAGTTTTCCAGTGTTTACTGCTTTTTACTGTAAATTCTTCTGATATTTTGAATTTCATTATTTTTGAAAGCATCTTCGCTTTACAGATTTATTTTATAAATGTGACTAAAACTTTTGCACGCTACTGCAGAATCAGCCCAAAACATTTTGAAATGCTGTGATGTAGGAAACGAGAATTAACCAGCTTGAATACGGTGAGCTCCCACACACAGTAATGAAATAAAGCATCAGATCGTGTTTTCAAGAGTAATTCTTGACCAAATTAAGGAGGTTGGAAATGTGGTTGCTCCTTTTGAATATCGCCATGTGATCAGTTACGTCTGAGATAACCAGAATTAAGCTGAAGATATGAAGTTCAGAGAAGGATATGAAAATGGAAGTGAGCGAGCATGAGTGCATATTGACAGTTAACAAAAAATCCAACCATCCAACATATAACTATTAAACAGCTAATAAAAGGTGATGTAGGCTGGTTAGACTGTGCTAAAAGAGATCCTTCCTGAGAAGTATTCTGCACTTGTCTGTACTTAGAAAGAGATTACTGCCAAAACGTAATAAAACTTCCAGGAACTGCAGAGGATGCCACTGACAAGTGACATGGGAAAGTCTGTTCATAGAAGATATGGATCGGGTGCGTCCTAGGTCATTAAGGATGGACCTAAGAGCACTAGCCACAGTTTTCTGATCTAGCTTGGGGAAAAGACTGATACCAGAATTGCAAATAGATCCTTGTTCAAAATATAGTGCTCGCAAAGGCCCAGTAGTAAATAAAGCAGGACAGCATATTTGCTTCTGTGCAAGGCTACTCTGCTCATCCTTCCTTTGCATTCTTTGTAAGGCCATAAGGTATAGGAGCAGAAGTAGGCCATTTGGCCCATCGAGTCTGCTCCGCCGTTCAGTCATGGGCTGATCCAATTCTTCCAGTCATCCCCACTCCCCTGCCTTCTCCCCATACCCTTTGATATCCTGGCTAATCAAGAACCTATATATCTCTACCTTAAATGTCTTTACCACCCTCTGACTAAAGTAATTTCTCCGCATCTCTGTTCTAAATGGACATCCTTCAATCCTGCAATGTGTTCTTAAAAGTGATTACGTTCCCAAATACACATCAGGAGTTACTAGAATGTATGAATGAACTGAATGCAACTACGTGTACAAAGCACATGAAATGCTGGAGGAACTCAACAGGCCAAGCAGCATCTATGAAAAAGAGTAAACAGTCAACGTTTCGGGCTGAGACCCTTCATCAGGACTGGGAAAAAAGATGATGTTAGAGCACGAAGGTAGAGGGAGGGGGAGGAAGAAGTACAGGGTGAAGGCCTGATGAAGGGTCTCGACCTGAAGCGTCAACTGTTCACTCTTTTCCATAGGTGCTGCCTGGCCTGCTGTGTTCCTCCAGCGATTCGTGTGTGTTGCAAGATGATAGGTGATAAGTGAAACCAGGAGAGGGGGAGGGGTGAAGTGAAGAGGTGAGAAGTTGCTTGGTAAAAGAGATAAAGGGCTGGAGAAGGGGGAATCTGGAATGGGAAACGGTGAACTGGGGGGGTGGTGGCATTACCGCAAGTTCAAGAAATCAATGTTCATGCCATCAGGTTGGATGTTACCCAGACGGAATATAAGGTGTTGCTCCTCCAACCTGAGTGTGGCCTCATCGCGGCAGTAGAGGAGACCATGGACTGACATGTCAGAATGGGAACAGGAAGTAGAATTGAAATGGGTGTCCACCACGAGATCCCACTTTTTCTGGTGGACAGAGCGTAGGTATTCGCTGAATCTGTCTCCCAATCTACGTCGGGTATCACTGATATACAGGAGGCTATACCTGTAGGTGACCCCAACAGACTCATCTTGAGAGCAGATGCAGCAGAGGTGAAGGAACTGAGAGAAGGGAATGGCATTTTTACAAGTGACAGAGTGGGAATAGGTACAAGAAAATATTCCCTTCTCTCAGTTCCTCTGTCTCTGCCGCATCTGCTCTCAGGATGAGGCTTTTCATTCTGGAACTAGTGAGATAGCCTCCTTCTTCAAAAATAGGGGCTTTCCTTCCTCCACCAACAACGCTGGCCTCAACCGCATCTCTCCCATTTCGTGCACGTCTGCCCTCACCCCATCCTCCCACTGCCTCACCAGGGACAGAGTTCCTCTTGTCCTCACCTACCGCCACACTAGCCTCCACACGTAATTCTCCGTAACTTCCACCATCTTCAACGGGATCCTACCGCCAAGCACATCCTTCCCTCCCGGTACCCACCCTTCCACCTTCTGCAGGGATCACTCCCTTCTCCACTTGTCCCTTCCCACTGACCTCCTAGCCGACACTTACCTTTGCAAGTGGAACAAGTGCTACACCTGCCCCTCCCTCACTACCATTCAGGGCCCCAAACAGTCCCTCTAGTGAGACAATGTTTCACCTGTGAGTCTATTGGGATCATCTGCAGTATCTGGTGCTCCTGGTGTGTCCTCCTGTATATTGGTGTGACCCAGCGTAGATTGGAAGACTGCTTCACCGAGCCAGAAAAAGCAGGAATTCCTGGTAGCCACCTTTCAATTCTACTTCTCAGCCTCCAACCTGATGGCATGAACGTCGTTTTCAAAGTTCAAAGTAAAATTTATGATCAGAGTACATACATGTCACCACATACAACCCTGAGATTCTTTTTCTGTGGGCATACTTAGTAAATCTATAGAACAGTAACTGTAAGCAGGATCTATAAACTGAAAACATCAGGAACTGTAAACAAACTTTGCAAATGCAGATAGATAAATAAATAAATAAATAAATAGATAGATAGATAGATAGCAATAAATAACGAACATAAAATAACAAGATAAAAGAGTCCTTAAATGATTGTTGTTTTCCTCTTTTGCTGCACAGCCTGATAGCTGAGGGGTAGTAACTGGTCTTGAACCTGTTGGTGCGAGTCCTGAGGCTCCTTGTCCCTTCTACCTGATGGCAGCAGCAAGTAAAGAGCATGGCCTGGATGGTGAGAATCTTTGATGACGGATGCTGCTTTCCTACGGCAGCGTTTCAAGTAGATGTATTCAATGGTTGGGAAGGTTTTACCCGTGATGTACCGGGCCTAATCTTCCTTTCGTAGGATTTTCCATTTAAAGGTATTGGTGTTCCCCAATGAGGTTGAAATGCAGCCAGTCAGCACACTTTCCACCACACATGTTCAGAAGTTTGCCAAGGTTTTCAATGACGTGCTGAATCTCCGGAGACTCCTGAGGAAGTAGAGGTGCTGTTGTGCTTTCTGCACTAGTATATTTATATGATGGGTCCAGGACAGGTCCTCTGAGATGGTGACACCCAGGAATTTAAGGTTACTGACCCTCTCCACCTCTGATCCTCCAGTGATTACTGGACCTCCAGCCTCCCTCTCCTGAAGTCTAATATCAGGTCCTTGATCTTATTGACATTGAGTGAGAGGTTGTTCATACACCACTTAGCCAAATTTTCAATCTCCTCCTGTATGCTGATTCATCACCACCATTGATACAGCCCACAACACCAGCAAACTTGTATATTGTGATGCAGCTATACTTAGCCACACAATTATAGGTGTAAATCAAGCAGGACAGGGAACTAAGTAAATACCCTTGCAGTTTCTTGAGCTTCTGGTAATTTGCCCCCCCCCACTCCTTCACCATTCCCCCATTCCTGTTTCCCTCTCTCACATTATCTCCTTACCTACCCATCACCTCCCTCTGGTGCTCCTCCCCCTTCCCCTTCTTCCGTCATTTTCTACCCTCTCCTATCAGATTCCCCTTCTCCAGCCCTTTATCCCTTTCACCAATCAACTTTCCAGCTCTTCACCCCTCCCCTCTCCCAGTTTCACCTGGTACTTCTTCCTCCCCTCCACCCATCTTCTAGATCGAACTGCTCATCTTTTTCCCAGTCCTGTTGAAGGGTCTCAGTGTGAAACGTTGACTGTTTACTCTTTTCCATAGATGCTGCCTGGCCTGCTGAGTTCCCCCAGCATTTTGTGTGTGTTGCCTGGATTTCCAGCATCTGCAGATTTTCTTGTCTTTGTGCAACTGTGAGCAAGCTGCTACAATGGCTAATCAACCAATAGCACTCACATCGTCTCTGATGAAATGCTTTGAGAGGGTGGCTGTGGCTAGATTTAACTCCTGACTGAGCAAGGACCATAAGACATAGAAGCAGAATTAGGCCATTCAGCCCATCGAGTCTGCTCCACCATTTTACCATGGGTGATCCCAGATCCCATTCAACCCCATACACCTCCCTGAACTCATTGCAATTTGTCTACCACCACAACAGGCCTACAGCGGATGCAATCTCACTGCCTTCCCACTTGGTTTTGGAGCACCTAGCCAACTGTAAAACATATATTAGGCTGCAATTTATTGATTTCATCTCAGCGTTCAACACCATCATCCCGACAGTATTAATCATGGCGGCAAACTCTGCATACTGTACCTTGCTCCGCAACTGTTTCCACGATTTCCTATCAGGAAACCACAGCCACTGCAGATCTATAACAACATCTCCTAATCTACAATCAACACAGGCACACCTCAAGAATGTATGCTTAGCTCACGGCTCCACTTTCACTATGCTCTTACTGTAACTTGTAGCCAGGCATAGCCCAAATGGCATCTATGAATTCACTGATGGCCACATTAGTGGGATTGTATTACAGACCACCCAATAGTATAAGAGCTGGAATGTTATGATGAGGTTGTATAAGGTATTGGTGAGGCCGAATCTGGAGTATTGTGTTCAGTTTTGGTCACCAAATTACAGGAAGGATATAAATAAGGTTGAAAGAGTGCAGAGAAGGTTTACAAGGATGTTGCCGGGACTTGAGAAACTCAGTTACAGAGAAAGGTTGAATAGGTTAGGACTTTATTCCCTGGAGCGTAGAAGAATGAGGGGAGATTTGCTAGAGGTATATAAAGTTATGATGGGTATAGATAGAGTGAATGCAAGCAGGCTTTTTCCACTGAGGCAAGGGGAGAAAAAAACCAGAGGACATGGGTTAAGGGTGAGGGGGGAAAAGTTTAAAGGGAACATTAGGGGAGGCTTCTTCACACAGAGAGTGGTGGGAGTATGGAATGAGCTGCCAGATGAGGTGGTAAATGCGGGTTCTTTTTTAACATTTAAGAATAAATTGGACAGATACATGGATGGGAGGTGTATGGAGGGATATGGTCCGTGTGCAGGTCAGTGGGACTAGGCAGAAAATGGTTCAGCACAGCCAAGAAGGGCCAAAAGGCCTGTTTCAGTGCTGTAGTTTCTATGGTTTCTATGGTTTCTATGATGACACACTGTTGTTTGCAGAATTTCAGATGGCAATGAGGAGGCGTATGGGAGTGAGATAGATTGGTGTGTGAGAGGTATAACAACCACCATCTCACACTCAGTATCAGCAAGGTCAAGGACTGAATATGGACTTCAGGAAGGGGAACTCCGGGAACACACACACAATCCTCATTGTGGGGTCAGCGGTACAAAGGGTGAACAGCTTCAAGTTCTTGAGCACTAACATCTCAGATGATCTATCCTAGATGCAACATGTTGATGCAATTCCAAGGAAGGCACGGCAAGGGTTTACTTTATTAGGAGCTTGAGGAGATTTAGTATGTCACCAAAAGTTCTTGCAAATTTCTACAGATGTGCAGTGGAGAGCATTCTGACTAGATACATCCCAACCTGGTATGAAGGCTCCAATGCACAGGATTGAGTCACTCAGCCAGCCCCACCATGGGCACAACCCTCCCCACCAGAGTACATCTTCAGGAGTTGGTGCCTCATGACGGTGGTATGCTTCATATCACATTTGGGACATAATCAGTGAGGAGGCACAGCTTCCTCCCCTCAACCATCAGGTTTCCAGGAACCCATGAGCAGTAGACAGCTGATGGTGTAATGGCATCTTCAAGGCAATTAGTTCCAGGTTCAAGTCTGGCCGGCTCCTTGCACGCTTTCCATCCATGCTGGGTTGAGCGTTAGCAACTCGGCCTCGTAAAAACAAAAACCAGACAAGGGCTAAAGAAACAGCAAGGTTGTCACCCGATGCTCCACAAAGCTCTGAAAGGAACCACAACCGTGAGCACCAGTTTATTATTCCACTTTTACACTATTCTTGTAACTTATAGTAAGTTTCATATCTTGCTGCCACCAAACAACGAATTTCACAGCATATGTCAGTGATAGTAAATAATTCCGATGCAAAATATTGCCTGTTTTTGAATAAATTACATGTGCACTAATTCTGTGGGAAATGTTTACATACCATTTTCTAAACAAAATAAGAAGTTCTTTAGACAGTAGTGGGCAACTTCAGATGACTAATTTAATTTGTATCTACAGATTTTGAAATGCATCCCTATCCCTTGTCTAAAATAATTCCAGCATGGTACTAAGCTGGAGTGCAAATTATTCAGTGGCCTCATGTCCCTGAGAAAACAACTACAGAAGTTCACTTACAATGAAGCCTTTTCAGTATAGGTATCCAACGTTTAAGAGGCCAGACTTGAGTTTGACATAATTTCATCCCAATTATTATTGGATGGCTTAACTTCAGCAGCAGCAACTATCACAGTATATATTGTAGAATCCTCATAGCTCAGTGATTATAATTCATTCATTCAGAATCTGGCAGAGTGTAGACAAATGGACAGCTAGATTTCCCTTGGTCTCTATGATTACTGGATACTTACTTTAAAAAAAAATTAGTGCCAAATATCTTTGTTAGGATGAAGACCTTATTTAAAGTATATTCCCATTGAAAAATCCCACAGACTGCACAAGGCAGAATTGTTCAACACTTAAATCAATGCAGTATCCTCTTTGGGACTTCTAATTGCTTATTTCTATGCTGCTGTCATTTTGATGTAATTTCTGTGAGAAGCAATATCCCAAGAATAGCTGAGTTTATGCACCAATTTCTTACAAGAACTCATTATCAAATCAAGAGTTTGTTTTTTTTTCACTCCCAAATCTCACATTTGCTGTTCTGAATAATAACTGATTCATTCACTTCGTGCCTGCCATTTGCACTTCTTTATCATCTCAGCTCATGGGAAATCACTTGTCAAGTTCCCTTACATGCACATTGATGCTAACTTTTTTACAAACCACGAACAGTTTAAGGGAAATGTTTGCTTGATATTTTAGCACACTGCAAATACCCGTATGTTTTTACTTGTCCATCTGCCAGTCTCCGGTGGTCACAACTATTTGAAAACATTTGATACCTAAGAGTAAATGTGTAAATAGTTTCAAGAATGGGAATAAGATAATATCATCTTCATATTGATTCCAACGTCTCTTGTTATCATTGAACTATTTCTTGATACATTCAATTTCCTTTACCTGTTACTTATTTGGCATTCATTGCTCACTGCATTACATGAGTTCTCCCTTTACTCCTTACTTTTAAAAACTTAGTTTGAGGTGTCTTTAAATATTTCACCATTCAAACCATTTGGCCAGATAAATTTTAGTATTATTGATGTTGTTTAATTTTGGAAAATGTAATTTATTTTGTTGTTTGTTAATAAGGTACTCCTTTGTTCATGAAATCCCGTCAGCCCATTTGAGCTAAACCTTCCAGGATATCAGGCCAACTATTGTGATTGTGAACAAAGTCAACGGGGGGACACTGAAGCTAGTGGATGTATAAGTGTTTGTTCAGCAAAAACGAGCCACAGGCATCATATTTCAGATACTCTTGGAAGAAGAGATTTTCCTAGCCTATTACATGACAATTTTATATGCTAAAGATCAAAGGTAACAGCAGGACAAGTCTATAGTTAAAATGTATCTACATTGCTTCCTTTGTATTGCATATCATTTTCAGACGCTTCCATCTTCACACCCACACTCCAGACACCCAAATTGAATGTTAATTCCCAGTGGCTCTGGGGTGCATTCGTGCATATGCAAGCTTCTTTGGTCAAATGGCATGCTTCTTTGTTTGCAATTGGCTCCAGCCTGCAGCTCCGTGAAGACCATCGTTCTGAGCCGTGTTTTAAATTCAATCTGCAATCCACATTCAAATCTGAAGAATGGCTGCTGTTAAAATTAGTATTTGCTATGTGCCCTAACACCAACTATGTGGCTGCACTTTCTGGCTATATAGATTCAGACAGCATAAAGTCATTTACCGTGACACAAAAATGCAGCGGATAGAAATGAAGCTCATGACTGTAGTGACCCTGGTTCAATCGCAATCTCTGAATTAACGTAGGATTATTGTAAATGTGATTAATGGTCTGTATGAAGACTGGGTGAGTGAAAGGACTAATTTCTAAACTGTATCTCTGTATGATTCTGTGAGAATAGAAACACACCCTTTGATGCTAACCATCAAATACACTTCTATACTAACACAGTCAACAAAGAATCAAAATCACTTTCACACCCTTTTCAAAGTTCAAAGTAAATTTATCTAGTACATCTATGTCACCATATACCACCGTAAGATTCATTTTCTTGCAGGCATTCACAGTAGATACAAAGAAATACAATAGAATCATGAAAAAAACTACACACAGTGAAGAGTGACATTGATGTGCAAATGACAAACTGTGCAAATAAATAAAAACAAAATAAACAGTAAATAAATCATACTGAGGAAACAAGCTGTAGAGTCCTAAAAAGTGATTTTAACTCAGTTAGTCATCAAGTGCCATGCCAAGATTTTCACTTGACCTTTGCAGCTCTAAACCCAGATGTTTTGGGCATATATGGAAGTTTTCCCACAAGTTTACTGTATCTCATTAACTGTACGCACTCTGCCAGCTCCCCAACAATCCAATAGTTGTCGAACCTAGCTTGTCAGATCACTCTTCAGAGCCTTTAGGCATGGCACCAGGCCCTTTTTTCAGTTAGGATTTAGATTGCTCCATTTAAGATCCCAGCAGCCAGAGCTGGATGACTTACTTCATGATAAAGCATGTTGTCTGTCTACACTTCTCCTGGCCTTGGAAAAGCAGAAAGCAGCCAGCATAATCAAAGACCACACCCATCTCAGACATTCTCTCTTTTACACCTCCCATCAGGCAGAAGATGCAAAGACCCAAAAGCACTACCCACCAGGATCAAAGATAGCTCCTATCCTGCTTTCATAAGACAATTGAACGGACTTCCTGTAAACCATGAAAACAAGAAAATCTGCAAATGCTGGAAATCCAAAGCAACACATGCAAAACAGCAGGTCAGGCAGCGTCCATGGAAAAGAGTAAACAGTGGGCATTTTGGACTGAGAGGGAAGAGGGGAGATCCCTGAATTAGACGGTGGGGGGGAGGGGAAAGAGACTAGCTGGGAGGTGATAGGTGAAGCCAAGCGGGTGGGAACGGTCAAAGGCTGGAGAAGACAGAAACTGATAGGAAGGAGAGTGGACAATAAGAGGGAAAGGGGAGGGGACCCAGGAGGAAGTAATATGCTGGTGAGAAGAAGAAAAAGGTCAGAGTGGGGAATAGAGGGGGAGGGTGATTTTTGTTCACTGTAAGGAGAAATTAATATTCATGCCATTGGGTTGAGGGTACCCAGACAGAATATAAGGTGTTGCTCCTCCACCCAGAAGGAGAAATTGATATTCATGCCCTCAGGTTGGAGGGTACCCAGGCGGAATGTAAGGTGTTGCTCCTCCACCCTGAGGGTGGCTTCATCTTGGCACGAGAGGAGCCCATGGATTGACCTGTCGGAAAGGTTTCAGGAATCGGAATTGAAATGTTTGGCCACCGGGAAGTCCCACTTCCCACTTGTGGCAGATGGTGCCGAGCTGCTCAACGAAGCGGTCCCCCAATTTACAACGGGTCTTTTGTACAATAAAATGGACTCTTGTCTTCTCAATCTATTTTATTGTGGTCTTGCACTGAGGGCTACTGAGGTGACTTTAAACTAGAATGGTTGGGGGGTGGGAATCAAATTAAAGCGGCTAGGTGTGAGGAGGTTAGTTCACAACAGAGGGATGGGAACCAGTGCAGAGAGACAGAGGGGTGTAAAGTGAGCGTAGAAGCAAAAAGTACAAAGGGGAAAAGTAAAAGTGGCAGGCCGACAAATCCAGGGCAAGCATTAAAAAGGGCTAAGAGAGTTGTAAAAGAGCGCCTGAAGGCTTTATGTGTCAATGCAAGGAGCATTCGTAATAAGGTGGATGAATTGAAAGTGCAGATTGTTATTAATGATTATGATATAGTTGGGATCACAGAGACATGGCTCCAGGGTGACCAGGGATGGGAGCTCAACGTTCAGGGATATTCAATATTCAGGAGGGATAGACATGAAGGAAGGGGAGGTGGGGTGGCGTTGCTGGTTAAAAAAGAGATTAACGCAATAGAAAGGAAGGACATAAGCCGGGAAGATGTGGAATCGATATGGGTAGAGCTGCGTAACACTAAGGGGCAGAAGACGCTGGTGGGAGTTGTGTACAGGCCACCTAACAGTAGTAGTGAGGTTGGAGATGGTATTAAACAGGAAATTAGAAATGTGTGCAATAAAGGAACAGCAGTTATAATGGGTGACTTCAATCTACATGTAGACTGGGTGAACCAAATTGGTAAAGGTGCTGAGGAAGAGGATTTCTTGGAATGTATGCGGGATGGTTTTTTGAACCAACATGTCGAGGAACCGACTAGAGAGCAGGCTATTCTGGACTGGGTTTTGAGCAATGAGGAAGGGTTAATTAGCGATCTTGTCGTGAGAGGCCCCTTGGGTAAGAGTGACCATAATATGGTGGAATTCTTCATTAACATGGAGAGTGACGTAGTTAATTCAGAAACAAAGGTTCTGAACTTAAAGAGGGGTAACTTTGAAGGTATGAGACGTGAATTAGCTAAGATAGACTGGCAAATGACACTTCAAGGATTGACGGTGGATATGCAATGGCAGGCATTTAAAGGTTGCATGGATGAACTACAACAATTGTTCATCCCAGTTTGGCAAAAGAATAAATCAAGGAAGGTAGTGCACCCGTGGCTGACAAGAGAAATTAGGGATAGTATCAATTCCAAAGAAGTAGCATACAAATTAGCCAGAGAAAGTGGCTCACCTGAGGACTGGGAGAAATTCAGAGTTCAGCAGAGGAGGACAAAGGGCTTAATTAGGAAGGGGGAAAAAGATTATGAGAGAAAACTGGCAGAGAACATAAAAACAGACTGTAAAAGCTTTTATAGATATGTAAAAAGGAAAAGACTGATAAAGACAAATGTAGGTCCCCTGCAAACAGAAACAGGTGAATTGATTATGGGGAGCAAGGACATGGCAGACCAATTGAATAATTACTTTGGTTCTGTCTTCACTAAGGAGGACATAAATAATCTTCCAGAAATAGTAAGGGACAGAGGGTCCAGTGAGATGGAGGAACTGAGCGAAATACATGTTAGTAGGGAAGTGGTGTTAGGTAAATTGAAGGGATTGAAGGCAGATAAATCCCCAGGGCCAGATGGTCTGCATCCCAGAGTGCTTAAGGAAGTGGCCCAAGAAATAGTGGATGCATTAGTGATAATTTTTCAAAACTCGTTAGATTCTGGACTAGTTCCTGAGGATTGGAGGGTGGCTAATGTAACCCCACTTTTTAAAAAAGGAGGGAGAGAGAAACCGGGGAATTATAGGCCGGTTAGCCTAACGTCGGTGGTGGGGAAACTGCTGGAGTCAATTATCAAGGATGTGATAACAGCACATTTGGAAAGCGGTGAAATGATCGGACAAAGTCAGCATGGATTTGTGAAAGGAAAATCATGTCTGACGAATCTCATAGAATTTTTTGAGGATGTAACTAGTAGAGTGGATAGGGGAGAACCAGTGGATGTGGTATATTTGGATTTTCAAAAGGCTTTTGACAAGGTCCCACACAGGAGATTAGTGTGCAAACTTAAAGCACACGGTATTGGGGGTAAGGTATTGGTGTGGGTGGAGAATTGGTTAGCAGACAGGAAGCAAAGAGTGGGAATAAACGGGACCTTTTCAGAATGGCAGGCAGTGACTAGTGGGGTACCGCAAGGCTCAGTGCTGGGACCCCAGTTGTTTACAATATATATTAATGACTTGGATGAGGGAATTAAATGCAGCATCTCCAAGTTTGCAGATGACACAAAGCTGGCTGGCAGTGTTAGCAGTGAGGAGGATGCTAAGAGGATGCAGGGTGACTTGGATAGGTTGGGTGAGTGGGCAAACTCATGGCAGATGCAATTTAATGTGGATAAATGTGAAGTTATCCACTTTGGTGGCAAAAATAGGAAAACAGATTATTATCTGAATGGTGGCCGATTAGGAAAAGGGGAGGTGCAACGAGACCTGGGTGTCATTATACACCAGTCATTGAAAGTGGGCATGCAGGTACAGCAGGCGGTGAAAAAGGCGAACGGTATGCTGGCATTTATAGCGAGAGGATTCGAGTACAGGAGCAGGGAGGTACTACTGCAGTTGTACAAGGCCTTGGTGAGACCACACCTGGAGTATTGTGTGCAGTTTTGGTCCCCTAATCTGAGGAAAGACATCTTTGCCATAGAGGGAGTACAAAGAAGGTTCACCAGATTGATTCCTGGGATGGCAGGTCTTTCATATGAAGAAAGACTGGATGAACTGGGCTTGTACTCGTTGGAATTTAGAAGATTGAGGGGGGATCTGATTGAAACGTATAAGATCCTAAAGGGATTGGACAGGCTAGATGCGGGAAGATTGTTCCCGATGTTGGGGAGGTCTAGAACGAGGGGTCACAGTTTGAGGATAGAGGGGAAGCCTTTTAGGACCGAGGTTAGGAAAAACTTCTTCACACAGAGAGTGGTGAATCTGTGGAATTCTCTGCCACAGCAAACTGTTGAGGCCAGTTCATTAGCTATGTTTAAAAGGAAGTTAGATATGGCCCTTGTGGCTACAGGGGTCAGGGGGTATGGAGGGAAGGCTGGGTTCTGAGTTGGATGATCAGCCATGATCATAATAAATGGCGGTGCAGGCTCGAAGGGCCGAATGGCCTACTCCTGCACCTATTTTCTATGTTTCTATGTTTCTATGTTTCTATATCTGCATGCACTTTCTCTGTAACCATAACACTTTATATTCTGCCCCGTCATTGTTCTGCCCTCATACTACCTTGATATACTGATGTGTTTAACAAAATCCATGTGGATGGCATGCAAAACAAAGTGTTTCACTGTGTCTCAACTCATGAAATTAATAATCCAATCACTAATTCACACGCAGCATTTTTATAGGAGCTTTGTACTTTCCAAGACTTGGACTCTAGCTAAGTTTTTAATTTGTTTATTGTTGCCTCAAATTATTTAGATTTAATGAGAAACAAGTCAAAATATGCAGATCTTTAATTTCTAGTGGTTCAATGAGCTGAATGGTTCAGGTGTGGGTTAACAAGGTACAACAATAGAATTTCTTGATTTCCATCCTATACTCTTGCTAATGCATTTTTTGACTTCCTATTTTGACTTTTGATATTACTGTACTTACTTCACCTAGGGTATTCTCATTTAGTTATTTGATTCATCTAGGATATTCTCACTTTCATTTTTTTCCTGTAAAAATGATATGATTTTTCATATGGATAATGAAAGCATTATTACCTGTTCATTGGTCTTTGACAAATGGCACAATAAACTTGGTAAAGAAATAACAAGAAATACAACATAAATAACAAACAAAATAAGATACTCTGCTGATATCAAACAAGATTTTGTCAAGAAGCAAATGTTGGCAGATAATCTGGGCCAGAGATAAATTGATTGCAGATGTTAAGCATTACACTGCTCTGACTCAAACTTTCATTCAGTTTCAGTCTCATCCTGGATGAAACTCTGGGCTTCCTCTCCTTTTGGGAAGAATAGCGGACATGGAATCTTAAAATCATGGAATCTTTCTGGAGCAGGAGACCACAATCCCTTTTTCCTGGGCAACTTCCAGGACCATCTTGGGTCCCTTGCTTTTCCTTCTTGTGATGAGGACATTGCCTAACATAACTTATACCACATATATTTGGTATATTTTTGGTGGCAAAAATAGGAAAACAGATTATTATCTGAATGGTGGCTGATTAGGAAAAGGGGAGGTGCAACGAGACCTGGGTGTCATTATACACCAGTCATTGAAAGTGGGCATGCAGGTACAGCAGGCGGTGAAAAAGGCGAATGGTATGCTGGCATTTATAGCGAGAGGATTCGAGTGCAGGAGCAGGGAGGTACTACTGCAGTTGTACAAGGCCTTGGTGAGACCACACCTGGAGTATTGTGTGCAGTTTTGGTCCCCTAATCTGAGGAAAGACATCTTTGCCATAGAGGGAGTACAAAGAAGGTTCACCAGATTGATTCCTGGGATGGCAGGACTTTCATATGAAGAAAGACTGGATGAACTGGGCTTGTACTCGTTGGAATTTAGAAGATTGAGGGGGGATCTGATTGAAACGTATAAGATCCTAAAGGGATGGGACAGGCTAGATGCAGGAAGATTGTTCCCGATGTTGGGGAAGTCCAGAACGAGGGGTCACAGTTTGAGGATAGAGGGGAAGCCTTTTAGGACCGAGGTTAGGAAAAACTTCTTCACACAGAGAGTGGTGAATCTGTGGAATTCTCTGCCACAGCAAACTGTTGAGGCCAGTTCATTAGCTATGTTTAAAAGGAAGTTAGATATGGCCCTTGTGGCTACAGGGGTCAGGGGGTATGGAGGGAAGGCTGGGTTCTGAGTTGGATGATCAGCCATGATCATAATAAATGGCGGTGCAGGCTCGAAGGGCCGAATGGCCTACTCCTGCACCTATTTTCTATGTTTCTATGTTTCTATATCTCAGACCTACAATTTAAAATAATATTGCAGAACTTTTTAATGGTATCTCATGTAGCTCCAAGGAGCAGAGTGAGTTAATAAGCCAGCACTAGTCCTCAATCCATCGTGATAATGACATCACAGAATCTCCAGTCTCCTTTTGATATTACAAGCAACCATCAGCAGTTGAAATTGCCAAGAAACACCTACACTGACACACAAAATAATCTGTACAGATGCTGCCCGACCTGCTGAACACCTACACTGACTACTGATTAGAATGATAGCAGAGTGATGTTTGCATAGATTCTAGTCACCGAACATAATTGGCTCCCAGAACTAATCACACAGATCCTGACTGGTTATAGCAGCAGAGATCCCAAGCTTCTAGATGCACGTCTGCCTTTGTCAATAACTGCCTAACATTTGGAAGGGTTCACATCTTCCTAGGTCTTGCCATGAACCTTCATTGTCAGACAACAGCAGGGGCAAGTTACGTTTGGGTCCATTCAATCAACAGCTTCAGCAAAACCTTTCACTCAGCATGCTCAAGTGAAAACATCGTCTGCACACTCAGGTGTTCATAGCCTTGGTTCTGTATTCACCGTAGACTGAACAACTTCCATCGGTTTAGAAGATTAGATCCATTAGCGAAACAATTTGATTGAGGTGAAATGCATCATTATAACAAGAAAGGTGGAGACAAGTACTGGGACAAGGTACTCTCTCATTACCCATTCATTAATATCTTGGCTAATATGCTGTCGTGGTGTAAGGCAGAGACAAATATTAGTGGGCAACAAGTGGAAATCAATGATAAACACAAGAGATTCCACAGATGCTGGTAATCTTGAGCAACACACACAAACTGCTGGAGAAACTCAAGCAAGTCAGACAGGGTCATGAGGATGGGTGACATTAGTGCCTAGTTTTAATAATATTGTACTTGTGCTGAATGCATTTCATATCATACCTTCTGGAATGATGGTGAAAGGCTGCAGTGCACTCCCAGTGTCTAGAGTTGTTTTCTGTGCCTGTGAGGCACAATCCCTTGAGACAGGTTACAGCATTTACCATTACAAATAATCTTGTGACCAATTTAGTCATCAAGACTCCCCCACCCCATGAATCTTTCTGCTTCCGTTGTGGCACTTATGGAATACCTCATACATCACTGTAATCAAATCTTGTTTTACCTTTGTCTCATTCCCTCTGACTGCCCCCTGGGACATTGGTTCAGATTTTAGTTACGACACTTACAAACTGCATGAGTATTATATCTACTGGATGCTAATTGCAATCTTAATTACTTTGTTTTAACCCCTACATCAATCTTAAATGGAAACTTTAAAACAATACTTATGATACTTCAATTTCTCATTTCCTAATTTATTCTCCATCATATACTGACATCAAATCAGGAATGTGACAAGCTGGAATTCTACAGCAGTGTAACAATCAACAAAAGACTTCAGGGATTTTTTTCTATTCTACTGGGATCCATGGTTCAAAATTTCTTCCAACTCTCAAAGGAAATATTGTTATTTCTGTTATACAATTAAAAAAAACAACTAACACATAATGCAATTTTTGAAGTTTAGAATTTTGCTAGCAGATCAGCAAGTAAAATTCTCTAGTTACCACAATGGGAAGGAAACTCGCTTCTCTTGATGAATTCCTGATAACAGTCCACAGTGATACTCCACATTATTTCAAAGAGGAAAAAGAGTTCTGCCTCATGTCCTAGTCAACCAGCACCACCAACTATGACCTGGGCATTGCCTGCACAGTGGCCAAGACAGCAAGTGTGAAAAATCAAGATGTACTTTTCAGAGCAAGGAGGTTAGGGAAGGGTGGCAGTTCTGTGTATAACACTGATAACCGACCATGCACACAAGCTGGTAGATTGATAGAACAAGCATATGAATAACTGCTGTGCAGACTATTGGGAGAGGAGTTGAAGGAGACACTGATGCATTTATGCTCAACCAGAAAGTACTGACTTTGAAGTAGGAAAGTTCACATTTTGTTTCATGCAGATCCCAGTGAATAAGGGCTAGACATGAACAACAGGAATTCTGCAGATGCTGGAAATTCAAGCAACACACATAAAAGTTGCTGGTGAACGCAGCAGGCCAGGCAGCATCTCTAGGAAGAGGTGCAGTCGACATTACAGGCCGAGACCCTTCGTCAGGGCTAGACATGATTCATTATGGACCAATTTTCATTAAATTTGTAGTAAGGCCTTATCAGAACTTATCCATCCTTCCTTTCCTTATTTGATACTGTAGCAATTCGGCTGAAATCATCATTCCATAAGTACTGCCTTCATTAGAACCTACTCCTCCCCCAGCTCCAATTCTAGACTGCATCTCTGTAACAATGGCCGAGCGATTACACAATGCAACTGCAGTAGTGGTACAGCTTCAACTTTATCCTCCTCACCCTCACTATCAAGGACACCGTCAAGAGCATGTGGCTCACCTCTTTGCACACTGTGGGTTCGCAAAGAAGGTGTGGAGGAAAATGGAGGGGACAGTGCAAAGATTCATGCCCAGCAGCTACGTTACCGAGGACTCTGTGATCTACGGGCTGTTCCCAGGGACGCACACGGAGACAAACATCCGGTGCTGCTGGCAGATCATCAATTCGGTGAAAGATGCGCTTTGGTCTGCCCGAAACTTGGTGGTCTGCCAGCACATGGAGATGTCATTGACTGAATGCTGCCGACTGGCTCACTCTCGTCTGCAGGAGTACGTGCTGAGGGATGCACTCAAGCTTGGTGCGGCCACCGCGAAGGCCCGGTTGGGAAGGACCACAGTTTAAGGTTCATCACCCGTGGGAGTGGGAGGGGTTGGGTGGGGAGGAGACCTACCCTCATCAGCGGCGTGGACAGATGAATCAACATGGTGACCCAGACAGTGAATTGTTAATTTGGAAAAGGAATTAGACCCAACGCCTGCCTTTATTGTTGATAATTTTATTGCAAGTAAGCCTTAACTCTTGACCAAGGGTTGAGAGTAAATGAATGATTTATTGTAAACATCTTTCATTTGCATATGAACAGAGAGTCAACACATAATTTTATTGTATAATAACTTTATTTATTGAATAAGGACTCAGGGTCAACAAATTTTTTTTATATGTATATAACTTTATTTTGTAATACTTCTGAATAAAGTATTTTTGGAGAAAAAAAGAATGCAGTATCACCAAGGTCCCTCACCGTCCGGTACATTTCCCCTTCTTGGTACTAACATCGAGTGGTGGGGGAGGGGGGGAAGTATAGGAGCCTGAAGTTCAAAGCTCAAAGTAAATTTAATATCAAAGAACATATACGTCACCATATACAACCCCGAGATTAATTTTCTTGCAGGCATACCCAGTAAATCCAAGAAACACATTCGAATCAATGAAAGACCACGCCCCAAAGGGCGGACAATCAGCCAATGTGGAAAAGACAAGAAATAGTGCAAATACAAAAAAAAAGAAATAATAAAGCTAAATAAATAAGCAAATAAAAAAAGTTAAAGTCTGTCCCGAGCCTTGTGACCCATCAGGCCGGTGCTTATGTCGGTTTCTGTGGCGTGAAGCGACTGAGAGTACGAGACTCCCCCCCGGATAGGACACCAGTCCATCGCGAGGTTAACCCCCAGCATTTGCCGGTACCCATTTTCAGCTGGGTGGACTGGAGCAGTGTATGGTTAAGTGCCTTGCTCAAGGACACAACACGCTGCCTTGGCCGAGACTCGGACCCACGATCTTCAGCTTGTGAGCCCAACACCCTAACCACCTGGCCACGCACCACAAATAAGTAAATAAGCAATAAATATTGAGAACATGAAATGAAGAGCCCTTGAAAGTGAGTCCATAGGTTGTGGAAACAGTTCAGTGATGGAGTCAATAAAGTTGAGCGAAGTTATTCGGGAAGAGTTTAGATCATAAGGCATTGGAGCAGAATTAGGCCATTTGGCCCACCAAGTCTGCTCTACCATTTAATCATGGCTGATCCTTTTCTCCCCTCCTCAGCCTCACTCCCCAGCCTTCTCCGCATAACCTTTAATGCCATGTCCAATCAAGAAGCTATCAAGCTCTGCCTTAAATATCCCAAATGACCTGGCCTCCACAGCTGCCTGTGATAATAAATTCCACAAATCATCCTTGTGAACCTCCTCTGAACCTTCTCCAATGCCAGCACATCTTTTCTAAGATGACGAGCCCAAAACTGTTCACAATACTCAAAGTGAGGCCTCACCAGTGCCTTATAAAGCCTCAGCATCACATCCCTGCTCTTGTAATCAAGACCTTGCATTTGCATTCCTCACCACCAACTCTACCTGCAAGTTAACCTTTAGGGTGTTCTGCAAAAGGACTTCCAAGTTCCTTTGCATCTCAGATTTTTGGATTTTCTCCCCACTTTAAAAATAATCTGCACATCTATTTCTACTACCAAAGTGCATGACCATGCATTTTCCAACATTAAATTTCTTTTGCCACTCTCTTGCCCATTCTCCTAATCTGTTTAAGTCCTTCTGCATCCTACCTGCTTCCTCAACAATACCTGCTCCTCCACTAATCTTTGTATCATCTGCAAACTTGACAACAAAGCCATCTGTTCCATCATCATTGTTATACAGCGTAAAAAGAAGTGGTCCCAACAACAACCCCTGTGGAACACCGCTAGTCACTGACAGCCAACCAGAAAAGGATCCTTTTATTCCCACTCGCTGCCTCCTACCAATCAGCCAATGCTCTAACCATGCCAGTAACTTTCCTGTAATACCATGAGCTCTTAACTTGGTAAGCAGCCTCATGTGTGGCACCTTGTCAAAGGCCTTCTGAAAGTCCAAATATACAACATCTACTGCATCCCCTTTATCTATCCCAAGTGTGATCTCCTGACAGAATTCCAACAGGTTCGTCAGGCAAGATTTTCCCTGATGGAAATCATGCTGACTTTGTACTATCTCATCCTGTGTCACCAAGTACTCCATAACCACGCCTTTAACAATTGACTCCAACATCTTTCCAACCACTGAGGTCAGGCTACCTAGTCTATAATTTCCTTTCTGCGGTCTCCTTCCTTTCTTAAAGAGTGGAAAGTTTCTTCCTTTCGCCCATTAGGTTTATAAATAGTCAGCATTACCTTGTTTTTTCCTATTTTTGCACACTTTATCATAATTTTATGACTTTGCTCTGTATTGCTGCTGCAAAAGAAGATATTTCACATCATTTAAGTCACCTAAACCAGCATCAGCAGGTTTTCTCATGCTTGTTTTTCTGTTGTAGATTTTGTTTACATTGTTTTGCTGAATGTGTGGGCAAGTGGCCAAGTGGTTAAGGCATTGGACTAGCAACCTGAAGGTCGTGAGTTTGAGCCCCATCCGAGGGAACGTCTTGCATCCTTGAGCAAGGCACTTAATCACACATTGCTCTGCAACGACACTGGTGCCAAGCTGTATGGGTCCTAATGCCCTTCCCTTGGACAACATTGGAGTCGTGGAGAGGGGAGACTTGCAGCATGGGCGACTGCCAGTCTTCCATACAACCTTGCCCAGGCCTGCGCCCTGGAGAGTGAAGACTTTCCAGGCGAGATCCATGGTCTCGCAAGATCCATGGTCTCGCAAGACTAACGGATGCCTTTATTTATTTATTTGCTGAACATTGTGGGCATATTATGTTGGCACTGAATGTGTGGCTATACTTGCTCCAGCACATTCCTTAGGTCGTGTTGGTCATTAGTGTACGTGACGCATTTGACTGTATGTTTTGATATACAGTATGTGGTAATCTGATCTAATATAGCATACAAAAAAGCCAATCTTCCCACTGATTAAATATCCATTTTCACTAGCTACATACCTATTCCTATTTAATCCTGCCCCATGCTCACCTATCCACTTGGGGGCAATTTACAATGGGAAGTTAACCTACCAAAACACACAGCCTTGGATTACAAGAAGAAGCTGCAGCATCCAAGAAAAGCCCATGTAATTAGTCAGAATATGCAAACACCACACACACACACAGCATTGCAACCTATAAATAAACTTTCAGTATATTCTGGTCACTCTAAGTAAACAGAAACCAAATGGACCAAATGTGAAGAACTGAGTCAAAGGACATCAGGGACATCTTGATGACGTATTGTTTTAAAGACCTTACATTCAAGCAATCCTAGTGATCAGTTTAATTGAATTGTCTCACAGCTGCTTGTAAATCAGTGCCATGTGAAAGTTGCTGCAAAGCAATTATGTTTCTGGAACAATGTTAACTATATTAGCAGTCTAAATGAAGGGTCTCGACTCGAAATGTTGAGTGTCTTTTTCCCTCTGCAGATGCCATCTGACCTGTTGAGTTCCTCTAGTACCTTGTTTTTGGCTCCAGATTCAAAGTTCAAAGTAAAGTATGTATACTACATTCAACCTTGAGATGTGTTTCCTTACAGGCAGATACAAAACAAATAAACCCAATAGACACCATTTTAAAAAAGACCGTCAAGTACCGAGTGTGCAGGAAAAAAAGAAAATTGTGTAAACAATAAAAGTAAGCGATTCAGAACCAAAGTTCACAACAGTGAAACTACAGCCATGAAATTAGTCATCACTGCAGCCAATCAGTTGCAGACCACAGCTTCAGTTCAGTGCAGAGTAGCAAGCTGAACTGGCCCATCCCTCACCTCTAGCCCCAACACCTAGAACCTTTTCAATCTGATCCAGAGCTTAGGTTGTCCAAACCTAGGGTCGTTTCTCATTCTTGGATCTGAGCCCTACCACTTCAATACATTCTCGGATCTTTGAGCCTTCAGTTCACACTGCAAAAAAAATAACAGGTTGTACAGGTGGTTCAAAAGCTCAACTCTGAAAGGGACGTTACAGACTATTGATTGCAGTGATCGTATCCAAGAAAAAGTGTGATTAATACAATAATTTATAATTTTGTTTGCTACCAGCAAGTTATCGCTAGGCTTCACCAGCTTCTGAGGTCTCTTGTACCTCAATATGAAGCTATAGTACATTTTTTTCCCTGGAAATTATTTTTAAGACAGACATGCTAACTTATTTAGATCTCCATTACTCTTTCTGTCAGTGAATCCAGATGTTACAAAAAAGGATAAAATTTTAACAAATGAAGTAGTAAAGCCAAAGCAAGTTCATGTGTTTCCAAGATTTTGATAGTAACTCAGAGATATCAATAATTCAATTCCATCCACAAACTCAAAGAGTAACGTGCTAAGTTTCCTTTTCCAATCTAAAACATGTATTTATTTTACAGAGATGTCAGCTGAAAGTGCACTGCAAAATAAAAATGATCTTACAAATTAATTCTGAGGCTCTATAATAACCTCTAAATTCTGTTCCAAGTGTCATCTTTAACTACTGAATTTTCCTTTGTGTCTTCAGATTGCCTGATGCTCTAAGAACATTCCATCACCTTCAAGGTACAAACCAGGACTGTGACAGGATGGTTGCCACTTGCCTGGAAGAGGTGAGCTTCAACAATGCTCCTAATACCTGACACCAATCAGGATAAAGTAGCCTGCTTGATTGGCAGCCCATTCCCCACCTCCTTAATTATTCAGTCTTCCCACCACCTGCACACTACTGTCACAGTTACTCACCCATGCTATTCCAGCAGTACTTCCCCAACCTTCACCACTCCCAAGGATAAGGTTAGCAGATGCATGGGAATACCACTACCTGCAGGTTCCCCAACATATCCTGACTTGGAAGCACATTGCTGTTCCTTCAGGTCTAGAGCCTGGTGCTCTTCTATCAATAGCAAAAGGACTGCAATGTTCCAAAAAGTGAATTCAATTATCCCAGACCTGCTGGTAATGCACAAAGCTTAAGTTCTGGGTGGCAGCGTGCCAGGATACAAAAGGAAGGGCATTCTCACACTAATCTACAAGAAAAAAAAGAGGAAGAAGGCAAATGTCAGGAATTCAACAGACAATAGACAATAGGTGCAGGAGTAGGCCATTCAGCCCTTTGAGCCAGCACTGCCATTCACTGTGATCATGGCTGATCATCCACAATCAGTACCCTCTTCCTGCCTTCTCCTCATATCCCCTGACTCCACTATCTTTAAGAGCCCTATCTAACTCTTTCTTGAAAGAATCCAGAGAATTGGCTTCCACTGCCTTCTGAGGCAGAGCATTCCACAGAACCACAACCCTTTGTGTGAAAAAGTTTTTCTTCAACTCATTCTAAATGGTCTACCCCTTATTCTTAAACTGTGCCCTCTGGTTCTGGACTCCCCAAATATCGGGAACATGTTTCCTGCCTCTAGCGTGTCCAATCCCTTAATAATCTTATACGTTTCAGTCAGATCCCTTCTCATCCTGCTAAATTCCAGTGTATACAAGCCCAGTCGCTCCAATATTTCAACATATGACAGTCCTGCCATCCCGGGAATTAACCTCGTGAACCTACGTTGCACTCCCTCAATAGCTAGAATGTCCTTCCTCAAATTTGGCGACCAAAACTGTACACAATACTCCACTTGTGGTCTCACCAGGGCCCTGTACAACTGCAGAAAGACCTCTTTGCTCTTATACTCAGCTCCCCTTGTTATGAAGGCCAACTTGCCATTAGCTTTCTTCACTGCCTGCTGTACCTGCATGCTTACTTTCAGTGACTGATGAACAAGGACACCGAGATCTCATTGTACTTCCCTTTTCCTAACTTGACACCATTCAGATAGTAATCTGCCTTCCTGTTCTTGCCACCAAAGTGGATAACCTCACAATTATCCACATTAAACTGAATCTGCCATGCATCTGCCCACTCACCCAACCTGTCCAAGTCACCCTGCATTCTCATAACATCCACCTCACATTTCACACTGCCACCCAGCTCTGTGTCATCTGCAAATTTGCTAATGTTACTTTTAATCCCTTCACCTAAATCATTAATGTATATTGTAAATAGCTGCGGTCCCAGCACCGAGCCTTGCAGTACCCCACTAGTCACTGCCTGCCATTCTGAAAAGGACCCATTAATCCCTACTCTTTGTTTCCTGTCTGCCAACCAATTTTCTATCCATGTCAGTACCCTACCCCCAATACCAATTCAAGAAAGCAGACATCAAGAATTTAGGATTCAGCCTCTGGTCCAGAGTGATCACTGATCGAGTCTATGCTGGGACAGCAGACCCACCCATATCTGTCAGAGAAATGAGAGCTATGCATTGCTCAAGGATACCATTGCTTTCATGATCAGTGTGGGCCAGAGAAGGCCTTTAACTGAAACACACACAAATTGGGCATGCTTGCCAGAATAGGGTTTGGAAAATGAATCAGGAAGTGGATTCTACTTCTCTATACAACTATCAGTTGAGCAATCCAAATCCATATGGATGATATCACTGTCTTCTACTCTGATCCACGGTTGGTCCACAGATTGACCAGGATGCAGAACCACTCTGAGCTTGGTCTAAGAGAGGGAAGTGTGTGGGTGGCCAGAGTCAACCACAGGAAGAGTGAGGCTATGCTCTTTGGCAAATTCCTTTACTTTCAAGTCTCATTATTTGAAGGTGCAGAGGATCTAGTTCAGAGGGGCCAAGAAGTTTAACAAAAATTGGCTAGAGCTGTTAAACAAGGTGCAACAAAAATTGGGAACGTGGCAGTGATGCTCCATTTCAATAGCAAGCAATTACCTTGTCATTGGGTGTGAAATGCTCTCAGTGTTGCTAATGAGGTCCAGATGTGGCCCATACCCTGATGCTCTGTCACAGCAGTCACCCAACTCACTTGCTGGTTCATTTGGTGATCCAAGACAGAATGTGTCTGATGGGCGTGATGCGCAAGTTTCTGGGGATTAGGAGAAAAAGCTTACCCAACATTGTCCTTATCCTAATGTCCACCACTGCTCCAAGCTGTGTGTAAAATCCAAGTACATAGACACATGTATTGAGGTTTTACACAACCCCAGTGTTGGGAAAGATGGGCCTGGTCTCAAGCCACTCAACATTCCATTCAGCTGGACTGCCACACTACCTATCCTTCATTGAGAAGCTCTTTCGGAAAAAAAAATATTCTGGCCCCAAGTCCTCTGGACAGCAGTCAGCACAGAATTACAGACCTTGTGAAAGAAAGGCACAATGGATACTATGGGATAGTTTCTGAGATGGCAGCCATAGCTGTTTGTCAAAATCCTTTGTTGCTGAACTCATCAATAAGCACCAAGACTTCACTTATCTGACAGTGAAAGGAGCATAGAAGTCAGGCTCTTTGTCCCATTGCACCTATACCAACCATCATGCATATTTATATTAATGCCACATGCCTGTATTTCTACCAAACCCCTCCATGCTTTGCTTACTCAAGTACCTATTCATGTACCTCGTAAGTGTTGCTACTATTCCCACCTCAATCACCCCGGCTGGCAGCTCATTCTCGATCTTAAGACATAGGAGCCGAATTAGGCCATTCAGTACATCAAGTCTGTTCCACCATTCAATCACAGCTGATTTGCTTTTCCTCCCATCACATTCTTCTGCCTTCTCCCTTTTACCTTTGATGCCCTGACTGATCAAGAACCCATCAACCTCCACTTTAAATATACCCAATGACTCGGCCGCCACAGCTATCTACGGCAGTGAATTCTGCAAATTCACTACCCTCTGGCTGAAGGAATTCCACCTCATCTCTGTTTTAAAGGGACACCCTTCTATTATGAAGCTGTGCTCTCTGATGCTAGACTCCCACAGCTACTGAAAACATCCTCTGCTGCATGTCCACCCTGTCTAGGCCCTTCAATACTTGGTGAGCTTCAATGAGATCCCCCTTCATTCTGGATACTAACTATTCTTGTGTGAAAGATCTACCCTGAGATCCCCTTTAAGCATCTTTCTCACTTTAAACCTTTGTCCTCTAGCTTTACAGATGTCTAACATGGGAAACATGCTCTGGCTCTCTACCATACCCATACCTTTCATAATTTTATATGCCTCTTGCCCACCTTTGCTCCAAAGAACTCAAGCCCTCCAAACCAGATGACATCCTTGTCGAGTTTTTCTGCACCCTTACTAGCTTAGTCACATCATTTCAGTAGTGTGGTGCCTAGAACTACACACAATAGTATGACATTTACCAAAACATTCAATTTTTTCTTCTCACCTGCAATTAGCAAACTCTCAGTTGCAGGCGTTGTGGAGGAGAATCTAAGTACTATGAGGTACCTTGTCTTTTTTTTGTTGAAATGTTAAATACAGATTCATTATCCACTGAAGAATGAAAGATCAGTCACTCTGGAGGATGCTGTTAATAGCAATTTTCAAGCATGCCTTGAGCCAGCAGAAAATGTCTAACTCGGGGGGTTATTTTAAAATGACAAAGCGAAGTTTGCGTTCCAACAATTTCTTAGTACTTAGAGTACAGACAGCCAAGGTACAGCATTTGATGGCTCTGGGTCTGTACTCACAGAAATTTAGAAGAATGTTGGGGAGAGAGGGTTTAATACAGAATAGTGAAAGGCTTAGATAGAGTGGACATGCAGAGGATGTGTCCAATAGTGGGAAAGTCTAGGACCAGAGAGCACAACTTCAGATACAAGGATGTGCCTTTTGAGCAGAGATCAGGAGGAATTTCTTTAGGCAGGAGGTGGCGAATCTGTAGAATTCATTGTCACAGACAGCTGGGGAGGCCAAATCATTGGGTATATTTAAAACGGAGGTTGATAGGTTCTTGATTAGTAACAGTGTTAAAGGTTACAGGGAGAAGGCAGAAGAACGGGGTTGAGAGGAATAATAAATCAGCCATGATGGAATGGTCTAATTTTGTTCATATGTCTTATAATAACTATTTGGTTGGATTGAAGAGTGTTTGAGGGATCAGAGTTTCAGCTGGTTTGAGAACTGTATTGATTTGAATAACTGGAACATTATTCGGTTGCATCAGGGTTGGAGATCTCCTAATCCAGATTTCAATTGTAACCCGAGAAAACTGAATATTGAAATGTCTTTTACTGGGGTGTAATTAATCTTGAGTACAGCATCCTACTAATTTTAATTGTACCTCTTTCATTCCCCTCCCATCCACGCTACCACAGACATAAACAATTAAATTTAATTTAATTCATAAAATTTTAATCACCCATGCAACTGCACAAGTACCAAGTTGCTTCTCCCTGTACTCTACTAGTGGCACAGTTGTACCTCATAAATCCAGCTACCTGGGTTCCACCCTGAACGTCAATGCAATCTGTACCCTGCTTGCGTGTTCTCCCTGTGACTGCATTGGTGAACTTTGGCTTCCCCTCACATCCCAAAGATATAAGAGTGAGAAGATAACTGGCCACCATATTACCCCTGTATGGGTGGATGGCAGAATTAGTGAGAGTATGAAGCAAGGTACATTAGTGAGGGAATGATAATGCCCTATGAACTAGCATGGACAGTGAGTTGAATGGCCTCCTGTGGCAAAGGGAAATACAGTACCTTGTCCAAGAAAATGTTTGGTGGCTGCATTATGGACTGATTTCATAAGACCATAGGACATGGGAGCAGAATTTGGCCACTTGTCCCATTAAATCAAGACTTTGCAGAAGGTGCTGAAGAGGTTTATCAGGATGCCATCTCAGATAGAGGGCATGTGCTATAAAGAGAGATCTGACAAACTTGTGTTGTTTTCCCTGGAATGATGGAGGCTGAGCAGAGATCCAACAGAGGTTTATGAGATTGTGAGAGGCAAAGATAGAGTAGACAGACAGTACCTTTTATTGCAAAGTTGAAATGTCTCATACCAGAGGGCACGCATTTAAGCTGGGGGGGGGGTGCGGATAAGTTCAAAAAGAGATGTGTTGAATAATTGATTTCCTCACTCTAACAAGATCAGATGTTAACAACTGCAAATGATCCCAACGTCCCATCTGAAGCAAAATGTGTTCAATTTATAGCTGTAAATAACATTTATCTTTAACAACCATGAACATGCAAACAAATATCTTTTATTCTCATTGTATATTAAATATTAGAAATGAATTGCCTTTATTCTTGTCATTATAATATTTCCACCCAGTTATTGTCAAGCATCTAAGTACAGGTTTTCACCGAATTCTCCTTTCAATGGATTATTGTTGAACTCTTCGGATTATTCTCAGCCAACAAACATATCTGTTATCAGATGCTGGGCTTTAAACTAACATCACCTTGTTCTTTCAAAATCTCAACAACCTGTTGCATGCTAACGTAATATTTTTACACTTCATTTCAGGAACATGATAGAGAGTATTTTCAGCAGATCCTTTTGATAGCTGAGAGATTCCAGTATAATTCACCCAATAGTGGGGTTGTCACTGTAAAGGAAGATGGTTGTTTCACAGCTCAAAGAAAGGCAATTAAAGAAGATTAAGGAATGGATGTTTTGTGAATCTTGTCAGCCAGAGTTCTCATCATACTTTAATGTACCATGACACTTACGGCATACCATGACAACAGCAACTACTCCTCCATTGCCAGATAGTCTCCACAAATTCCTACAGAAGATTTCTCACATTGCTTTAACAAGAACACTAAAAAGGATTTCACTGACTGTAATGCTCCTCAGGAAATTCCAGGATTCTGAACAACACCACACTAGAGCAAATTCTTTTTAAAAAATTCAACCCAAAGGCATTTCCAGGCATGTAATAAAAGCTGAATCTTTCTGTTTAAAACTGTGGCTACCTGGCTTCCTTGACAAAAGTTGTACAGAGGGCTGAAAATATTTGTGTCATTAAACATTTATTCCACCAAGGATGTTTGTAAGAAAAGTCAAAGTGCTTTATTAAAGTCTGTATATGTTGCCATATACTACTTTGAGATTCGTTTTCTTGCAGGCGTTTACAGGAAAATAAAGATATATAATCAAATTTATGAAAATCTATACATAATGTACAAATGATAACAAACTGAAAATTTTAAAGATAAAATAAGTAATACTGAGAACATGAGTTGTAGAGACTTTGAAGGTGACTCTGAATGTTCTGGAATCAGTTCAGAGTTGAGATGAGAGCAACACATAAAGATAACTTGTTTTATGATGACCAATTTGAAAACTGTAAAACAAAATTAAAGATCAAAATTTATTGTTTAAACTATTTTCATTTTTGCTTTAGAGAAATTTGATGCAAGTGCATTTCAAAAACCAAACCAACATTTCACATCATTTTCAGGATATCCCAAAGAGTCAAAGGAGTCATTGTGAAGGAAGATACTATTGGAAGGAAGTGCATCAATCACAGGAGGTGAGAGAGCAGAGGTATAGTAACAAGATAGTTCCACGAGAAGGAAATTGGAATCTTACCATTTTCTATTGTGAATCCCCCCTCACAGGAAAAATGTACCACTTATCAACAGTAACTAAGAATCCCACAACATCACAACCCATAAAAATCTTACATATATAAGGTAACAATTCAAAATTAGATTCTATCAGATATAATGGTACTTTAAAAATATTTTACCCAAACTTCAAGGCAGCACAGTGCTGCAGCTTGTAGAGCTGCTGTCTCACAGCTCATTGACCCAGGTTTGACTCAGACCACTACTGCTGTTTATAAGGAGATCACACTTTATCTTGTGTGCTCATGGATTTCCTCCCACAGCCCAGAAATGTAAGGGTTGACAGGGTATTTGGCTACTGTAAATTGCTCATAACATGAGAGTTGAACCTCTCTGGCCTGGTATTCTGTAGTCTATCAAGTCCTGTGGCTCAGCATGTGTAGTAATTAGCTAACTCCAACCAAGATCGAACTAAGAACTAAAGGTAACTAAGATCTCCATTAATCTGTAGCTAATTATCCAACCTGTGCAACTTCTGCAATCTCAGCTGACAGAGATTCTGACTTACAGAAACTCCTGGTTACAGACCATGCTCAGAGCCCTCCAGCTTTCACTACTGATACTTAGTACGTAAGGAAACCTCTTGCTAGCAGTTAGTAACTGCATGTATATGGTGCCAATAACAGATTGCAAAGTACATCAAACAGAACAACTTCACGTAAAACTTAAGGACCTCTTGTTAAAATGTTGCTGTAATGTAAATCCATACAATTTGCTATAAAGTAGAACAGAATTTCAAGAACATCCAGTTCCTAGATGTTTATTCCTGCTAGTTTACAAATCTTTGCACCACGACTTTGAGAAAGAGCCCTGTGGAATGTAAAGTTAAAAATAAAACAAATCTTGAGGATCAGTTAAGTAAGCTGGGGCTTTTCTCTTTGAAGAGGAGGATGAGAGGTAACTTGATAGAGGTGTATAAAATTATAAGTGGCATAGATAGAGCAGACAGCCAGAGACTTTTTCCAGGGTGAAAATTACTAATATGAGGGGGTATAATTTTAAAATGTTTGGAGAAAAGTATAAGGTAAGGATACCAGGGGAATTTTTTTAATAGAGCGATAGGTGCATAGAACATGCTGCCAGCGGTGCTGGGACAGACAGACACATTATGAACATTTAAGAGACTCTTAAATGGTCACGTGAGTGAAAGAAAATAATGGAATTCTATGTGGATGTGAAAGGTTAGCTTGGTATGAGTAGCTTAAAAGATCAGTGCAACATTGTGGGCCAAAGAGGCCGCACTGTTCTACATCAGTTGAACTCTCATCAATAACTCTGTACCAACCACTGAGGAAAGTATCAGATCTGAAACTATATGGGTTCAGTGACTTCAAAGGTTGGCATGAGACTCGTGCCAAAGGAATTCAGTTAAATATTAGCCAGAATTACCACCTTTAATCAGTGTCTAAACAGGGATTTTAAGACCTCAGTAACACATAAAAAATGCTAGAGGAGCTCAGCAGGTCAGGCAGCATCTATGGAAAAGAGTAAACAGTTGACGTTCCAGGCAAGACCCATCATCAGGACCAGAGAGGAAGTGGGGAGCTGCCTGACCTCCACTGTTCCTCCAGCATTTTGTAGGTTACTCTTGCTTTCTAGAACCTCTTGAGTTCGAGATCAACACCTGGTTGTTGCCAACTATCTATGCACATTCACTGCCAAGTCTCTATTTTGACGATACTTAAGTGAATGAAAAGCCACAGCTACCCACAGACCTGCACAAGGAGAGCACTGGAAACAAAGGCCAGTAAGATCCTCAAGCCTGTTCTGCCCTTCATTATGACCAAGGCTCAACTATATTGGTCTCAACCCTTTTTCTTGTAATAATCCCCATAACCCTCAATACCTCAGTCTTTCAAACATGTATCTATCCCCCACTAAAATACATCTCATAATCTGGCCTCCACCACCCTCAGAGATACACTGCCCTCTGAGGAATGAAATTTCTATGCACTTCGGAGTTAAATGACCAGCCCTTATTTTGTAGCTATGTCCCTTCATTGATGATTCACATATTAGTGAACACAGTCAAACTTCTATACCGTCAAGTTCCTTTAGATCATATGTCTGAATCAGTTCACCCCTCATTCTTTCTGAACTCCAAGGAATACAAGCCCAAATTGTTTATCCTCTGATAGGGCAACTCTATCATCCTAAAAACTAGCCTAGCGGCTCTCCTTTGGACTACCTCCAATGTTTCCATTTTCTTTTACAGATACAGATAAGAGGACCAAAACTGCACACAGCATTCCAAGTGTGACATCATCAACATCCTGCAAAACTGTTACAAGGCATCTCTATTCTCAATATTATAACATCATACACTTAATTATGAAGGCCGACATACCATTTGGCTTCTTAACTACTTGTTGGACCTGTCTGTTAACTTTTTATGGTTCATGAACTAGCACAACTAGAGCCCTCTGAGGTTCACTCATTTGAAGATGATGATTTGCCTTTTGATTTCTCTTATCAAAGAGCCTAACTTCATACTTGCCCCACATTAAACTCCATTTGCCAGGTTTTGCCTAATCACTCTGATGGCTATCCACTACCGAGGCTCAGGAGGCTTACTGCTAACCTCAGTTTATTGGCAAAAAGAAGAAACAGATACCAAGAATTAGTATACCTACCATCGGAAGAAAACAGTTCAATGATTAAGGTGGTTGTTGTAAAATAATTCAAATTCATAAACAATATTTTTGTTCATCCTGTTTATCCAATCAGGAGAAACAACATCACTTGCAGATTACAAAGACAAGAAATGGAACGGTTATTTCCTTTTGATTATTGACTAGCACCTTGCTAACAATAGATATTAAACTAACTGGCTTCAAAGGAGCTGCGGTGGCAATTCTCAATTTTCTGGTTCCTCATCCAAGGAAATCCCCACAAAGCAAGCCAACAATTTAAAAATGTTTCAAAATCCAAATAAATAAAAGTAATTGAGTTATCCAACTGCTGAATAACTCTCAGCTGGTTGAAAACTATAAGAGATCAGGTGTTGATTTAAAATCAAAATATTAAAACTTGCAAAGATGTTAAACAGCAAATATTTTTTTAAATGTGCTCATGACCAAAGTATACAATAGATTGTAACATGTTAATTCAATATTATTACATAGATCTGATGACAAGCATACATATTGCCCACCTTTGATTAGAGAGTACAGAGAACAAAAAGGTATTTATTATATAATCTTGCATTTGTACTCAGAAATAATAAGAAAAATAAACACATATTCTCAAGACCTGCTTGGATTAATGTGTGCTTGATATTTTCAGTAAGTAGTCATCTAATGTCCCAAGTTGTTTTAGTATACATGGTCCATCAGGGAAGCACCATTCTATATATATAGTCTTCAGTTTTCAGGAAGAACCTGTCATGACTTGGGCAATCAGGATCTTCCCATGATTATTGGTAATTTTTTCTACAGAAGTAGATAGCACTGGTACCAGTAGATAGATTATTTTGTGTTAAAGTTAACTTCTGAAATCAGGGTGAATATATCTTGTTTGGGGTGGGGCTGGGGGAGACGTATTATCTATGGGTTCTATCTAAAATGACAGTTCAAATTCTTGCCCTTACAAACATGAGTAATCCCATCCCACAATAATTTTTCTGCAAGAGAGCAACACTTAAAATATTTGCACTACAATGTAAGTTTTCCTAGTTATTTCATTTACAGTCATAATGGCTGAACCTGTAAATATAGGAAGAATAAGACATTTAATTGCCACTTTAAATTAATTTATTTTATTAAACCATTTACATTCTTTACATTAGTGTGTGTCAAATTCCTGCTTTGTTACATAAAGAAGATTGCATGGGCAGAAAGAGGAGAGACATTGTTACAAAAAAGACAACATTTTATGGAGATGCAAAATTAAGGGATTCATCATTTAATTCTCAAACACAGTTGGCAGCATTCATGGTTACAAATTATGGTCAACAAATACGTGTTTAAACAGGTAATTTGTCTTATTACATCAAATATCACTTGTAATAAGTCCCAATATTACTTATTTTCAAAGTGAACTCACAAATTCACTGCATACCTAAAAGCTTTACACATTCACTGAAGTCTGCCAACCATTACTTTTTTTTCCCCCCATAGGACCATTTCCCAACAATAATGTAAAATGGAAAAAGCTCAAATCTGCAGTACATCCAACAATCTCTTTGACCCCTGTGCCCCCCCCCCCAATCAGGTAGGAGGTGCTGTTACATTAGGACAAGGACTGTTAGGATGGGAAACAGCTTCTTCCCCCAGGCTGTAAGACTACTGAACTCCCAGCCGGCACCCAGGTCTCATCACATATGAAGCTTATATTGTATCTGCACCTTATTATTTGTTAATTTATTTGTGGTAATATTACTTTATGTGTTATGTCTGTGTTATACACCCTGGTCTGGAGGAACATTGTCTCGTTTGGCAGTATACTGTACATGTAGATGGTTGAATGACAATAAACTAGAACATCCACTTGTGGTCTGGTGCCTATGACCACAGCTGAAATGCCCTGAACTTCACTGACAATACTGTTCCCTCTAAGCTGCATAGATGCGTGGCCCAGCAGTACCTGAAATGCTCTCCTGCACATAGCTTTTGTAGCTGTGCAGCTGGAATTTTCTTTTATATAATGTTATTATAAAGTGCCGTGCAGTTTTCAGGCTGTGTTAAAACTTCCTACTCAGAGCGACGGTTGGTCCGCGCAGCTGTAAAAAAAAATTAGAGTGAACATTGACTGACAACCTGTTTGATCCTGCAGTATTACAAGCACTGCTACTTCGACTTCTTGCCTCTAAATTTCTGGTGTTCCAGCAATTGAAACTTTAGAGAGCAAACGAGGTCCTGCTAAGGAATCACTGACTTTACAGACTTTGCCCCACTCTTAAAAAAAAAAGCCCAAATTTACAACTTCTTGCACTGGTAGGATTTGGAATGAGCAGCTTGGTTCATGGACCAGATGCGGCAATTTAGTTCTGTATCATGCTAACAAAAATTAATAACGCAAACAACCCCGGTGCTCCCGATATGGCCTTCTATATATTGGTGAGACCCGACGCAGACTGGGAGACCGCTTTGCTGAACACCTACGTTCTGTCCGCCAGAGAAAGCAGGATCTCCCAGTGGCCACACATTTTAATTCCACATCCCATTCCCATTCTGACATGTCTATCCACGGCCTCCTCTACTGTAAAGATGAAGCCACACTCAGGTTGGAGGAACAACACCTTATATTCTGTCTGGGTAGCCTCCAACCTGATGGCATGAACATCGACTTCTCTAACTTCTGCTAATGCCCCTCCTCCCCCTCGTACCCCATCCGTTATTTATTTTTATACACGCATTCTTTCTCTCTCTCCTTTTTCTCCCTCTGTCCCTCTGACTATACCCCTTGCCCATCCTCTGGGTTCCCCCCCACCTTGTCTTTCTCCCCGGACCTCCTGTCCCATGATCCTCTCATATCCCTTTTGCCAATCACCTGTCCAGCTTTTGGCTCCATCCCTCCCCCTCCTGTCTTCTCCTATCATTTTGGATCTCCCCTCCCCCTCCCACTTTCAAATCTCTTACTAACTCTTCCTTCAGTTAGTCCTGACGAAGGGTCTCGGCCTGAAACGTTGACTGTACCTCTTCCAATAGATGCTGCCTGGCCTGCTGCATTCACCAGCAACTTTGATGTGTGTAATAAAAATTAATGATGAGCACCCCGCTCTGCAGCCTGGTCTGGAACGCATTGCAAGATGGTAACAACTCGGAATGATGATGTTGTTACCTTGTCTTGTTTGGCAGCTGCTGAATTGTTTTATTCAGTTTTCTAGATACAGGTTTTAAACCAAATCCACTGACTTCATCCAAAGGGTAGAGAGTGAGAACCTGCTGCTATACTGCCCACTCATTTCATCATGGAAGAGAAGATACACATGATTTCTCAAATACATGCAGCAAGCTGTGCTTACTGATCCATCTGCTGGTGTGTGTGCATTTCTAAGCTGGTGAATGAAATCATTTCTCATAGTTGGTTTAGTTAGTATTAAGTAGAATGAGTGTAGAGGTCAGTTTGTTTTTATTGACCTTTAGTAAATCATTGAAGTTTTATGACAGCTATCCCCTTAAACCTTCCCACTACCATACACGGATCCCCTCCCCTCTTCACACTAATGGCAGGGTAATTTTGCCTGACAGCAGTATGAGAGAGACAAGCCCAATCTGAGAGTTGTCAACCAAGCCCCAGCTGGCTGACCTGGCAGAAGCAGTCAGCCAGTAGTATAGTTTACAGAGGAAGCAGCATTCATGGCCAGTACTAAGGGTGAGGTCCCATTTCAATAGTTGTAATTTACCTCACAGGGCTGGTGAGGAAGGATACATCATGCAGCTTGCTTCCATGGGACAACAGTGGCAAAGAAACCTTCCAACATCTAATAAGTAGTTATTCATTTACTTTTCAGGAGTGAGAGCATGTTCAGCACAATGTAATACTACTATTCCAAGACCAAAGCAACATAAAGGCACTTTTACCTTGAGAAGTCAACACTAGGTGCACCGTTCTCCTGCTATATGGAGCCCAATAAATTCAGAATAACCAAAATTTTCTTCACCTGCATTCTGACTATCTGAATGCATTCATCTAATACTTAGGTCCAAACCTCAAGACTATCTTATAAATGCATCTTGGTTTTGCCAAATAGTAATCACCTAGAATATATAATGAAGTGCAGCAACCAAAGTATGTCTTTAGTGTTTTCTCCCGAGACCTCAATTTTCAAATTGTAGCTGTTTCTCCAAAACTATTTTCAAGATGTGGTATATATCTTGTACATATTCCAGTAAACAGACACTGTGCCTTCTGAAACAGTCCACCAAAATTCTGCTGCCACCCGTGACTTGAGGGCATTTAAAAATAACATTATTGAAATAACTTCTATACAGAATCAATGCCTTTAATTCTATACCTTTGGTATTGGTGACAGAGGTGTAAGAGAAAACTCCTTGTGTGACGTTTTGAGTTGGCCATTAATGGGGAAAAAAATCTTTCTGGGCACGCATTGCTCAATATATCCCTTAGCCCCTTAAAATACTGTGTATTGTAAATGTCGCAAAGACCCTCAATAAAATACAAAAACCCCGTCAGCGTGGTTTCTTGTAATTATAAGAACACGTTCTGCTGAATTTTATCATGTCAAATTTCAATTATCATCAAACCAAATGCTATTTTTAAAGTTTTTTTTGGTATTTTGGGGTTGATTTCTTGCGATGACACAATAAGAATAAAATTAAGGGTCAAAGAAGATTTATTTTGCAACAGCTTCTTTGATTTCCACATTGTAGGGGAAAGAACAAACGTACTTGTGTGGGAAGAACATTCGAGCAAAAAAAAAGAACAGAAAGGATCCTGATTTGTTGCACTTTGGCAGTAAAGCACTGTACTCACAATTCTACAGTCACATGCCATCATATAATAGAATACTTTCTTTAAAAAATGATAAATTATCAATTTATTCATTTAACCAGACAACAAAACCTATATATACATATATGTATTCATAGAGCAACATATATAACAATTTTAAACCCAAAGATCAAGTATTTCCGGTGAACAAATGAATGCTTTGTACCTTTGTCAACACCTGATGATGCAAAACTTCCCTTAAAAATCACCAGATGATTCACATCTCAACAGCTTTTTTGCCGTTAGTAGTAAAGTGTATGAGTTATACCGAGCAATGCCAGTGTCAGTACATTAATGTTTTGTCAGTTGAAATGTATGTGGGTTTGGCTAATTCTGCATGGGAAATATCAAGAATGTTGGGAGTGGGAGAAATTGTAATGTGTGTTTGTGAATGTAAAGTTGTGCCTGGATGAGTGTTTTTATGGGAGTGTATATTGATGCTAAGGTGGTAACTCTGAGCATCTGTGGGTGTACAGATGAAGGCAATTGTGCAAATAGGTCGGTGGGTGTACAAGAATGCCAATGTGTATGTGTGTGCCAGAGAAAGAAGGTACCACACAACCCTCCACCTCACCTTCCCCTGACAAAGCCCCACTCTCAGATTTAGATCTGAGCATGTTTAGAAACCAAACATGTTGAGGTTTGCCCTCCGCCTCTCATGGGTGTGGACTGGATGGGTTGGCTTACTGCATCACCTCTGTCCTGCTGTTCACAGCCGGAGTTTGGTCACAAATGACTTGCTGAAATCCTTGACTTCTTCCGGCGTTTGTACCTTCTGGTAGCCCAGCCAGTCCATGGCCTGTTGGCAGTATTCCTCCACCTGTTTGATCTGGGAGTAGGTCAGCTGGGTCCGCCACGCATTGGCAGCCTGCGTGGCGTTCCGTGAGGACACACTGAAGGGCTTCTTGTTGCTGTAGCTGGAACCCATGGTCATGTTGAGGACGAACCTCTCCAGGTCCTGACTGAGAGATAGGTTGACAAAGTGGTACATGTCCTTCAGGTATCTGATGGGCTCCTCCACCAGGTCCTCGTAGCGCACCACCCGATAGTTGTCTTTGAGCCAGCGTGGCGGCTCCCTGGCCATTTGCACCGTCCGCACCATGCTGCTGCAGATCACCTCCAGCGCGTTAAGGGCGTGGTAATCCACCGCGTCCCGCCGACTCCGCTGGTAGCCGTCGTACACCTTGAGGCGTCGGCCTTTGGGATCCTTGCTCCTCATGACCTGGAGGCTCTCCCGGATCAGCCCATTCCTGGATCTGATACGGGAGCTGGCCACAGCCCTAGGGTCCCGCACCAGGTGAATCACCTTCAAGTCGATCGTAGGGTCCCTCATCAGAGGCGCCAGCACGCTAAGATCGAAGATACGGACGCCCTTGATCACGATGGTGCTGTACTTCTGGCACTCGGCCGCCAGGGAGTCCAGATGTTGGGGTGGGCACTCGTTCTTACAGACGTGCTCGTCAATGAGGCCCACCCGCTCCTTCCTGTAGGCTTGGCAGAGCGGGTAGGAGCAGACCACCTTGTTGCGGGGCGCACCGAAGATGCCCATGCTGGTGACATTGTTCCCCCCATTGTAGAGCTGGTAGATGGAGAGGTCGCAGCGGTAGAGGTGGCCCAGCATGTCCCGAGCCGCTCCCTGCAACGTGAGCGCGTCGCCCGGGTACAGCTTCTGCCAGATATGCCACATGGGCTCGTAGAGGAAGAAGACGTCTGGGTTCTGATTAAAGAGCTCGCCAACGAAGGACGAGCCGGATCGCCATGTTGTGAACACGTAGACATGCTGCCGCTTGGCGGACGCGTTGAGCGGCGCCGGGGCTCGCTGTTGCTCCACCGTGTAGCGCAGCGGGTAGGGCACATACTTCACCTGGCTGCACTCCTTGGCCCCCTTGTAGTCTGTGAAATGTAGCATTGTCAGCACCACCAGCAAGACGTAGCCTAGCACCAAGAAAACCGCCTTCCTGCGCAGAACCTTCATTGTCCTTATTTCTTTTCGATGGGGGGGGGAAATAAAAACAATAACTCACTGTAGCATCGTGGGCGCCTCTTTTCAACCTCCTCCGATGCCTGGAACCAGAAGCTCTAACAGGATCAGAACCCCGGCCATGTAAGGGTGTTTGGGGAGACGGCTGCTCCGGCTGCCTGGCGGGGCTGTCCCTCTCCTGGTCTCACATCACAAGCCGTCAACTTTTCTCCCCCTTAATTCCGCTACTCCTTCTTCGTCGTTGCACTCCCGTTCCGTTCCGAAAGGGAGCGAGAGTTTAGTCCCTCCGCATTGCACACAGTCCCCTCGCCTCCGTGCGAGCTAAGCACAGGCGGGCTTCTTCCTGTTTTTGTCACGCATCTGTGTGTCTGAATTGTGTGCGTACCCCCTGCGTCCGATCTCCTCGCCAACTCTTACCTCGGATTTTTTCTCTCTTCTTGGGGATCCTCGCGAGTCCTGTTCCCAACTTCGACCCGTCCCCCCTCAGTCACTTAACAAGATAGTCTCCGGTGGCAGCCTCTGTCTTAGTCCTTTGAGCCTTTCAGTGCGTCGAGACCTGCGAGGCGGTGCTCTCATGCTCTCGATCTCATGGTGAATCGGGTCAGAATTCTCTCTCCCCTCTTTATGATCTTTTCACTACACAGGTAATGTTTATTTTTAAATGGATGGAAGGTGCTGAGAGAGGATTTCTCCTTCTACCCAGCCCTCTCTGCACAGATTTCTTCACTCTGACGCTCTCTTGTCGCCGCGGTTTGCAGAAGAGCGGAGTCCCGCCCCGAGCTGGGATAACGCGGATTGGGTCCGAGGCGGGTAGGTTCTGGGGCCCGTTAACTGGCCGGCGGTGGCAGTCTGCACCCCGCACACCGGGCGCAGGAAAGAGCGCGGCGGGAGCGAGCTGGACTAGTGGGGGTTAAGGGTTGCGGAAGAGGCGGGGAGGTGATAGGGCGAGTGAGGCGGGGAGGAAAGGGGGTTGACAGTTGGGGAGATTGATGATTGGCAAGAGGGTGGCTGAGGTTTTCAGAACATGGACATATAAAGGAGGAGACGGTGGGAAACGGAGGGGGTTGATAGTTGAGGAAGCGGGGTTCCTTGGAACTAGGTACATGAGCACGAATGGTAAGAGTTGGGGGAATTGCTGTGCAGTTGAACCCGTCGCGGAGCGCGATATGTGACAGAAGGTCGTGAGTGACGGTGTTTCAGGGTAGGGTGGGTTAGTGGGTTGTGGTGGGAAAGGAGAGCCTGGGCTTGTGCAGCACCGAGCCAGGTGCGAGTTCGGGAGGCGTTATTTGAAACCTGCCTGGGTAAACTGTTAACAGGGAGTGAAATGCAAGTACACGCAGATGCCGTTACGATAAGTAAGTCGGGCTTCTCCGTTAATCGGCGAGTCCAACCCGCGCTCTGTCATTTACAATGCCTTCTATATTACAAGCTCATATTTAATTTACTGAGGGGAAAAATTACGCGGATAAAACAGGTTTCAGAAAGTATTCTTCCTCTATCGCAAGACGCTTTTACCTTTTCGGCTTACAGGGGAAACTCCCCCGGCAGATATGAGCAGTTTGAACCAAGCGCTGACTTCTCCTCCCCCGTCCCCCAAAACGTCTTTAAAAGCGTTCGCCGATATTTTCCGCTCTTGATAAATATTCTAACAAGGGTGATGTGATTCTGGAATAGGAAAGTTAGTAGTGAAAATACGTGACCGGTGGCGACATTTAAGGAAATTGGATCATCAACTTCCAAATGCAGATTTCACTTAAATTCCATGCGGTGTGTATTTCAGATTTTCAGCATTTCTTTTTAGTACCCTTCAACTTCTTATTGCCCCAATATGCGGGTATTTTATAACCACCCTTATAGGAAATTAAATGGCAGATTGAGGTATCCGTGTCACGTGTCTATACTGGGGTTAAATGTAATGGTAGCTGGCCTGTTAACAAGACATGGAAGATGTGCCATCCCTTATGTGATACCTCAGTCCATTCAGAAATGAGGTTCTTGTTAACATTTTGCATGCCCACGGTGAATACATCAATTCTTTCACTAGAATGTACATGACATACATTTAATAAGTATTATGAGGAAATCAAGTCTCTTACCAAGCAGTGCATGCTCTATGACAGCTCCCAATAATAAACAAAAATGCCAATCACTGGGAATTATTTCCAAAATCTTAAGGACCAACCCAGCATCAAGATCAGACTACTCCACTGACAAGCAAGAGAAAATCTGCAGATGCTGGAAATCCAAGCAACACACACAAAATGCTGGAGGAACTCAGCAGCTCAGGCACCATCCATGGAAAAGAGTAAACAGTCGACGTTTCAGGCCGTGAACCACACCACTGTCTAGAGTGCACCAGCAAAGTATTTGGGCGACTGAGAAAGAATCTTAAAACCCAAGCCTCAAGCAAACCACCAGGGTTTCCTCAAGTGCCAGTGAGTAAAAGCAAGATCAGTTGCTGACATCATTGAGCAGATTTACAAGGAGTGCTGCCACAAGTAAACAGAATTCATCATCAAGGACCACCCCCCCCCCCCCACCATCATCCAGGACATGCTATCTTCTTGGTACTACTATTGGGCAGGGGGTTCCACATCACCAGGTTCAGGAGCTGTTATTACTCTACAAGCATCAGGCTCTTGAACCAGTGTGGACAGCTTCACTTGCCTCAACACGGAACTGACTCACAGCCAATACTCACTTTCAAGGACTCTCCAACTCATTCTCACTTTTATATATTTACAATTTTTATGATTATTTGCATGATTTTGTCTTCTTTTGCACATTGGTTGATTATTAGTCTTTGCCATTTATAGTTTCTCATAAATTCTTTATTTTGCTGTAGATGTCTGTAAGAGAATGCCTGACATATTCATACTTGCAAAAATTTGCTTTGGCGCTTTCAATAACATGCTTTATCACTGTACTTTTTGTTGCCAGGAATATTTGCTTTAATCATTTATCCAAACAGCAACATCTCAAATGCAGCAAAACTGACAAAAATAGCAGAAAATACTCAATAGATCCAGCAGCACATTTGGGTGGAGAAACAGTTAACATTTCAGGTCAGTGGCTTTTCATTTAAACTGATGAACAAGCAATGAAACTGCTGATGTCTGGCAGACTTCAGATAAAATTGCTGCTGAACTGTTTGGCTCGAGTTATTTCATTAGAATCCAACCATTAAAAAGAAAAAAGAGAATCTTGGAAAAACATCAGAAGCATGACCTTTACCTCTTACCAGCCTATGTGGGAAGACGAATGGACGGTTGTGTGCCATATTCCTCCTAAAACCTGTTAGCCTCATCCTCAATGCCCAATTAATTAATGGATGTGAGAAGGTTTTATTTTCCCCTACAGTTGTCCTCCTTAAGTGCATTTTCTTTACAAGTCCACTACACCTTGTGCAACGTGATGCGTTCTGCTGATGTAGATTAAAACAAAGTATCTGGTCTATGTAATCAATAAATACTGAGGTGGGTAAAGTGCAAGTTTACTGTGAAAAACTTGTGTTCAGCTTTACAGACAGTTAAGCAAACAACCTGATAACTGAAGTCCATTCTATCCAGTCCACGAGGAAGCAGCGTGTTCTTTACTTCTTGTTAATCAACTAATTATTTATAGCAAGCATTAGGCAGAGGGGATTGTTTTATTAAATTATCTATCAGATTATAGTAGTACTTTCTCAAACCGGCTGTCTCCAACTCTCATCCTGCTTTCTGTGGATCAGACAGAATGACAAATGCAACACCAGATTTATCTTGCTAAAATTGAGGGATAAAATCAGACTGTAGGTAAGCAATTATACTTCCCTCGGGCCACATGCAACATAGTTCTTTAACTTCTATATTAAGAAGCTGCCTCCTTCTTCTCTTTCCCCAAAGCTGCTCAATTTTTTTTTGTGCTTTAAGACTCATTCAACCACGACTGTTGGAATCCAGAATGTACTGTCTGGGTGGGTGGTGGTGCAAGTAGCAAGCACTTGAATCACAAAGACCAAGTGCTGGTAAATGAGATTTTCAGAGATAGATACTTGATATTCAACATGAATGTGGCAGCTGAGTAACCTTTAACTTCCCGGCATGACTGGGTCTTCATTTCTGATTAATCTGAACACCACCTTTTATCAAAACTACCACCCTCTTCAATCCCTCCCAGGTAACATATTTTTATTAGTTCATGTTGTATGATAACTGTTTGGCTTTCTGACATCAGCCAGTATTTAAATCCTGAAGAGCCAGCTGCTTTCACTTTGTCAATCATCTTTACAGTTTTGAAATTGAATTGGGTCACCTTAAAGGTCCAGACCTGACAAATATTATTAATAGATCTTAACTGTAACATTGATCCAATAATTCAGGTTATAAAATGGACAATAAATTTTAATAGCAGTGAAAATGACAAGTGGATTTTGCCATCTGGATGGCCTTTCATTGATCTTTATTTGTATTATTTAGGGTCTTTAAATTCTTTTGCCTTCTGCTATTTGTTAAAATACCCATCTTTACCACTGAACCAAAATTCCATTGATAATGCAACCTATAGGTTCCTGTTAAGAGGTATCAATGGCCAACTTCTAACATTGGTTGACACTGGCATCTTGCTGAAAATTACACAGGTACGTTCTGTCCGCACAAAAGCAGGACAAGTCCAGTCTGACGAACTCACAGCCAGCTTTTTCTCAATCACAATAGAAGTCATAAACACATTGTGGGCTGTCCATTAAAGTGGGAATACTGACCAGTTGTCTGCTCACTGATGCCAAGTTTGTATTTTGCCAGCACTGTTGGGCTCCAAATATTTCAACACAACAAGGTTCTGACTGCTGAATCCAAGGCAAAAATGATTGCCCTTGATAGCATGGCAGTGTTTGACAATTCGTCATTGTGAAAAATGCACGAAGCAGAGTCAGACATAAAACCAAATGGCGTTGGTTAATAGAGGTCAATCATCCCAGTCTCCTGAAGACTGTTGTAGGAGTTTCTCAGGCCAATGCCCTTGAACCAACCATCTCTAGCTGCACCAATGCACCATTCCACCACAACGTTACAAGCAGGGACACATTCTGATGGTGGCATAATGCTCATTTCCATGTCCTCCTCGAGCAACATACAAGAACCAGACAAGGCAAAGCACAGATTGGTTAGCGCTAATTAATATTCCTGACAACAAAATGCCAGGAAATGAGCATCTCCAACAAAGAATCTAAAGATTTAGGACCTTCACCACCAGTACACTACTGCAGCAAGATGTATCCATTTATACAATTTACCACAGATACTCACCTAGGTTACTCCAGTAGCTTCGCCCAAACCCTGAACCACTGCCACCTAGATAGCAAGTATATCAGAACCTGGGGTGACGCGGTAGCATAGCAGTTAGCTCAACACTTTACAGTACCAACAACCCAGGTTCAATTCCCACTGCCACCTGTAATGAGTTTGCTTGTTCTCCCATGCAGGTTTCCTCCAGGTGCTCCGGTTTTCAAAGACGTACCGATTGGCAGCTTAATTGGTTATTGCAAATTGTCCAGTGATCAGATCAGGCTAGGATTAAATTGGGGATTGCTGGGCAGCACGGCTTGCAGGGCCAGAAGGGCCTACTCCATGCTGTACACCAATCAATCAATCAGTAAATAAATAGATAAACAAACAAACGAACCTGCAGGCTCTCAAGGAAGTTCTTGAAACACAAGGGATTCTGCAGATACTGGAAATCTAGAGCAACACACACACACACACACACACACAATGCTGGAGGAACTCAGCAGGTCAGGCAGCATTTATGGAAGTGAATCAACAGGTGACGTTTCAGACCGAGGCTCTTGATCAGGACTGGAAAGGAAGGGTGGAAGATGGCAGAATAAAAAAGTGGGGGGAGGGGAAGGAGGACTAGTTAGAAGGTGATGGGTGAAGCCAGGTGGGAGGGAAGGGTAAAGGGCTGGAGAAGAAGAATCCTGAGAGGAGAGGAGAATGGACTATGGGAGAAAGGGAAGAAGGAGGGGCGGCAGGGGGCAGGTGAGGAGAAAAGGTAAGAGGCCAGAGTGGGGAATAGAAGAAGAGGGAATGGGAAAAATTACCAGAAGGAGAAATTTATGTTCATGCCATCAGTTCAAAGGCTACCTAGACAGAATAAGAGGTGTTGTGGCTCTTCCACCCTGAGAGTGCCCTTATTGTGGCAAAAGAGGAAGTCATGCACTGACATATGGGAATAATAACTAAAATGCTGAGGGTCTCCCTATTTATGTCAGGTCTCACCAACATAGAGGAGCACCGGATATAATAGGCAACCCCAATACATTTGCTGGTGGTGTGTTGCCTCACCTGGAAGGACCGTTCGGCAACCTGAATGGAGGTGTAGCATTTCTGACTCTTGCAGGGATATGTGCCAGGAGGGAGATTGTCGAGGGGGAGTGGGATGTAGGCAAAGATGTGTTTGGTGGGAGGATCCCGTTGAAGATGGCGGAAGTTGCGGAGAATGATGTGTTGGATTGGGAGGCTCATAGGGTGGTAGACAAGGACAAGAGGAACTCTTCCTTTTAAGGCGACTGGAAGATGGGGAGAGCATGGATGTCGTGGAATGGAGCCGATACAGGTGAGGACATCATCAACGGTGGCTGTGTACATACATCTATACTGCTGGTTCTTTATTTTCTACTCCCAATCAAAAAGGTGGCTTAACAGTACCTTCTCAAGATCAATTAAGGATGGTGTTGAAATAGCAATCCTCTGTCACATGAACAATTACAATTGCTTTAATTAAGCTTGTTAGCAATAACTAATGGCATGCTTATGATTTAGCAATATTGCACATTTCACAAAGGGGTAATAAACTAAGTAGAATGTAAAAGATCCCTGTTCAGAACCATTTCTACGTAACAATTCAGATGGGTAATGAATACTGACTTTGTCAACAATATCCGGATTCCAATAAAAAAAATAAAAAACCTGAGTCTTTTTATGCATTCCGCAGAAGGAAAAAAATATATAATTTCTTTATCCAGTACAAAGCATTCAAAACTTTCAGAGCACTGTGTAAAAACAGGGATCTCAATCAGTAGCCTCAAATTTCAGTCGCTCAACAAACTTTGATACAATGACAAGCAAAGACTATTTAAATATACAATACAAAGCACCACATTGAAATCTAATGCTTACATTGTTGTAGAACGTTATATGCTTAAAGATACTTACATATCCAATATTGTACAGATTTATTCAATGGCATTTTAGTAATTTAAATAACATCTGCCTCAACTTGCACCTTTTTGATATTTCCCTTGTAAGGGCAAAATTCATGCTTTACATATAGTTGATTCAACATCTGCATCAGTCAATTTTTAAGTTTTTGTATCTTTTTGCAGTTGTCTTAGCCTTTTGCAGTCCCTTAAAATCCAATCACAGTAAATAAGGATTTTTTTTTTAAAGTGTCATTTAGATATCTGTATTATGATTACTTTAATACAATTTAGTAAATTTCTTCAGCCGGAGATTTGAGAGAGATCTAACTTGAACAACCATATGTATTTCATGATGTCTTTTTTAAGCAGTTCCTTCCTGAAACAAAAAAAATGGAAAGTTCTAAAAACAACCTGCAAGCTCATTTAAAATTTAAGTTGTGGACCTTCTGACAGAACTGTTTCTTTTTGAATTTGTGCATTTGCACAATTCAGAAGGAGCATATGTCATAACTGCAAATGCAGTGGAAAGATAATTGCTTTCACTGGTACTGCAGTGCATTAATAACATTCACTCAGTGACATTTATCACAATGAATCTTAGGTTTGACATAGCAATACCTGAAATGAGAATCTTCTCGTTTCATTAGAAATATCATGAATTTGTATAAGAACTTTTCCCTATTTTTCATCGTAGGCAGTCCAGTTTTGAAATTCTACAATTCATGGTCCAAAATTTAATATTTTTAAAGAAAGCCCAGTACAGTGGACAATTTCTCCATTTCCCTCATTGATGGATCTCTGATTTATGTCATTGAGGAATTTAATCACTGCACATAGAACAGTACGGCACAGGAACAGACTCTTTGGCCCACATTGTGGTTTCCAAACCTATTAAATTAGTAATCAAATGGCTATCTAAGCTAATCTCTTTTGCCTACACAATGTACATATTCGTCCATTTTCCTCACATTCATGTTCCTATCTAAACATCTCATAAAATCCTCTAATATATCTGTCTCTACCACCACCCCAGGCAGCACATTCCAGGTACCCACCAATCTTCATATCATCTGCAAACTTGCTAACCCACCCATCTACACTTCCAACCAAACACTTATATACATGGCAGACTGCAGAAGCCCCAGTACAGATCCCTGTGAAACACCACTAATCAGTCTTCCAGCGAGAATAAGTGTCTCTGGACCCCATCCTCTGTCTTCTGTGGGTATGCTATTTCTGAATCCAAATGCCAATTCATCATGGGCCCCATGCATCTTAATCTTCTGAAGCAACAGTTTCTTTTCCAGCCCTTTGCCTTTCTCACCCATTACCTCCATCCAGTCTCTTTCCTCATCCCCCCTCCCCTACCCATCTGCCACCACCTATCACCCTCTGGCTTGTCCTTCCCTTCTCCCCACCTTCTTATCCTGGCATTTTCCCCCTTCCTTTCCAGTCCTAATGAAGTCCAAAACATTGACTGTTTATTCATTTCCTGACTGCTGAGTTCCTCCTGTACTTTGTATGCGGTGCTCTGGATCTCCAACATCTGCAGAATCTCTTGTGTCTAATCTTCTGGATGAGTCTTCCATGTGGGGCCTTGTCAAACACCTTATTAAAATCCATGTAAACAACATCCAGAGCTCTACCTTAATCAACCACCCTCATCATCTCATCAAAAACTCATCAAGTTAGTGAAACACAGCTTACACCACACAACACAATGCTTGCTCTCCCTAGTTAGGCTGTGGTTTTCCAAATGCTCATAAATCCTTTTCCTAAGAATTCTCTCCAGTAATTTCCCTACCACTGACGTGAGTGTCATATGGTCTATAGTTTCCAGGATTATCCCTGGTTCTCCTCTTGAATAGTGGAATTACATTAGCTACTCACCAGTCCTCTGGGTACTTGCCTGTGCTAGAGAGGAAACAAAGATATTGGTCAAGGCCCCCGCAATCTCTTCTCTTGCTTCTCTCAATAACCTTTGGAATACCCCATCAGGCCCTGGCGACTTATCCACTTTAATGTTCTTTAAGACACTCAACACTATCTCCTACTTTACCTTGAAAAGCCTTAGCAAATCAATATGCTCAGCACTGATCACCCAATCCTCCATATCCTTCTCTTTAGTAAATACTGATGTAAAGTACCCATTAAGGACTTTACCAAAATCCTCTGCATCCAAGCAAATGTTTCTCATTTATCCTTGAGTGATCCCACCCTCTCCCTAGTTATCCTCTTGCTCTTGATGTATGTCTAGAATGCCTTGGGATTCTCTTTAATCCTACTTGCCAAGGACTTTTCAAGGCCCCTCCTGGCTTTCCTATTTCAGTTTTTTCTGGCTTTTTTATAATCCTTAAGGGCTCTGTTTGATTGCAGCCTACAAAACTTTACTTACTTTTCAGTTTTCTTCTTGGCTAAATTCATCACCTCTCTTACCTTGCCATCCTTGTCCTACCTTCAAACAGGAACATAGCTCTCCTGAGCTCTGTGCAGTTGGTCTTTAAACACCCTCTGCATGTCAGATGTGAATGCCCAAAAACAGCAGTTCCCAATTAACTCTCCCGAGTTCCTGCCTACTGCACTCGTAATTTGCCCTGCCCCACTTTAATACTCTCCCACAAGGTCCATACTTATCCTTATCCATAGCTGTCTTAAAATCTAAGGAGTTGTGGTCACTATTCCCTAACTGTTCATTCCCTGAAAGGTTTGTCAGCTGGCTAGGTTCAGTCCAGTCCCTCCTCTTGTCAGAATATCTACATATTGACTTAAGAACCCCACTTGGATGCCCCGTCTAGACCTCTTGCACTCAGAAGGTCTCAGTTTATATTATGGAATTTGAAGACCCCCACCCCCGCCCCATGACAACAACCCTAATCTTTTTACAACTTTCCTTAATCTGCCTGCATATCTGTTCCTCAAAATCTGAGTGGCTATTGGGGGATCTGTAGTACAATCCCATCAGAGTGTGTGCACATTAGCTATTTTTGAGTTCGGCTGATATGTACTCAGTGGACAAGCCCTCAATTATATCCCCTCTAAGTGCAGCTATGATATTGTCCCCGATTGGTAGTGCAACTTCCTGTACTCCATTATCTCCCTATCTTTTTCTAAAACATCAAAACCCTGAGACATTAAGCACTCATTCCTGTCGCTCTCTCAACCAGATCTCTGTACTGGCCAAAACAGCATAGCTCCATATACAATCCCATGCTCAAAGTTCATCACCTTTACCCATAATACTCTTAGCATTAAAATACACACTATCCCTACTATAGTATCTATTACGTTGCTCCTGCTTCTTTTTACTGGTCCTGACATCTATCTTCATCTCTGTCCCTCCGCTTTCTGACCAGGTGCTCAGTGTTCCCAACCCCAGCCAAACTAGTTTAAATCCTCCCAATCAGCACCAGTTAATCTTCCAGCCAGGAAATTGATTCCCCGCCAGTTGAGGTGCAACCTGCCCTTCTTGTACAGTTTGCCCCTGCCTCAGAAAAAGTTCCAATTATCCAGAAACCTGAAACCCTGTCCCCTGCACCAGCCACTCATTCATCTGTACTATCATCCTAGTCCTGCCTTGACTAGCATGTGGCACCAGAAATAATCCGGGATTACTCCATTAGAGGTGCATCCCTTCAGCCTCTCCTAATTCCCTATTCTGATTGTGTAGGACCTCATGACCCCTTTCTGCCAATGTCACTGGTGCCCATCTGCACTATGGCCTCTAGCTGCTCACTCTTTCCCTTGAGAATATTCTGCAGCTGTTCTGAGACATCCTGGACCCTATCACCTGGGAGGCAACACACCCTCCTGGTGTCTCTTTCATGGCCACAGAATCTCCTGTCTCTCCCCCTTAATATCCAAATCTCCAATCACTTTGCCTAACCTTACCCCGCCTTGGCTCTGGCCTGGCTGCTGCTGCTGTGCCCTGACAGGTCATCCCCCCAGCTGTACACATATTGCTGAAGGGAATGGCTGCAAGAGAACCCTGTGCTAACTGCTCATGCCCTTTACTTCTCCTGACGGTCACCTGTCTACTATCAGAAGCCTGCACTCTGGGCGTGACCACCTCAGTAAAAGTCTCGTCTATGAGGTTTTCAGCCTCGCAGATGGTTCTGGGTCCATCCACCTCCAGTTGCTTGTCCGCGTCAGTCAGGAGCTGAAGTTGGGTGCACTTCCTGCAGATGTAGTCACTAGGGACACCACACCATATTTCTTCTCCATTGACACAAAAGTAGCTGTGGACCGAATAGTTTCCAATGGGCAGTTTAATATACAGTTCCTGGGAGTCTGACATAACCAGCCCATTCAAAACCCAATCTCAAGAAGAAAAACTAGCTTATGGCTTCACTCTAGATCAGGGGTTCCCAACCTTTTTTATGCTACATACCCCCGCCATTAACCGAGGGGTCTATGGACCCTGTGTTGGCAACCTCTGCTCAAGATGATGGGATCGCAATGTTGGATTGCTTTAGATTCTCTGTTTCTCACCCACACCTCTCACATGTAACACTGTGTTCTGTTTACATGCACAATGACGTTCGCAGACTGGCCAGTAACAGGAACTAACAACATCGTGGAATACTGGTTGATAGAATTTTGATCAAATAATTTGCACTCTCCTTTCAGGTAATGTGTTGAGAAATTAATCATTAGCTACTGAATTTATTGCATGAAGTCTCATTTAGCTCATGTAAAATGTATAAGGTTAGGCCATCACTGACACCTACTGTATATAATAGATCAATATTTCACAATACTTCATATGAGGAATGTTTGGTGGCTCTGGGTCTGTACTTGCTGGAATTTAGAAGGATGAGGGAGGATCTCATTGAAACCTTTCGAATATTGAAAGGCCTAGACAGAGTAGATGTGGAAGGGATGTTTCCCATGATGGGAGAGTCAAGGACAAGAGGACACAGCCTCAGGATAGAGGGGCGCCCTTTCAAAACAGAGATGCGGAGAAATTTCTTTTGGCAAAGGGTGGCAAATTTGTGGAATTTAAGGCAGAGATTGAGAGGTTCTTGATTGGACGTGGCATCAAAGGCTACGGGGAGAAGGCAGGGAACTGGGGTTGAGGAGGATGGCCTAATTCTGCTCCTATGTCTTATGGTCTTAAAAGTGCAACATGCTAGCCTGAATATTTTAGTCATGTAGTCTTTCAGTTGAGTGGGTACATTGAATACATTGAAGAATGGAATAACACCTTTGGAAAAAGTTAAATACTTATGAAAACTTATGTTACAAATAAAATAAATTGAAGTTTAGTTAATACAGCTTAAAAAACTAAATATTTTGTATAGCAAAGGAACTACTGATCAAAACTAATAGAAGGATCCAAGCCTCCATGGTTGCCCGAGAGATACATTTAGAGGCACCCATTCCTTTGGTGAAGAGACCATATTTATAAAATACAGGGGCAGAATGAATTAATAGAAGATGTTGTTTCTCAGGCTGATGTGATTGTTCCCAAAGCAATAGCAGAACTGTGGTATTTTAACTTAGGAATGGCAAAGCGTGCCTAATTGTAATCATTATTACACACTATTCTGGAATGTTTCCTGTAGCATCCTACACAGCACAGTCTAAAGCAATGATTACTTACATACAGAAAATAAAGAATAACCTTCCACTAAAGTTCCCCATAATTATCCATTAAAGACTAAGGGGACATCATTATACACGTTAATTAGATGATTATGCTGCATATGTTCTTCTCCGTTTTTTACCATTTTTTAGATAGAAATTTTCATGGAAAACAAATTATGCAACTTCAGATTTTGCATTTTTATTTTTCCAACTATAGGAATTTATTTTGAAAGGCTGCAGTTATGTTAACATTACCAACCACGAGTTGCCTTTATCCATTTTACCCTTATTTGTCCCTCCTACACACTTCAGTCCACCATCGCTCCCGAATGATTCTGCTCAATTGTCCTTGTACTTGTGTTCTTTTCTCTCTCTGAGATTTTCCATTATCTTTTCTCCTTTCGTATTGTTAATATTTCGGCAGTAGAAAACTACTCTAGCCCCTTCAGTATCTTCTATTTTCCATTCTGATGACCAGCCTGAAGGATATGAATGACTGCTTTCTACAAATTCAAACAAGCTGCCATTCGCACAGTCAGACAGTAGCACAATATTGTCATGGATGTGATTGGACGGATCCCAGCAACTGATTCTACATAAGCTGTTAAACGCAGAATAATTTGTTGCCCATCAAAACCTGATTTTAACTGGAAAGCAGTTCTGTAATCAGTCAAGAAACAGGTCACATTTATGTGTAATGAGTAACTGATGTCCTTGAAAAATTTCTCCCTTGTGGATTTTGTATTATTTTTTAAATTGCTTTTGAAACCTACAGCAGATATTTTATGGATTATGTCAAAAAAACAGGATTTTCTGATAATTAAATAGTGAGGTATTGATGTGTTCCTAATGGCTATTCTTTAGAAGTGGATTACAGGACAATCGACATCGACAATGGACTATTAATCTGGAGACGTCCCATGTAACTGTGGAATTTAAATTCTGATAATTAAATAAATTCGCAATAAAAAGCTACTGTCCATGATAGTGACCATGAAGTTTCAGACATGAATATCTGGTCTGACTATATCTTCCAAAGTGCACTATGTCTTTACTGGAATGTTGCCTGGAATTTAGGAGCCTGAGCTGCAAGGGGAGGTTACATGGACTAGGATTTTATTTCCAAAAAAATAGGAGATTAAGGAATGTAAAATCATGGGTGGAGGCATATACAGGGTGAAAGCACAGTCTTTTCCAAAGGCTGGGATCCTAAATACAAGAGTGCATAGGCTTAACATCAGAGGTGAGAGGATTTAAAAAGGGACATCAGGGGAAAGAACAGTACATACTTAGAATAAACTGCCTGACATATTGGCTGAAGCGGGCACATTAGCAACATTTAAATGCCATCTGGATAAAAACATGGGTACAAGAGGTTTCAAGGTCAAATGCAGATAGATGGAGCTTGCCAGATGGGTAACACAGTCAGCATGGACCATTTGGGCAAAAGAACCCACGTCCAATCTGAATTACTCTATAACTCCATGAGGAAAATTAACATACTTACTCACTGTAATTCCAGACCTATCACTGCAGTTCAGAAAACAAACTGCAAGACAAGTTCAACTGGCCAAACCGCATCTGTAGAATCAAAGAGATAGTCAATGTATCAGGTCAACAACCTGCACCAGTCAATAAGATCATAGCTCAAGTTCACTTTCTCACCTAATTCCCATGTCAATTTTTTCAATGTCCAAAATTCTATCAATTGCCATCATGAATGTAAATTGTATCCACAACCGACTGAAGCAGATGATTCTTAAGTTTTACAATTCCCTGAACAAAGCAGTTTCACCTCCTCTGCAGCTCATGGAGATAATCCCTCAGCATCGAACCCATTAATTATTTTCAAGACTGCTTGTCTCTCAATGAAATCACCACAAGTCCCATGAGTAAACGTCAATCTAACTTAGTCTCTCTTAATAGGGCAACCACTTCATCCCTGGAATCAATCTATTGAATTGCCTCAGCACTGATTTTAAGGACAGTCTTCCCACGTTACAGTACAGAAATCAAAATTACAAAGGAGACCCGAGCTTTCTCAGAAGACTTCCAAACATTTGTACTCTCCCCCTCCAACTTTCAAATCCCCTACTCACTCTTCCTTCAGTTAGTCCCGACGAAGGGTCTCAGCCTGAAACGTCAACTGCACCTCTTCCTAGAGATGCTGCCTGGCCTGCTGCGTTCACCAGCAACTTTTATGTGTGTTGCTTGAATTTCCAGCATCTGCAGAACTCCTGTTGTTTCCCAGTAATAAAGCCAACTCTTAGATACCTCGCCTACTCATTAATCCTTTTTTTGTATCCTTTACTAACTCGTTGTTGTGCACACTTGTTCAACTGTTAGCATCAAGGATGATGCATCCATGCTTCCTTCCAAAAGGAATCAAGTCAAATAGCAGTCTGCTGTCACTGCAGGACTTGGTATGGTGTCCAGGACAAAGAAGCAACCGGGAAAAATCATTGCAGACACTACCCACCCTGCAGACTGCTTCTTCCAAAAGATCCCTTGTAGAAAGTGCTATAGGGCTATTAAAACAATAATTCTATGCCACTTTAAAAGTTCCTTTCCCAGGCAGTTACTCTGATCAAACATTCTAGATAGCCTCCCCCACAACACTCTTATCTATCACCTCCACCACTGCGCTGTAAACACTTCAACCACTTTTGATAATAATAATAATAATGCTGGTTATATTGTAAATACATGCCAACATTTATATATTTATGCACACTTTCTTCCATATCTGTACTTTAACCTCTAATTTTATTTTTTATATAAATTATTTATTCTTTATAATTATTGAATGTTGTTTCTCATCCACGTTGCACCAACACACCATGGCAAACAAAGCTGATCTTTGATTTGAAGTCCTATGCACACCCACATACAACAGCACATGAAAGGATTTCTTTCATACAGGTGCTGTCAACAATCCTGCTACCATACAGTTCCAGCCATCCAGGCTCATTCCCAGCCTCTGGAGTTTTTGTGTGGGATTCACATAGTCTTCCTACATATGATCATCTGGGCTTCACCCCCACCCCCACCCAAGGTCCTAGATTAACTGCTCACTGTAAATGTTGCCTTGTGTATGCCTTTTGCTGTGTCTCACAGAATACTCAAGTATCTCCTTCAACAGGAAGGTTAGCTGAAAGGGTAAAATATTAGAAACAAAGACCCAGATGTTTAGTCCTGTTTTAATGAAACAAAAATTGCTGGAAATATTCTACAGATTCTAAGGAAAGAACAGAGATAATGCGATAACACTCTTTCTCTACTTGATGCTACTTGATCTATTGAGCAGTTGGTTGTTGATTTATAGAAGTATTCAGGCACAATGAAAATCTTCGTTTTTCATGTCATGCCATACAGATCATTTCACCACATCAATGCATCAACATAGCACACAAGAAAAGCAATGACAGCTGGTTTGTTGGGAACTGTACCATCAATTTGCGGAACATGTCGCTCAGGGTTTGGACTATATATGTGGGGCTTTTTTTTTTGCGTAACTATGTTTTTTTTTTGCTTGCTATTTTGAATGTGCTGTGGATGTTTTGCACCTTGGCCCCAGAGGAACACCGTTTCGTTCAGCTGGTTGAATGATGATTAAATTTGATTGGATTTGATTTTGAGAATATAGTGTTATGGCTACAGAGAACGTGCAGTGCAGGCAGCCAATAACGTGCCAGGCCATGACAAGGTAGATTGTGAGGTCAAGAATCTATCTTATTGTGCAAGAAGCTAAGAATCTTTAAATAGTCTTGTAATAGCAGAGTAGGTCCTGTCCTACAGTGGTATGTGCTTTAAGGATTTTGAATCTTCTATCCAGTCAGAGGTAGGAGAAGAAATTCCAAAGTGAGAGGGGTCTTTGTTATTTCCTGCCTTCAGCATTTTTACCAAATTTTCAGCCTGCAATACAGTTTGATTTTGAATACCAAGTAGTTGTTGTCCCAACCTTTTTGAAGACACGGAATGATTGTCTCCTAGCAAGAGCACAGACCTGTCAGAGATGCCTGTGGTCTGAGATGTCGATGATGAACAGAACTGTGAGTACTGCAAGTTATAGAGGCTGGATCCATAAGATATAGGAGCTGAAGAGGCTATTTGGCCCATTGAGTCTGCTCTGCCATTCTGTCATGGCTGATTTACTTTAACTGTGCCTTAAAATCCCTCGGATTTAAGTATACCCAATGACTTGGCCTCCGCAGCCATCTGTGGCCATGGATTCCATGAATTCACCACCCTCTGGCTGAAGAAATTCCTCCTCACCTCTGTTCTAAAGGGACACCGTAGTATTCTGAGGCTGGGCCCTCTGGTTCTAGATTCCCCCGATTTTGGAAACATCCTCTCAACATCCACTCCATCACAGCCTTTCAACATTTGATAGGCTTCAATTAGATCCTTTTCCTCTACACTATCGGGCTTCCAGAATCTGTAACCAACCAAGGTTCCTAAGTTACCAAAGTGACTGCCACAGAGTGTCCAAGTATTTCAAAGCTGTGCTTGAGGTACAACACCATTGTCCCCCTGCCCCCCCCCCCACACACACACACACAGAGCCATTGGCTGAGCACCACAAACAGTAGTGAAGGAGATGCAGTGCACAATTTTTTCCAGGCATAAATTATTTATATAGTGGTTGATGGTTGATTACAGTTACATGCCTGACAGATACAAATTCCAAACTCCTCTGTACTGTACCTTCTCAAAGGCAAGCAGTGTGCTTATTGGTATATACGCTCACTGTGGTAGGTCTCTGATCCATTAACCAAAAATGTTGCATTATGGGAAACCTGACTGGCTTCATGTTGTGCAGTGTTCCTCTTTGGCCATTCAAACGCTTGATAACCAAATTATCTGAGAACTACAAATCATTAGTTACTGGACAATTTTCACACGCTTGCTAGTCAGTAATCGCATAGTGCAGAAGACACATCATGTTACAGCTGTACAAGTCTTGGACACAGCTACCATGCACACCGCCATGCGATACACACAAAATGCTGGAGGAACTCAGAAAAGAGCATCTATGGACGCTGCCTGGCCTGCTGAGTTCCTCCAGCATTTTGTGTGTTTTGCTTGGATTTCCAGCATCTGCAGATTTTCTCATTTTGTGATACACAAAGACATGTTGTCTATCCCCAGTCAATCTCTGTTTATACAAATATTTACAGTATCTGGTCCCTTAGAGTACCTTCCCATAGCTTACCCACTACTGATTTCAGGCTCATTTCTTGGCTTATTTTCTAGAGCCTTTCTTAAACAACAGAACAACATTAGCTATCCTCCAATCCTCCAGCAGCTCACCCATTGCTAAGGATGTTTTAGATATCTCTGCTAGGGCCTCTGCAATTTCTGCATTACCCTCCCACAAGGTCTGAAGGAACACATTGTCAGGCCCTGGGGATTTATCCACCCTAATTTGCCTCAGGTGAGCAAACACCTCCTCTTCTGCAGTCTGAATACAGGTCATGACCCCACTGCTGTTTTGCCTCACCATCTATAGACTCCATGTCTATCTCAGTAAATATATATGCAAAATAATACATTTGATATTTCCACCCCACCACCACCATCCCTTTCAGCTCTATGCGCAGATGGCCACTCTGACCTTCACAAGGACCAATGTTTTTCCTTGCTATCCTTTTGCTCTTAATATATCTGTAGAAGCCCTCGGGATTCCCCTTCACCTTGTCTGCTCGGAGCAGGGTTTCCATGAACACCTTGATTAATGGTAGGTCCATGGCATAACAAAGGTTGAGAGCAACCGTGTACCTTCTCTTAACCCTCCTGGTTTTCTTCTTAAGTGTCCTCTTGCATTTTTTCTGTGCATTTGACCCTTATCCCTTTAAGCCTTTCCAATTCATGTACTTGTCTAAGTGTCTTATAAACGGTGTAATCGTACCTGCATCTAACACTTCCTCTGATAGCCCACCACTCCCTCTATATGGAAAAAATGCCCTTTTGATCCCCTTTAAATCGTTCCCTTCTCACCTAAAATCCATGCCCTATAGTTTTAGATTCCCCTACCCTTGGAAAAAGACTGAGTAATCATTTTATTGATACCACTCATGATTTTATAAGCCTCCGAAGGGTCACCCCTTAGCTTCCAATGTAATATGGGAAAATATGTCCCAGCCTATCCATTCTCCTTATGTCACTGATCCTCCAGTATGGATAACATCCTCGTTATTCTTTTCTGAACCCTTTAACATCCTCACTATACCCAGGTGACCGGAAGCGTAGGAGAATGAGGAGAGATTTGATAGTGGTATATAAAATTATGAGGGGTATAGATAGGGTAAATGTAAACAGGCCTTTTCCTCTAAGGTTTGCTGCGTTGGAGCTTGACATTTTTGTGATTGAAGGTTCTTCAGAAATCAAAAGTGCTTACGGACATTTTCATTAAGCTTTTCAAGAATATTGAAGTGAGCAAAGTAAGAGAAGCATAAGGGTGACAGGGAGATAGAGAAAAACAGAAACAAAGAGTCGAAAGGACAGAGACCAGACCAGGGTGTCCATCAACTACCACCCTCTGGCTTCTCCCACAAAGCCAACGTCTAATCCAATTTACTCCCTCACCCTGAATGCTAAGCGACTGAACATTCTCAACTGACCTCCCACATGGGACCTTGTCAAAGACCTTACTAAATTCCATGTAGACAACATCCACTACCTTGCTTTCATCAACTCTCCTGGTAACTTCCTTGAAAAACTCCAAGATTGGTTGGACATGAACTATAATGTACAAAGCCATACTGACTGTCCCTAATCAGTTCCTGTCTATCCAAATACAGGCAGAGGCTAAAGAGCAAGGGTCCAGAATTAAGTACACAAAGAAGTGATTGTGAAAGGTAGAGGATCAGCCATGAACTGCTTCGAGTCAGTGGACTGGGCCAAGTTCAAGGACTCATTGGAGGATCTGAATGAATATGCCATGTCAAGTCAGTCATGAGTGAGCGTGTCTCCACAAAATCATTTCAAGTCTTCCCCAACCAGCAGCTCTGAATGAACCAAGAGATCATCAATCTGCTGAAAGCCAAAACCCAAGTAAAATACAAAAGTTCCAGGTACAACCTCTGGAAACCCATTTCCTATGCAGGGCTTGAATGCTATCACCTCCTACAAAGTGACATACGATACGTGACAAAGTTATGCTCCCAGATTAGCTCATTGTCTTTAATGCTCGTTTTGACTGATGAACGTAACCTTCATGAACTTCCACTTCCTGACGAACCTGTGATTTCAATCTCTGAGGCCGACATGAGAGCATCTTGGCTGGAGTGTTCACTGAGATCTTCCATCTCTTGTTTTGGCAGTTTGAAGTACTCGCCTGCTTCAAGTAGGCTTCAGTTGTACCAGTGCCTAAAAAGGACACAGTAACCTACCTCAATGACTTTCATCCAGCAGCACTTGCATCCACTGTGATGAAGTGTTGTGAGATGTTGGTGATGAAGCATATCAATTCCAGCCTGAGGAGCGATTTGGATATGCACCAATTTGCCTACCAGCATGGCAGGCCAACAGTGTGAGGCTAAGTACAGCCCCAATGTCGCTGGCCGCATCAAAGGTACGATTCCTTCCTGCAAAAGCTAAAACCCCTATTTTGATTAGTTTTCCCTCAGTTGGGTTAAGGAAAAGCAGTGGATAAGTTTTTCTCCAGATGCTTATTATATGTTCAGCAATAACAGAATGTGTCCATAAGACACAGGAGCAGAATTAGCCAATTCAGCCCGCCATGTTTACTCTGACTTCCATCAAGGTTGATTTATTACTCCTCTCAACACCATTCTTCTGCCTTCTCCCTGTAATCTTTGATGTCCTGATTAATCAAGAACCAATCATCTGAAATACATCTTTTGGAAATGTTTGTTTGATGATGAAATTCAATAAAAAATAAATTACAAAAAAAAAAATCAAGAACCAATCAAACCTTGCTTTAAATATACTCAAGTGTCTTGGCCTCCACAGCCTTCTATGGCAATGAATCCCATAGACTGACTACCATCTGGCTAAAGAAATTCCACCTCATCTGCGTTCTGAATGGACGTCCCTCTATTCTGAGTCTGTGTCCTCTGGTCCAGGACTCACCCACTTTCAGAAAAACCCTCTCCACATCACAGACCTTCTACAGCGGCAACATTGAGAGCATACTGACTGGCTGTATCACCGCCTGGTACGGGAACTGCACCAACCTTGATCGCTGGGCACTGCAGAGAGTGGTATGGACAGCCCAGCACATCTGTGGATGTGAACTTCTCTCCATTGAGGACATTTATAGCAGCAGGTGTGTAAAGAAGGCTCGGAAGATCATAGGAGACACCAGTCACCCCAACCATAAACTGTTTCAGCTGCTTCCATCTGGCAAACATGTCCGCAGCATTAAAGCCAGGGCCAACAGTGGCTTCTTTCTACAAGCCAATAGACTTTTAAATTCACATGTCTGTACATTGCAACAGAGTTAAAAGACAAAGATTTTTACTCCCTCACGTTGTGGGATGAATATAAGATTTAAATAAATTCTAAAGTCTGAATGAAATTAGCAGTAATCTTGAAGTATGGCAAGTATATTCTGTTCAAAATAGCACTTGGAAATAGATACAACAGTGGTAGGATAAAATGTTTGGAGTACTCTATATATTTTAAAAATCACAACATGAAATTGAATTGATCCATTGCTATTAGTTTGGGAAGAGCTCGTCAAGGAAGGAATTCAGGAGTTAGTTTAAAAAAAATACAATTATATATCTGTGATAAGTTTACTAATTATTATTAATAGGCTAATACAGGTAAGTGTATCATAGCTGGTCTATTTGATACTGGATGATGCCATTAATCAGAGTTAGGTCTTAAAAGTACAAAGGTTGGGATAATAGCTTCAGTGTTCATTAACAATTGTTTCTGAAATGAACAAAAGTAATTATTCTTGAAGGATTCATCTATATTACTCGGGTGACTTAAATTCTTTGATCCACTTTGTAAGGCTATCCCTGTGCATGGCATCATTGGGATTAGTTTTGCATCTATTTTCAATATTTACAAATCAATTCATTTATGGTAAGAGGACATTATTTACATTAAAAATGTATGCACGTTGCACTCCAATTCTCTATAATAAACTGAATTAAGAGAACCAAATCCAGTAGGGCAGCATTATTCCTTCAATCACTTGTAGATAACAAACCGTCATGGTTTCCTCAAACATCTAAAGTTATTTAATTCTCCATACAACCTATTTATTTACTTATTTAGAGATAGAGCATCGAATAAACCTTTCTGTGCTGCTCTGCAACACTGCCCCCCCCAACCCGACTTAATCCTCGTCTCAATCACAGGACAATTTACAATGCAACACACACAAAATGCTGGAGGAGCTCAGCAGGCCAACTGAATTTCTCCATCAATTTGTGTGTGTTGCTTTGGATTTCCAGCATCTGCACATTTTTTGTGGTTGGAGCAATTTACAATGACCATTTACCTATTAACACGTACATCTTTGGACTGTGGGAGGCACCTAGAGCAGCTAGAGAAAATCCACACATTCACGTGGAGGATATATAAACTGCTTAGAGATGCTGTCAAAATTGCACTCTGAACTCCGACGCCCCGAGTTGTTATAATGTTGCATGAACCACTAAGCTACCCTGACACGTGCAGCCCCTTCTTAATGCTTTTGCATATTAGTAACAAATTCACTAAGTGTTGTACTGTAGGGTAGAACAATAATTGGACCAGTTTTCAATGATCTCCACAAGTAGCCTCTCACTTCATCACCCTGTTGAATGCAAGCTCGGGTATTTGAGGTGCAGATATGAGGCCAGTTCATTGGCTACATTTAAGAGGGAGTTAGATATGGCCCTTGTGGCTACGGGGGTCAGGGGGTATGGAGGGAAGGCTGGGGCGGGGTTCTGAGTTGGAGGATCAGCCGTGATCATAATAAATGGCGGTGCAGGCTCGAAGGGCCGAATGGCCTACTCCTGCACCTATTTTCTATGTTCTATGTTTCTATGTATTCTGTCACCCAGACCCTTTTAATGTTCTTTAAGTCTCAGGAATCTTATTGAATTGTCTTAATGAGTCTTAATATACAGTAAAGCCCACGTCAATGTGCGTGCATGACATTTCTTATCTTTGCCAGTTGCTATTCAATATATTATTTTGTTTTCAGTATTGCAGACATCTTGTAGCATTCTACCTCTGATCAGTTATTTTTGTGTAGTATGGAATATGAGTTGTGTGTTTTCGGTAGTTGATATTCTTAAACCAAATTGAATGAATTAAATGATTTTTGGAAGGATGGTTTAAATCTTAACTAGACTTTTTGTGGCATTCCTCTTTTTCTTGCTGGGAATTAAACATTTTTATTTTAATTTTTGTCCTATTATCTATAACAGAGACTTCTATTTTAATTATCAGTACATGATGAAGTTTCAGCTCGCCAATCTGCTTTAATAAAGCGTACACAAAGTGCATTGATATGAGATTTTTATTTCTCAAACCAGTCATTTTTATGGCCCATCTGAACGATATAATTAATTAAGAGAAGGATTGCACCTATTAGTAGAACTGTATGAAGAATTTATCGTCCCAAAAGCTCAGTAATAGCATTTTTAACTAGTTGACTAAAATTGATTAATTGCTCATGGAGAACACAAGCCCCTAAGTGGTATCTAGTTACTGTAATTGCAACAACACCCTCCCAATTACATTGCTAGGAATATGAGGGGCAATGTGACTCTGAATTAGCCTATGCCTATTTCCATGAATTAATGAACTAGGATTGTTTATAAAGTTGTTCTGGGAACTTTGATACAGAGGGAACTTGAAGGTAGTGATGAAAAATCAGAAGATCTGTTTGAACCCCAAGGCATAAAGGAATGGTAATGAATTTTCTGCTCATTTTGTAATTTATTGCCTATGTACCATAATATATTAACTTTTACATCTCTGAAATAGTATCCAGTTGGAGTGAAGTGAATTCCATGCATTTCCAATAGAATTCGAAGGTTTACACCTTAGTTAGAGCAGAGCTCAGTACAACCCTGGAAAAGCCCTTTGGCCCATGATGTTGTGTGAAAATAATTAAACCAATGACTCCAAATTAATCTTAATCTCTCTTCCCTAGATATTGACACACCACTCCCCTCTCTGTATGTTCATGTACTTATCTAGGAGTCACTTCAATCCTCCCATGCAATCTACCGCTGCCACCACCCCAGCAGAGCATCCCAGTCACCCGTCACTGTCATTTATTTAAAAGAACTTGCCTCACACATCTGCTTTGTACTTTCCAGCATCTGCGATCCCTCATGTCTCCTTATACTTTTCCCCCTTCTCACCATTAGTTAGGTAGGTAAGGTTGAGTTAGATGGTGATGGGATGATACTTTATTGATCCCAGTGGAGGTTGGTTGTAGGGGATTCGTAGCCTGTTCCTTAGTTAGAGCCTTCAGCATTTTGGGCATCGAGGGAGAGAGGAAGAGGAGAGCCATCCGCAGTACCACCGATGCGGCAGAGAGGGCCTCAAGATGGCTGTGGCTCAAAAGAGGGGAGCCATGGAGTCATAAGTAGCTAGCCATCTGGACACAAGCTGGGGTCTGATCAGCCCCGGCTGGGTCACCTGGAGGAGGTTGTATGATGTTGAAAGACCCAAAACACCCGATGATTCCAGGAACATCACTGAAGATGTGTGCAGAAGCATCAGTAGATGTATGTACACAGATCCCAAAGGAAATTACAGTGTCAGAGCAGCATTACAAGTATACAGATATATAAATTAGGGCATGCCGATATAAGGCCTATCTATGTGTATGAATAAAGTTAACTTCAACTATCGAGACAGCGTTTGCGTACAACACTCCTTCGGTTGATATCTTCTGGATAGATCATGAAACCATATACAAGGGATAATTGATAAGTTCGTGGCCTAAGGTAGAAGGAGTCAATTTTAGAAAACCTAGCACATTCATTTTTCAACATAGTCCCCTCCTACATTTACACAGTCCAGCGGTCATGGAGCATATGGATCTTGGACTTCCAGAAAGTGTCCACAGCAGGGGTGATTGATAAGTTTGTGGCCTAAGGTAGGAGATGAGTTATACAGCTCTCGTTACATGCACATGCAGTTCAACTCTTTGAATGATTATGTAGAAAGTTTGAAGTTAATAACTCATCTCCTTCTACCTTAGGCCACGAACTTATCAATCCCCCTGATGAGTTAATTTTCTATATTATCAAGTATTGTATTGTGGTGTTGCTGCTAAGTTAAGAAATTTCATGACATATGCTGCTGATATCAGACCTGATTCTGATTCTGACTATTTAATATCACTTAATCCAGAGATGTCAAGATTTCTTCCCTCCCCAGTTCAGTATCCAGAACATTTTATCCAAAAGTGTGATGAAAGCAGTTCCCAAACAATCTGGAACAAAATGAGAAACCTGCAGGATCACAGGAAGAAAGGACAAATCCAGATCTAAGCATGACAACTTATTCAAATAATCAGCACATGAAAGCAAGTTGAATTTCTGCCTCCTAATCTACAAGTCTATTAACACAATTGCCTGAAATTCTAACATATTTCATTAATTCGTGTTCAGAGTCTTTAATACTAATTCAAAGGCATGAGCTTAAGGTAGACTGAATTTATTACATGAAAGACTATCAGAAATTTTAACTATTAAACAGCCACTGTGAGACTAAGCACCAATACCATATTTAAGTTTGTTAACGACACCATTATTGTTGGCCAAATCAAAGGTGGTGAAGATTCAGCATATAAGGAGGAGATTGAAAGTGGTGCCACGACAACATCCTCTTACTCAATGTCAGGAAAGTCAACGAGCTGATTATTGACTTCAGGAGGAGGAAACTGGAGATCCCTGGCCCATTTCCCATCGGGGGATCAGAGGTGGAAGGGTCAGCAACTTTGAATTCCAGAGGACCTGTCTGGGACCCAGCATGCAACTGCAGTTATGAAGTAGAGCAGCACCGCCACTTCTTTAGAAGTCTGCAAGGATTCAGCATGACATCTAAAACTTTGACAAACTTCTATAGATGTAGCTCGACTATATATACCTCGACTATACTCTTCCCACCCTGCCACATGCAAAAATGCCATTCCCTATTCCCAGTTCCTCCGTCTCCGCCGCATCTGCTCCGAGAATGAGGCTTTCCGTTCCAGGACATCTCAAATGTCCTCTTTAAGGATCGTGGTTTCCCTTCTACCGTCATCAATGATGCCCTCACCCGCATCTCCTCCATTTCCCGCACTTCGGCCCTCACCCCATTCTCCTGCCACCACAACGGGGACAGAGTTCCCCTTGTCCTTACCTACCATCCCACCAGCCTCCGGATCCAGCACATTATCCTCCGCAACTTCCGCCACCTTCAACAGGACCCCACCACTAAGCACATCTTTCCCTCTCCACCCCTCTCCGCTTTCCACAGGGATCGGTCCCTCCGCAACTCCCTTATCCACACGTCCATCCCCACTGATCTCCAACCCGACACTTATCCCTGTAAGCGCAAGTGCTACACCTGTCCCTACACCTCACCATTCAGGGTCCCAAACAGTCCAGGTGAGACAACACTTCACTTGTGAGTCTGTTGGGGTCATCTGTTGCATCCGGTGCTCCCAGTGCGGCCTCCTCTACATCGGTGAAACCCGATGCAGATTGGGGGACCGCTTCGTCGAGCACCTCCACTCTGTCTGCCACAACAGACAGGATCTCCTGGTAGCCACCCACTTCAACCCTGCTTCCCATTCAGATATGTCCATACATGGCCTCCTCTACTGTCATGATGAGGCTATACTCAGGTTGGAGAAGCAACACCTCATATACCGTCTAGGTAGTCTCCAGCCCCTTGGTATGAACATAGAATTCTCGAACTTCCCGTAATTCCCTCCCCCTCCCTTCTTCTATCCCTATTTCACTCTACCCCCTCCCCCAGCTCCCTCATGGTTCCCCCTCCTTCTTCTACTACCCATTGTTTTCAGGGCTATGACGTCAATGCTTCCCCTCCCCCACCCCTTTGTCTTTCAAATTACTGGTCTTTCAACTGACACTACAAGCATTCTTCAAATCCTTCCCCATCTTTCATTCTTCAGTCCTGACGAAGGGATCCAGCCCAAAACCTCGACTCATCGTTTCTAACTGATGCTGCCCGACCTGCTGAGTTCATCCAGCGTACTGAAAGTGTTGCTTTGATTACAGCATCTGCAGATTATTTTGTGTTTACTTCTATAGGTGTGTTGTGGATGATATTGTACATTACCTGGGCGCATCACACCTGGTATGGAAACACCAATACCCTTTAATGGAAAATCCAACAAAAATTAGTGGGGTAAAGCCCTCCCCACTACTACTGAGCACATCTACATGGAGTGTCGTTGCAGGAAAGCAGTATCCATTATCAGAGCCCCCCCATCCCCCAGGTAATGCTCTCTTCTCACTGCTCCCATCAGGAAAGTGGTACAGGAGCCTCAGGACCCACACCACTAGGTTCAGGAACAGTTATTACCCCTTCAACCATCAGGCTCTTGAACCGGAGGGGATAACTTCACTCAACTTCATTTGCCCCATCACTGAACTGTTCCCACAACCTATGGACTCACTTTTTAGGACTCATCTCATGTTCTTGATATTTATTATTATTATTACTTTTACTTTGTATTTGCACATTGGTTGACCATCCTATTTGGTGTGGGTCTTTCATTGATTCTATTATAGTTATTCAATTTATCGAGTATGCTTGCAAGAAAACAAATCTTAAGAGTTATACATGGGGACACACATGTACTTTGATACCAAGTTTACTTTGAACTTTCTTGCCATAATGAAGTAATTGTAATTTGATTGAGTGGGAGAACAACCAGAGGTCACGGGTTAAGGGTGAAAGGTGAGAAGTTTAAGAGGAAAATGAGGGGAAACTTCTTCACTCAGAGGGTTGTGAGACTGTGGAATGAACTGCCAGCACAAGTGGTGTGTATGAGCTCAATTTCAACATTGAAGGGAAGTTTGGATAGGTACATGGATAGTAGGGATCTGGAGAACTATAGTCCTGGTGCAGGTCGATGGGAAAAGGCAGTTTAAATGGATCTGGCATGGACTAGATGAGTTGAAGGGCCTGTTTCTGTACTGTACTTCTCTATGACTCTATAAACACTCATCAGAACACAGACACCATTTAGCCTGGCAGATAGTATTGCATTTAGCAGAGCTCGTTGTTTAGGAATAGACAGTAAACACCAGCCTAGTTAGCAATGTCCTCATCTTATCAAAAACTTTTATTTTGCAAGATTTTAAAACAATTGCTTTTATTCCTTATTAATTTATAGCTTTGTTACAAGAAGGGCAATGAGAACACATATTTATTTGCTGAGGTTGGGCATTATATTATTGCTATGACTCCTCAGTCAAACCCAAAACTTATGAGATTTTCTCTGGAGAGTCATAATTAAGACCTGGAGGGCTACGCTTTCCACAGCACTCAATAATTCACTTTCTGAAGGTTTCCATTTAGGGATTTTTTTTCTCTCCTGATTTATTGCATGATAGTCTTTCTTTTGCTATATGTTGTGCCATATGCTAACATAGCCTTCACTCCCAAACACCCTAATTTTATTTTTTTTAATGTATATTGTTCTGGCATTTGTCATGAAAGAAGCATTCATGAAAGTAGTTACTGCCTTACAGATAAAATTATTACTTAATCAATCACTTTTAAAAATTCCACTTTGGCTCATTTGCCTCTTCTGCTGGGTCACAGTTTAGTAGACATTGGCCAACTTCAATCAGGTACAAATCCAGTTGATAAGGTTGGCATACCAATAACAGGCTCATTCATGGAGTTATTTTCTAGATAGGATTAGATGGCAATTAAAGACAAGACAAGTCTCTCCACCCCCTCTCCTTCTACCACCCAGTGAGGCTACACCAATGTCAACTGCATTTCCCCCATCACCGTGGCAGCAAAGATCAGTTAATGCAGCACAGAAGTGAACTTGACATATTTGATTTATGTGGTTCACTCCACGTGCAAGACAAGCCTATTCAGGTGTGATTATGAAGTAGGAGTGACCCAGCTGAATTCAACATCAAATCTGACCACATTCATTTATCACTCATTGGTGGCATTTTTGATGCCCACTCATCACCTAACAGGTGCTCTATGCTTTCCATTAATCCCAAGAAAGCTGACCCTCCTTTACAAATATGGTACACATTTTCAAAGACCTTACTTCCGGAGAAATATTTTTAACCAACTCCTGAGAATCATATATTGCTTTGCATCCTACCCAAAAAACAAGATCAGAGTAAAGAAAAAGCCAATTTTATGGGGCTTCATGGTAGCTTAGCAGTTAGCACGATGCTATTACAACTTGGGAAGTCAGAGTTCAGAGTTTAATTCCAACACCGTCTGAAATATATTTGTATGTTATTCCCGTGAGCGCTTGTGTTTCCTCTCATATTCCAAATGCTGGTTAGGTTAATTAGTCATTGTAACTTGTCCTAAGATTATGCTAGGGTTAAAGAGATGGATTGTTGGACAGTGCATCTTGTTGTGCCAGAAAGGCCTGTTTGACACTGTATCTCAAACAATTTTACAAATCTGAGGATTTCCTGCTCCCGTCTGATACTCCTAAAAATATTTTACAACCCACAATATTCAAGTCTATTCTGCATGCCCAATCACTGCAAAGTTCATCTAGCTATTCAGGAAGGATTCTGAAACAGGAAGCAAAGATATTTAAAGGCTAGAGAATTGACACATGAGTAATGTGGAACAGTTAAGGTTCCTCTGAAGCTCATAATTTCATATTAATAAATCATGGGATAAAATCTTGCAAAGCAATCTGTCATACTGAAAACTGCAACATCCTATACGCGGGTGGTGAATCTATGGCACACCTACCCAAGATGGGACGCGCAAAAATTTTGTTGGCATGTGGCATGCCCATTGATTCTTTAAACCCTGCCCATAATAAAAAGATACACAATGATTATACCTCCTGGTAAATGAAGGAATAAATTATTTTTTTTCAACCCGAGAGCAGTGACATGCTTTCTCAGGAAACATCTCATGCTGGCTTGGTGCGTGATAGATAGTTGCAAGAACACAATGTTAGATGATACATTTTGAAATCCTCGCAGACATGGTGTACACATTACTATTTAGATAGCAAACAGTGATTTCAACAAAACTATTTAGATCTAATAGTATTTTTCAATTATTTTAAAAGATTATTAATAATTTTAACAGGTTTTCAAAAATTTTATTTCAACATCTGTCATGCCTTTAATAAAACAATGCACATAAATAAGCAACAGGACTTATCCCTTTTCCTTTAAAAAACCCATAATTTTATTAATAATTCAAAGATAATCTCTGATCAAAATTACCATGAGATGCAAGTTTTTTAGATTATTGCCAATTTGAATACACTCTCAAAAAGATTCATCACCTCAGTCCTATACATTTCTAATGTTACAATTATAAAAATGCATCTGTTAACCCTTAAGCTAATTCTCACCACTGCAAAAGATGTAACAGCCCAAGGCAGTATTAGCAATGACAAGAGTCCTCAGGGTAGCCAACTCCCATCTATATCTACAGACATCATCACCATGCCGAGACAGATTTACAATTCTAAATGCACAAAACCAATATTAAAGTACAACAGACTATTAACATCAGAGCTGTGTTCCAGCATGATCCATAACCTCTTAGTCCAGAATATCCTCATACAAGGAAACAAAATATACATTGAGGATGGCACTCGCTTCATTTATTGACCTGATATTCCTTTATCATTGCCTTTGACTAATACAACATTAATAATGAAAACCCACTTTCAAAACCATTTAAAATATTTACATGGAGAGAAGAGATTCCGTGGATGATGGAAATCTTGACCAACATACACAAAATACTGGATGAATTTAGTAACTCATTTGCTGATAACTGATAAAAGCATTTCGGCCCAAAGCATTGACTGTTTATTCCACTCTACAGATGCTGCTAAAATATTTACATGATTTTTCATTCTATCACACTTGACTCTCTCAAAGTTGATATTAGCAAAATAGGAGAGAGTGAACAATTTACTAATCCCACAAAGAGACAAAGCTAGTGTATAAAAGTTAGATACAACAATTGCATTGTGATTTTTTATATTACCCTAACTTTTGCTTAAAAACACTGAAAACAAGTCCAATTTATCACATTAAAACATTTGTTTTAAACCCAACTTGTTAGGGAGGATAAAAATCAAAGCACCATATTTTAATTTTCCATGTGAATAAGTACTCTCAATCCAGTGCATTCAGGCGCATATTCTTCCCACATCACTGAGGAAAAAGTGAATGACCAAACTGTAGGGCCAAACCTAACTGTTTAAATAGAAAAATACTAGATTTTTGAACTTAAAACTTACTATTTCTTAATGGTCTTGAGTTAAAAGGTTATTGGATTAAAAATATAAAGCACTATATTTATTTTATAATACATCTACTTTCATTTGTATGTCACCTAACATTTTTTATAAAGTTTCAAGGTAGATGGCAAAGGCTTAATCAGGGAAAAAACCATCATGTCTATGAAATATCTCATCTCAAAGTAACTTATAAGCTTAGACAGAGGTGATTTTTGAGGATTTACATTGGGGATCACAGAAGGTAGTCCTGCTCTCTCTGTTTCAGCAACCTAGAATCATTCCTGACCTCTGATGATGCCTGTAATTTGAGCATTCTCTATTATTGTGTGTTTCCTCTAGGTGTAGTAGTTTCTTCCCTCAGCCGATATCTTAAATTGGTTGCTGAAATTACTTCTGACATAGGTGAGTAGCAGGAAAATCAGGTTTGAGAGGGGGGGAGAAGGGGGGAATTACTGAAATAATATTGGTCTGACAGCTGGCATAGAATACCATTCAGCCCATCAAGTCCATGACACAGAAAATTGTGATTTTTTTTTCTGTGGTGGCTTATGTCCTAAGAGACTGAAGTGAGACAAAAAGGGAGTGGAAACTAAATAAGCAGCAAGAAGCAGAGGCTAGGAACTGAAGGTTACAGAAGTTGGACAGAAAAGGCACAAACAAAAACACAATGTAAATAAAAAGTACTTATGTTTTCAATTACACACTGGAAAACTGACCCAATCTAGGGTCTGCAGATGGTTGATAGATAGGGAAGATGGAACAGTGAATGAAAGATTTAGAGAAGAATGGGATAAGCCAAAGGACTACTATAATTAGTTTCATTTTAATCATCTTTACAATGTTACAATATTTGATGAATAACTATGGGATCAGACATTAGCAGTTAATAGAAAATTGAAATAGTTATTTGCAACATTGAATTTGACTTTGTTATTATGGAGCAGATGTTATAGTCTAGCATGTGTAACTATAAAATCAATTCAGCGTAAAACTAGGTGGCAATCTGGAATCAATCAAGGCACGAGATGTGACAATAGTGCACTCAGCAAAATTCAAATCTCCAAACCATCACTAACATCTGAAGGCATATGCAAAAGTTGGGGTGTTGTTCAATAGGTTGGTCAAGTGAGAGCCTGATAATCATACCTTTCAGCCAACATTATACGTTGTTCAACACCCTCAGTCAGTGGCAGATGCCACGCAATTGACAGAACGGTATAATGGGAAGGGAGCAAATCCGAAGATCCTCATCAGAGGCTCCTGTGGACAAAACTGCAAGAAAAACACCAACTGTCGTCCCTCAAATGAAAGATCATTATTATGTATTAAGGTAGCACGGTACTCTAGATGAGGGTCAAGATCCACAACCAAAAATGGTTCAGTAATATCTTACTGACCAGGTTGGGTGCATTGCAATGTACGTAACTGCTGGACTTGGCACATAACAGGTGATGAGAATAAAGTGAAAAACTAATTGACCACATTCCCAGTCATCTACCAATCACAGATAAATCCAATAGAACAGTATTGGTGATCACCATCGTGCTTTCAGGAAATGCATTATTGATGCTGGACCACGACAACATTCTAGCCTTAATGCTAGAGCCCTGTGCTCCAGCACTATTGAGTTTCAAGCCAAGCTGTCTGGTGTACTACTATATACTGTAGTCATTTTGCCACCTATGAAAATCTGCCCAAGTTATCCTGTCCATAAAAAGGACAAATCCAAATCAAGCACTGCCCCATCATTACCCAAAATCAGAATGATGTAATTAATGAGATGGCAACATTTCCTAATAACCTGCTTACCAATTCCTCCAAGTGGCTCAGCTCCAGACTTAATTACATCCTAAGCCAAACATGGACAAACAACTCCCTCTGATGAAATCTAGGAAGACGAGGCGATAAAAATATAATTTGACATGGTGTCCTGAGAAAATTAAAACTTATGGGCATTAGCTTTGAGAGGTTTACAAGATGCTGGAGATGGAAAAGAATCTAGTAGCCAAAGCCACATAAATGAAAATAATTTTCATGATTTAAAAGTCAATAATCTTAGCCCCAGGTCATGGCTGCATGAGTTCATCCAGGCAGTGACGCGATTCCAGTGATCTTGCTTCCATCTGGTCAGAAGTGCAGATGTTCAAGTAATGATTGCAGAACTATTCCATTCTCAGTTTCATGCAGTTGATCCAGTCCAAGGCTCACTAATGAATCCAGCAATAACATCCCAAGGGCCACCATAAACAGAACAGGATTAAGTCTCTTCCTCAGAAACACAATGGAAAAAACACTGTAGTCTCACATCTGCCTTCGAGCATCTTCTACCTCATCTGTGACAGTGTTTGCCAATCCCTTGGGAGCCTCACCTGACACTCAAAATCCCAGAACTAGAGTGGACACAAGTGACAGTCAAACTCTACAGACTGCCTCAGAGAGCTTGTCAAACAAAGTTAGGGGAATCAAACATTAGCAATTTCCCCAACTTAAGATCAGAAAAAAAAATTAACAAGGATGCGGGTGGGGGGGGGGGTGAGATTAAAAAAAAATCAGATATTTAAGCAGGCACAAGTGCCGAGTAAAACCAAGCAAATGTTTCCACAGAAGGACTTAATGGTTTATATTTAAAAACATGAGTAAAATGGGATAGTGGTGCAGGCTTCACTGGAGATAATAATGAACATTACAAACTTCATCACATTTTATCAAATTCCAAAACCAGTCACCAGTGACATCAAAACTGGAACCAGGATGACCAAGCACAGAATATGTATGTGGATAGGAATATTGGGAGTCTTCATTCCTGCACAACTCTCAAGGTTACCAAAATCACATGGGTAAAAAGTAAAACCAGCCATCACTCCCAAACTACTGCACCAAAAAAAACATCATTATGCTTTAATGTCATAAACAAATGCATTTTCTGACCTTAATCTATTTCAGAGACTTAGAACACCACAGCACAGAAAAAGGCCCATCAAGTCCATTCCAAACCATTGATCTGCCTACTCCCATTGACCTGCACCTGGACCGCAGCCCTCAAACCTCTCCCATCCACGTGTCTTAACAAATTTCTCTTAAAACGTTGAAATCAACCCCCTGCATCCACCACTTGCGCTGGCAGCTCATTCCACTCTAACCACCCTTTGAGTGAAAAAGCTCCCCCTTGTATTGCACTGAGACACTTCACCTTTCACCCTTAATCCATGACCTCTAGTTGTAGTCTCACCCAAACTCAGTGGAAAAAGCCTACTTGCATTTACCCCATCAATACCTCTCAATTTGGTATACCTCTATCAAATCTCCCCTCAATCTTCTACACTCCAGGGAATGAAGTCCTCACCTATTCATCGTTTCCCTAAACTCAGGTCCTCAAGACCCAGCAACACCTTGTAAATCTTCTCAGCACTCTTTCAATCTTATTTACATCTTTCCTGTAGGGGTAGGGGTGTGACCAAAACTGGACCACTGTGCCAAATTAGGCATCATCAAAATCTTCTACAATTACAACATAACATCCCAACTTCTGTACACAATACATTGATTTATGAGGAACAATGTGCCAAAAACTTTCTTTACAACCCTACCTACTTGTGATGCCACTTTCAAGGAATTATGAATCTGTATTCCCAGATCCCTCTGCTCTTCCGCACTCCTCAGTGCTCTACTGCTCACCGTGCAAGATCTACCCTGGTTGGTCCTTCCAAAGTTCAACACCTAACACTTGCCTGCATTAAATTCCTTCTGCCATTTTGCAGCCCACTTCACCAGCTGATCCAGATCTGCCACAAGCCTCCACAGCTTTTCTCGCTGTCCACGGCACCCCCAATCTTGGTGTCATCTGTAAATTTACTGATTCAGTTCACATTATCATCCAGATCATTTATATAGACAACAAACAAAAAACCTAGCACCAGTCCCTGTGGCACACCACTAGTTGTGAGCCTCCAGTCAGAGAGGCAATCATCTACTACCACTCTCTGGCTTCTCCCACTTAGCCAATGACCAACCCAATTTACTACCTCATTTTGCATGCCAAGCAACTGAACCTTCTTGACCAACTTCCCATGTGGGCCCTTGTCAAACTCCCATGTGGAGAAATCTACTGTTCTGTCTTCAACTTTCCTGGTAACTTCCTTGAAAAAAAACTATAAAATTGGTTAGATACAACTTGACATGCATGAAGACATGTTGACTATCCTTAAAAGTCCCTCGCTATCCAAATACTTGCATATCTGGTCCCTCGGGATAACTTCCAATAACTTTCCCACTATCAATGTCAGACTCCCTGGCCTATAATTTCCTGGCTTATTCTTAGAGCCTTACTTAACAACAGAGCTAACCTCAAATCCTCCAGCACCTCACCTATGGCTAAGGTTCAAAATATCCCTACTAGGGTCCCTACAATTTCAAAACTAGCCTGCAAAATGGTCCAAGGGAACACACTGTCAGGGCCTAGGAATTTATCCACCCTAATTTGCCTCAAGACATTAAGCACGTTATCCTCTGTAATCTATAAAGGGCCCATGACTTCACTGCTGCATTGCTTCACATCTACAGACTGTGTCTGTCTCCAAAGTAAAAATAGAGACAAAAAATCCATTTAAGACCTCCTCCATCTCGACACACAGATGACCTCCTTGGTCTCCCACTAAAGGGCCAATTTTTCCTTTGCTATCCTTTTGCTCGTAATATACAGTATCTGTAAAAGTCCTTAGAGTTCTCCTTCACCTTGTCTGCTAGAGCAACCTCATGCCTTCTTTTACCCTTCCTGATTTCTTTATGTTCTCTTGCAGTTCTTAAACTCAAGTACCTAATTTGCTCTTGCCTGCCTAAACCTGCTATGCACCTCCTTTTGCTTAACCTGGGCCCCCATGCCTCTCAAAAACCATGGTTCCACAAACCTGTTATCCTTGCCTTATATTCTGATAGGAACATGCAGACTATGTACTCTCAACATTTAACTTTTGAAGGCCTCCCACTTACATACACCCTGCCCCAATCCACACTTGCCAGACCTTTTCTGATACCATCAAAATTGGCCTTTCTCTAATTTTGAATCTCAACTCAATGACCAGTTGTACCTTTTTGCATAATTACATTGATAAGATGTAGATGTGGGCTGAGAAGTGGGAGATGAAGTTCAACCCGAAGTGTGAGGTGGTACACTTTGGAAGGACAAACTCCAAGGCAGAGTACAAAGTAAATGGCAGGATATTTGGAAGTGTGGAGGAGCAGAGGGATTGGGGGTTCATGTCCACAGATCCCTGAAAGTTGCCTCACAGGTAGATAGAGTAGTTAAGCTTATGGAGTGTTAGCTTTCAAGTCGAGGAATAGAGTTTAAGAGTCGCGGGGTAATGATGCAGCTCTATAAAACTCTGGTTGGGCCAGACTTGGAGTACTGTGTCCAGTTCCGGTCGCCTCACTATAGGAAGGATATGGAAGCATTGGAAAGGGTACAGAGGAGATTCACCAGGATGCTGCCTGGTTTAGAGAGTATGCGTTATGATCAGAGATTAAGGGAGCTAGGGCTTCACTCTCTGGAGAGAAGGATGAGAAGAGACATGATAGAGGTGTACAAGATAATAAGAGGAATAGAGTGGATAGCCAGCGCCTCTTCCCCAGGGCACCACTGCTCAATACAAGAGGACATGGCATTAAGGTAAGGGGTGGGAAGTTCAAGGGGGATATTAGAGGAAGGTTTTTTTTTTAAGAGAGTGGCTGGTGCCTGGAATGCACTGCCTGAGTCAGTGGTGGAGGCAGATACACTAGTGAAATTTAACAGACTACTAGACAGTTATATGGAGGAATTTAAGGTGGGGGGGGGTTATATGGGAGGCAGGGTTTAAGGGTCAGAACAACATTGTGGGCCGAAGGGCCTGTACTGTGCTGTTCTATGAAACTAATGGCATTACAATCACAAGATGTTAAGTGTTCCCCTACACAAACTCCTGTCACCTGCCCTATCACATTCCCTAATAGAAGATCTAGCATCACACTCTTCTCTAGTTGGAACTTCTATGTACTGATTAAGGTATCTTTCTTGAACTCATTTGACAAACTCTTTCCCATCCGGCCCTTTTACAGTATGGGAGTCTCAGTCAAAATGTAGAAAATTAAAATCACCTATCACAACCTTATGTTTCTTGCAACAGTTTATGATGTTTTTACAAATTTGCTCCTCTAATTCCCACTGACTGTTGGGCAGTCTATAACATAACCCCACTAACATGGTCATCCCTTTCTTACCCGTTTTTCTCATAAAGCCTCACTAGATGAGCTGTCTTAACATTTTGCGACTAGTAATGCCACCCTTTAATCTCTCCCATTCTCTCACATCTGAAACCAAACTCCAGAACAGCGAATGCCAGTCCTGCCACCAAGTATCACTAATGGCTATAATGTACTGATCTATGCCCTAATTTCATAAACCTATCCTACAATACTCTCTGCATTGAAATACACGCAGCTCAGAATATTAGTTCCACCATGTTCAACATTTCAATTCCTGACTTTGCATGACCTTCCTATTTCTGTCCTCACTAGCATGTGGCACAGGCAGCAATCGTGATATCAGAACCCTGGAGGTGTTGTCCTTTAACTTAGCACCTAACTCCCTGAATGCTTCAGGCAGATGGGGCTCATTAACCACAGTTAGCAGCTCATCTCAGAGAAAGAAAACTCTCTTCTCAAATCTCCAGTGCCTTGCAGCTAATACCCACTCCTGGGGAAGGCTTCAGGAGTAAACATAGAGAGGAAAATCCGGAGCTGGAGTCCCTGAAGGGGTCCTACATTAAATTCAACACTGACTAGCTTCTCCTGCAACACTGCTGGTGCCAAACTGTATCAGTTTCCGCCATTCCTTTGGATTCATCAGCTGCGTGGGGATGTGAGAGGGGGAGCCTGTGGCACGGGCAACAACTTGCTCTCCATATCATACCACCCTGGCTTGTGTAGACAGCTAGGACACAACATCCATGGTCGATCCAATTAATGGAGGGCTTAACTTCCTGAACTCACTTTGAATGACCTCATTGCCCTTCCTACCCATGTCATTAGTACTGACGTGGACCACTACCTCAGGCTGCTCTCCCTCCACTTAAGAATGCTGTCGATTTGATCTGAGATGTCCCTAACTCTGGCACTCAGGAAGCAACAAACCATCCTGGAATTTCATTCTCATCCACAGAACCTCCTTTCCGTTCTCCTAGCCAATGAATTCCCTGTCACCACAGTTTGTCTCTTCTCCCCCCTTCCCTTCTGAGTTACAGAGCCAAACTAGTGCCAGAGACTTGATTGCCGTGGCTTTCCTCTGCTAGGGCATCTCCCCTCCAACAGTATCCAAAGTAATATACCTTTTGTTGATGGGAATGGCCACAGGAGTACTCTGCACTGGCTGCCTATCCCTTTTCCCCTTCCTGACGGTCTTCCAGTTACGTGTCCTGCACCTTGGATGTATTCATCTCCCCCTTTATCAGCCTTCTGAACGATCTGGAGTTCATCCTGTTCCAGTTCCAACTCCGTAACAGTCTACCAGAAGCTATAGCTGGACGCACCTCTCGCAGTGTAGACATCAGGGACGTTGTAGGTCTCCCTACCTTCCCAGATGAGGAGCATTCCAGTTCTGGCATCCCCTTTGATCTAAATGTGCAATAAGAAATAAATAATAAAGAATGAAAAAAAAATCTACCTATGCCTTATTCTCTCCTTGCCAAAGCTTCAATTCCCCACTCCAACACTGGCCGACTCACACAATGACTGCTCCACTTCTTTTTATTGGCCCTTGCCAAGTCCTAATTATGCACAATCCAATGTCTCTCCAGTACTGTGGCATACAAAATGTGCCAACAGTCCCTGCTTGCTTCTTTTAAGGTCTCTGTCTCTCCAACCAAGAAGCAAACCAGCGTTTCCTCAGGTGCACATATGCCGACTGCCCCCACTCTCTTCTCTTAAATTCTCTCAACCTCCAAGCAACCAGCGTCTCCTCAGGACTCAGGATCATGGTGCTACTATGAACAGACTTTCATATTTAATATACCTAAAGAATTGAAGTTCTATGCAACTACTGTATGTTAGCAAACTTCCTGAGTTAGCCAATATTGTGTGCAGTCAAAATATTGCAATTCAAATGCATAATTCGTTCAATAGAAAAAGAAATGCAACAGTCAATATAATTAACTGCAAATGTTCAGTTAACCGATCTTGGTTGTTGTAGGGCTGCCAATTAGACTTGGGCTATAGATTTACTTGCTACATTTGTGCACCTCCTGGTGGCAAATTGAAAGAAACACATTGAAAAGTCAGGTAACCAAAAACCTAGTATGAACAGATTTTCAAATTTAATATATCTAAAGAATTGCAGTTCGATGTAGTTACTATTTGTCAGCATTGTGTTAGCCAATATTGTATGCAGTTAGAATTCTGTAATTGAGATGCATAATTGGTTTTCTAAAGCCACTAAACAAATTCAAAAGGTTCAGCAACATTTAGATTCTGAGGTCAAGTTTCTCTTATTTACAGAAAGCTAAATTGTCAAGGACTTTGAAACAATACAATTGACTAAACGGCAGCACAATTAAAATCTATTTTATTGCCTGCTTAAGGTATCGTGGGTTTTATATTTGTAATTCACCAGGATTCTCCTTATCAGTGATGTGGAAACGGTAAGGGTTCTCCAAAAGAAGTTGACAATGATGAAGATCTAAACTCAGGGTAAACAAGATAAAAGTTAGAATGTAGATACAATGGATTCATTTCATAAATATCAGGTAGATTTTTGCTGGTTTCACTTAGAACATGAATTCAGCAAGTGTAATCTGCTCAGTCACCTCAATTATAAAAAAACCACTGTGCAAAATATTTTGACAAAAGTTATTGAGCATTTTCATCTGGTCTCTGATGTGCAAAGAAACATTGAATTCAAGGAGCAATTACAAATGTTTACACAGTTCTAATTTATAGAATATAGCAATTTTTGACACATTGTTTAAAAAGTGATTAAAATGTCTAAGAACTTATAAAGTAAAAATAAAAAAATAAATACCCAGCAGTTCTCTCGGCAAGTTAAAAGAAAAACAGTTGAGGTTTTGCATCTGACAGAGTTGTGTATCATCTCTGGTCATGCTGCTTTTCTGGTTCAGATGCCCAGCATTTAGTCTTCAACCTTGACTTTGTGCTTCTTGCCGTTCAGCTCAAATAAACCTTCTGAAACAATGCTAGTGACTGCCTCTGCACAAGATGCTCATCACACTTGACTTTCGTAACCAGAAGTGATCAATGCAAAATGATAATGAGCACATTAACAACCACAGTATTTTAATATACTGGATCTCAAATTCAGAATTTGGAAAGATTGGATTGCTGTACACCATTCCTGTTCCTCAAGCCACTCAAGACTGCTTGAGGTGCTATTTTAAAATGCAGCTTAGAAGAAACAAGGAAAATTTGCCTCAGGCAAAATGCCTCACTTCTGTGCCAACAATGTTTTATGATGTAATGCCCAAAAAAGCTGCATGTTAAGATATCAAAAGTTGAATTGCTCAAACATTATTGCATTTACTTTATTATAAAACAAGAAATATTGTAACTTTCTATACTGATTTTTATTCAACTCTCATTGAAAGTTAAAAATTACAAAAGGATAACACTTCTGCTTCAGGCATCCTCATACACCTCTGCAAATACAATACTGCTACTGCTGGTGGAAGAGACATACAAGGATCCTCATGAGAAATCTAACATAAAGGGGTCCGTCTTTACACAATCTACAAACAGGGAGTTTCGGGACTAATGAAGCCAAAGCACTATAGAAGTCAAGTTCTTTAATATACAAAAAAGCACACAGATTGACGGGAGTTGAATATTCATAATGAATGTATGTGCATTCAAAAGAAAGCCAGGAATGATATTCCTCAGTTTGTTTCAGGCACAGGACAAAACTAAAATTACAGAAAAATGATGATAGACAGTTCACTAGTGTTTGCTCTTCTTGGATTTCTTGTGTGATCGATGCGGAGATCTGGACTGGGATCGAGATTTTTTTGAAGATTTTCTGGGAGTCCTAGAACGAGACCTTTTGGACCTTTTCGGAGTCCTCGAGCCAGATCGTGATCTGTGCAAAATTGTAAAGAAAATCACTTAAGATACATGCAACCAAAAAGTTTAACTGAAGTGGTGAGAAGACCTTAAAAGTACACAGCATCAGTCAGTTGCACAATACAGAAACAAGCATTTGGCCCATTATGTCCGCGTCTACTCTTTTGCCCACCTGTACTAATCCTTTTTGTCTGTACTAGGTTTCTAACTTTCTGCCTATTTAAGTACCTGTCGGAGTGTCTCTTAAATAAAGATTGCATCAGACTTCATCACCTCTTCTACTAGTGACTTTCATATATCAAGCACTGAAGCTTTTTCTTCAAAATTTCTTGCTTTCTGTTTATCCCCCATGTCTTCAATTTTTGATATTCTTATTATAGGACACACATTCTGATTTTCTACCTTATAATGCTCCTATTATGTGTTATATAATTTTGCATACTACTATCAGGTCACAAATAGGCCTCCTGTGCTCCAGGGCAGGCTGTCCAATCTCTCAGTCAAGCTCTACAGCACTGAAAGAGACCCTTTGGCCCATCCAGTCAGTGCGAACCATTAATTTCCCTTGTCCCATTGACCTGCACACACACCATAAACCCTCCATGCCCCTCTCATCCACATATTTATCAAAACTTCTTTTAAATGTTGAAATTGACGCCACATCCATCACTTCTACTGGCAGCTCATTCCACTCTCACCACCCCTCATGTTCCCCTTACACATTTCACCTCTCCACATTATAAAGTCCTTCAGTCACCCGCTCCAGTGCAACACTCTTTCCTATAGTGTGGTGACCTGAATAGCACATTATACTTCAATGTTTTAAGAAGTTTCAACCTACACCCCAACTTTTATATTCTATGCCCTAATCTATGGAGCAAGCCAATCATACTGCGTTGCCACTTTCAGTAAACTATGGACACAAGCTCTGTTCTTCAGCATTTCTTGGTATCCTGCTTTGCCCTACCCCTATTTGACTTCACAAACTGCGTTGAGATTAAATGGATGCTAAAATGCTACAAACGAGATAAATTACATTGAACCAATTAGTGGCACAAAATGACGTACATCAGCTTAAAACTTTGCATTTGCAGAGATCTTTAATGCAAATCAATATATCTAGAAAAATCAAAGGAAGGTGTTCACAAGAAAAAAAGTGGTTATGTGATTACATAGCTGAAGAGTGATTCAAAAAAATTCAATGCATTAAGTGCAATAATAGTTGAAAGTTATTATTTAAGTGAAAATTAAATCTGTGTTCAAACTTAATAAGTGAACCACACACCACAAAGAATACACTTCAAAAAAAACTTAAGTTTTTTCACAATGCTTAAATCTTATTTCACACCTTATGCACAGGCATAGCAAATTATCCAATGCAGTAAATAGAAAGGCCATTAAAAAAATCATATGTTCAATGCATGCTCTGTATTACAGTGGACATGTCATACAATGGCATTAAATTGGAATTGCAAAATCGCCACCAACTCTGCTGATAGCATGCACATAAACAGAGTCAGATGGATGATGGGAGAATCAATTCACACCCATCTCAAAAGTTCACAGGATATCAGAATGGAATAAACAGTTTTGGGCAGGGAAAGAGAACGAAGAGAGAAAAGGGCATAGGAATAGTACTAACTGTGCATTGGCAAAAGAAACTGCTTGAATCTTATGGAACTATCTTAACTACAGGAAATGAGTTTGAGGGGTATTGAGAGGATTTTTGAGGATGTAAAACTGAGGATCTTTTTAATAATAATTATTATTATTCTACACAAAAAGAAAACAAGTTGGTGACTGACATGAATTTAAAGTCACGTGACCCTGCAAATTAGAAACTTCCTTGAACACAAAGTAGCAGAAAGCATTCACTTGGTGGGATACCAGATTCATCACTATTTGGATAATAAAATGGAGTTTGAAAAACCAAGTTGTAATAATGTTAACTATCAAAACTAGATGGTCAACATGTATCTCACTGAAACTATTGAATATTGAAAGGCCTAGAGTGGGCATGGAGAGAATGTTTCCAAAAGTTAGGGGAGTCTAGGGCTGGAGGAGACACAGCTTCAGAATTGAAGGATGTCCCTTTAGAAAAGAGATGGAGAGATTTCTTTAGCCAAAGGGCGGTGAATCTGTGGAATTCATTGCCACAAGACGACTGTGTGGAGGCCAAGTCATTGGATACATTTAAAGTGGAGGTTGATAGGTTCCTGGCTAGTAAGAGTGCAAAAGGTTATGGGGAAAAGGCTAGAGAATGGTGTTGAAAGGGATAATGAATCAGCTATGATAGAATGGCCGAGCAGATTCAATGGCCTAATTCTGCTCCTATGGCTTGTGGTCAAATGACCTGGTAAGCAACTCAGATGCTTAGCGATATGTGAAAACAGAACTAAACAGAGAACTAAACTACTTATCCTTGTAAGTGGAACAAGTGCTACACATGCCCTTACACTTCCTCCCTTACCACCATTCAGGGCCCCAGACAGTCCTTCCAGGTGAGGCGACACTTCACCTGTGAGTCAGCTGGGGTGATATACTGCGTCCGGTGCTCCCGATGTGGCCTTCTATATATATTGGCAAGACCCGACGCAGGCTGGGGGATCGTTTTGCTGAACAGCTACGCTCTGTCCACCAGAGAAAGCAGGATCTCCCAGTGGCCACACATTTCAATTCCACATCCCATTCCCATTCTGACATGTCTATCCACGGCCTCCTCTACTGTAAAGATGAAGCCACACTCAGGTTGGAGGAACAACACCTTATATTCCGTCTGGGTAGCCTCCAACCTGATGGCATGAACATTGACTTCTCTAACTACCGCTAATGCCCCACCTCCCCCTCGTATCCCATACGTTAATTATATACACACATTCTTTCTCTCACTCTCCTTTTTCTCCCTCTGTCCCTCTGACTATACCCCTTGCCCATCCTCTGGGCCTTCCCCCCCTCCCCTTTTTTCTTCTCCCTGGGCCTCCTGTCCCATGATCCTCTCATATCCCTTTTGTCAATCACCTGTCCAGCTCTTGGCTCCATCCCTCCCCCTCCTGTCTTCTCCTATCATTTTGGATCTCCCCCTCCCACTCTTAAATCTCTCACTAGCTCTTTCTTCAGTTAGTCCTGACGAAGGGTCTCTGCCTGAAACGTCGACTGTACCTCTTCCTATAGATGCTGCCTGGCCTGCTGCGTTCACCAGCAACTTAGATGTGTGTTGCTTAACTAAACAACCTGGCTTTGAGCCAAGCATCAAATTCAGAAACAGCCAATTTGCTTCCTGCCCAGTCACTCTGCAAAGCCTTCCTCACAACACACACAAAATGCTAGAGGAACTCAGCAGGCCAGGCAGCATCTATGGATAAAAATACATAAGGATTTTAGTCTGAAACGTCAACTGTACTTTTTTCCATAGATGCTGCCTAGCCTGCTGAGTTCCTCCAGCATTTTGTATGTGTTGCTCACAAATACGAGGACTGGTTTCAAACTAGTCCAGCAACAGCCCAAAAAATAATGCTCACAGAATTGGCCCTTGCCCTTCATCATAACCCCTGGGTATTTACTGGCCACTGACAGAAGAGACACAGAAGAGGTGGCAGCACAGTGGTGTTCAGCAGGACAGAGTAGCACATATTCAGGCAAGTAACATTCACACTTCAAAAGTACCAGTTAATGACCATCTCCAATGAGAGAGAATCTCATCAGCTACTCTCGACTTTCAATTGTCCCAATATCAATTACCTGGGGGAGTTTGGGGGGGGGTGAAGAAGGGGGGCAGTGCCATCACTGACCAGAAACTCAAGTGTCCAAACATAAATACCATAGCTTTTAGAGAAGGTCAGAGGCTGGAAGCGTTGCAGCAAGTAACCCACCTCCTGTCATCCAAAAAGCTTTTCGTGACCAACAAATCGCACCAGGAGCCTGATGGAATACTCTCTGCTTGAGTTCAAAATAAATTTATCAAAGTACAGTCCACAAACTTGACTGGATGAGTTCAGCATTAACACAATCCAGGACAGAGCAGTCTACTTGACTGCACCTCATCCAGTCACTCATTTCTTCCAGTACCAATGCACAGTGGCTGTAATGGGTACCATTTACCAATACACAATTATTGGACCAAAATATTACAAAAGAAATTCTCAAACCTTCAATCTCTAACACCAAGGGCAGTAGGCACACAATGTGAACATACATCAGTGGCCTTTTATCGTCACTAGACCAAAATTCCAAACTCTACCAAACAAAGCTGAAGTACCACCTTCACCACCAAACTTTACAGTTCAGTATCTCATCATGATCTTAATGGCTTCAACTCATGGTTAATAAATACTGGCCCTGAAAGCAACACCCAGATATAGTAAAAGGATTAATCAAAAGAGGAATAAACGGAGTGACAGAGAGAGTGAAAGAAGGAACATGTGTGGATTGTAAGGAAGGAAGCGACGTGCATGACAGAACGTTTTTCTCTTGATTTATTTTCACTTGTCAATTTAATGTACAACTGCAGTTCAGAATTTTAAGGGGCTCCTTATACTTGACATACTGGAGTATCAAAAGCAAAGTAAGAATTAATTTCTAATTTCCAATGCTCAGCACACAAATGAAAACAAAAATACAATGCAAACTCAGACATACCTTTTGGACTTCTTATTTGTATCTCTAGATGTGTCTTTATGCACCGATCGAGTGTGTGGACTGTCTTTGGTACGCGACCTATCCGACCGTTCTGAACGTGGTGACGGTGATTTCACACGCCTCGCCACACGAGTTGGACTGACTGACGCACTGTGTTTCCTTTTCCTGAAACATATTGAGCAATTTTAACTCTTTGTGCTATTATAATTTTTCAAACAGCAAGTAATAGTGCACAGATAGTAGGAATGAGGAAAAAGTAAAGTGTGCCACTTCAGATAACCTTTCGAGCCACAGGATGGTCTAATGTAGAAATAGAACTCAAAATGCAATTAATGCAAGCAACCCACATTTCCACTGGTAAATGTTTTGAATATCTATCATACACATCCTTGTACATGGCTATTCAACACAAGACTCTTATTTTATCATTTAGAACAGTAGAAAACTTCAGCTCCCATACCTGCTCCACTACAATACAGAATTATTGCTAACCTTTTAACTGAACATTATCCAACAACTCCAATAGAAAACTTCCTCCTCACCTCCATAGCCTTCAAAGATTCTTTACTCAATGGTGAAGAAATTTCTTTTCATTTGTCTTAAATGGCCGAATTATTTTGAGACTGACTCCTGGTTCTAAATACTCCATTATCAACTTGCTGAAGATGTCAAGCCTCATACAAAGTTAGGAATTAAAAGGTTGAGCATGGTGTGACAAAATCAGAAAAGGGTGAATACAGGACTGAAGGTGGTGTATCTAAATGTGTGTAATGAATGGAATGAGATAGATAAACTTGCAACAGTTGCAGATTGGCTGGTATGATGATGTAGGCATCACATCACAGAATCATGGCTGAAAGAAGATTATAGCTGGGAGCTTAATATCCAAGGATACACATTGCATTGAAAGGACAGGCACAAAAGCAGAGGGGATGACATTGCTCTGTTGTTAAGAAATGAAATCAAATCATTAGAAAGAGGTGACAAAGGAAGGTGTTGAATCATTGTGGATAGAGATAAGGAACTGCAAAGATAAAAATACCCTGATGGGAGTTGTATACAGACCTCCAGACAATAGTAAGGATGTTGCCTACAAATTACAACAGGAAATATGCCGAAAAGGCAATGTTACAATAGCCATAGGGGACTTCAATATGCAGGTAGACTGGGAGAAGTTGGTGCTGGATTCCAGGAGGGGAATTTCTAGAGTGCCTATGAGATGGCCTTTTAGAGCAGCTCATGGTTGAGCCTAGCAGCGAATCAGCTATTCTGAATTAGGTGTTGTGCAATGACCCAGAATTGGTGAGCGAGTTTAATGTAAAAGAACCCTTAGGAGTAGGTGATCATAATATGACTGAATTCACCGTAAAATTTGAGAAGCTGAAGCCAGATGTATCAGTATTACAGTGGAGTAAAGGGAATTAGAGGCACGAGAAAGGAGTTGGCCAGAATTGATTGGAAAAGAACACTGACAGAGATAATAGCAGAGCAGCAATGGCTGGAATTTCTGGAAGCAATTCAAAAGGCACAGGATATATATATCTCAAAGAGGAAGAGGTATTCTAAAGGAAAGATGACACAACCATGGCTAAGAAGTCAAAGCCAACCGAAAAGCCAAAGAATGGCTATATAATAGAGCAAAGTTTGCTGTGAAGTTAGAGGATTGGGAAGCTTTTAAAAACCAACAAAATGCAAGTAAAAAAGTCATTAAGGTAAAGATGGAATACGAAAGTAAGCTAGCCAATTATATTAAAGAGGATGCCAAAAGTTTCTTCGGATACACAAAAATGTAAGAGAGAGGCAAGAGTGGATTTTGGACCGCTGGAAAATGATGCTGGAGAAGTAGTAATGGGAGACAATGAAATAGTGGATAAATAAGTAGACAATGAACAAGTATTTTGCATCAGTCCTCACTGTGGAAGACACGAGCACTATGGTGGAAGTTCCAGGTGTCAGGGGGCATGAAGTGTGTGAAGTTGCCATAACTAGAAAGAAGGTTGCTGGAAGATCTGAAGGTAGATAAGTCACCTGGACCAGATAGTGTACAACCCAGAGTTCTCAAAGAGGTAGCTGAAGCGATCGTGGAGACATTAGCAATGATCTTTCAAGAATCACTAGATTATGGAATGTTTCCAGAAGACAAGAAAATTGCAATTGTCACTCCACTCTTCAAGAAGGGAAAGAGGCAAAAGAAACGATAGGCCAGTTTGTCTGACCTGTGATTGGAAATGTGTTGGGAGTCGATTATTAAGGATGAAGTGTCAGGCTACCTGGTGGCACTTGAGAAAATAGGCTGTAGTCAGCATGGTTTCCTCAGGGGAAAATCTTGCCTGACAAATCTGTTGGAATTCTTTGAATATATAACAAGGTGCCACACACAAGGCTGCTTAACAACCCATGGTATTACAGGAAAAATTCTAATATGGAAAGCAGTAGCTGATTGGCAGGAGGCAGAGTGGGAATAAAGAGTGCCTTTTCTGACTGGTTGCTGGTGACTAGTGGTGTTCCAAACTGGGGTCTGTGGTGGGACAGATTCTTCTTACATTATACGTCAATGATTTGAATGATGGAATTGATGGCTTTGTTGCAAAATCTGCATACGATATGAAGACAGGTGGAGGGGCAGGTAGTTTTTTGGAAGTAGAAGCTACAGAAGGATTTAGACAGATTAAGAGAATGGACAAAGAAATGGTAGATGGAATACAGTGTTGGGAAGTGTATGGTTATGCACTTTGACAGAAGAAATGAAAGGGTTGACTATTTTCTAAACGGAGAGAAAATACAAAAAAACTGAGACACAGAGGGACCTGAGAGTCCTTGTGTAGATTCGCTAAAGGTTAATTTGCAGGTTGAGCCTGTGGCGAGGAAGGCAATTGCAATGTTAGCATTCATTTCAAGAGGACTAGAATATAAAAGCAGGGATGTAATGCTGAAATTTTATAAAGCACTGGTGAGGTCTCAGAGTATTGTGCTCAGGTTTAGGCATCTTATCTTAGAAATGGTGTGCTGAAACCGCAGAGGGTTCAAAGGAGGTGCACAAAAATGATTCTAGGATTGAATCGCTTCACATGAAGAGCATGTGATGGCACTGGGCCTTTATTCACGAGAATTCAAAAGAATGAGGGGTGACTTCATTGAAACCAATTGAATGGTGAAAGGTCTTGACAGAAAAGAGAGGTGTCCTTTTAGAATGGAGATGAGGAGGATTTTCTTTAGCCAGAGGATGGTGAATCTTTGGAATTCTTTACCACAGGCAGCGGTGAAGGCCAAATCTTTATATATATTTAAGGCACAGGATGATAGATTTTTGATTGGTCAGGGCATGAAGGGATACGGGGAGAAGACAAGAGATTGGGGCTGAGAGGAAAATTGGATCAACCAGGATAAAATGGCAGAGCAGATTCAATGGGCCAAAAGGCCTAAGTCTGCTCCTATACCTTATGGTCTTATACAAATTTTCTATATCTCAATGCAAACACAACTCCGTTTTCATAAGTCCAGTAGCAATAGGCCCTGTGAGCTTAAACTCGGAAAAACATGCCCCTTCAGCCTTGGAATCAACCTTGTGAACCTTTGCTGTTCTCCCTCTACTGGAGGTACATCTTAGTTAAGGAGAGCACATCATAGACAATATTAGCAATAAAGGCCAATGTACTTGTAGCTACTTTATTTCCTTTTCTATCTGCTTATTATCTTCTGTTGATTGATGTACAAGGATACCCAGGTTCCTGAACACCAACATCTTTCATTACCTTACAATTATAGTCTACTTTTTAAAACCACCAATGTAGCTGTTTCATTTTTTTTAAACATAATTTTCAACTGCCATCATCTATTTACAAAATCCATATCCTGCTGATGCCTCTCTGCACTTTGACAGCTCACTCTACAATTCTTTCCCCGGTCTTAACCATATGAGACCCACATTAACATTACTGGGATCTTTTCCTTTGTTTACACATCAATGGAAGGTTTTGTAGGGTTTTATTTCTCACTAATTTACTCTGGGTTTTCTGTTTTCTCCTTCCTTTCTTGGTCCTCTTCTGTTTAATTCTGAAACTTTGCTAATTCCTAGATTTATTGTTTTTTTATGGCAACATTATAAGGATTTCCCATTGATTTTCAATCACTTATAATTTCTCTTAATGGATAGGACTGGATTGTCTTGATTGGTCTTTTTGCCTTAAGAGAGGAAGACACACATATTTCATGTTAAACTTGTAAATTGAATCAAGCAATCTATTTTTTTAAAACTGCCCCTTTAAGAGCTTTCCTATGGTCACCCTCACTGCACTATACAATTCCAATGCAGTTCAAATCATCTTCTAGGTATGGCTAACCTCAGCAGGCAACATGACCTTCACACACTTAATGAACTACACAGCAAAGTACATTTTAAAACCTATTAGTTCTATTCCTAGGTTAAACAGATTGCAATTCAGTGTACAAGTACATGAAGATATTCGATATATATCCAGTTAGCACCTAAGAAGAGGAATTAATAAATACAAGGCTTCTGAATTTTCTACAATTGTTGATTTTTTATTGCTAGGATAGTGAGACATCACTTCTGTGACAGTGGCATTTCTTCTACAACTGGGCACTCTTAGCTCTTCTGGGCATATCAGTATCTATTATATATGTACAGTACATTTCACATTCTATAAAAATATTTGGAGAGATGTACTCATTTGTTTGTCTTCACATAGAAAGAGCAGTGCCGAATTTCCAGTTACCCCAATAAAATCAGATGGTTGCAGTTTGAAAATAAGAAAATTTAACAATCACTCTCCTCCAGCAGCTACATATTTTAACTGTATCACTCTTTTCAGAATCAAGGTTCAATATCACTGGCATGCGTCTTGAAATCTGCTGTTCTGAGGCAGCAGTACATTAAATATAAAAAATCAATTAAATAAGTTGTGCAAAAAGTGAGCAAGAAAAAAAAAATGATGTATTGTATATGGGTTCAATATCCATTCAGAAATGGCAGAGGGAAAGAAGCTGTTTGCAAAATGTTGAGTGTGTGTCTTCAGGCTCCTGTACCACCACTTTGATGGAAGCAATGAGAAGAGAGCATTTCAGATGGTGATGAAACTTCCTCTTCCTGAAGTTCACAATCAATTCCTTGGTCTTACTGATATTGAATGCAAGGTAGCTGTGGAGACACCACACAACCAGCTGATCTATCTCACCATCTGAAATTCTGCCAGCAGTAGTTGTGTCATCAGCAAATTTATAGATGGTGCTTGAGCATACCTGGCCACACAGTTGTGGGTGTAGAAAGAGTGGAGTAGTGTGCTAAGCACGCATCCTTGAATTTTGATTGTCAGCGAGGAGCTATCATCTCCAATCTGCACTGACTGTGGTGTCCCGGTAAGGAAGTCAAGGATCCCGTTGCAGAGTGAGGTACAAAGGCCCAGGTTTTCAAGTTTATTAATTAGTAATGAGGGCATGATGGTGTTGAATGCTGAGCTCTATCAATAAACAGCAGCCTGACATAGGTATTACTATTGCCAATGTGATCCAAGTCCAAGTGGAAAGCCAATCAGATTGCATCCATTGTAGACATATAGTGGCAATAGGCAAATTGCAGCAGGCTGAGATCACTGCTGAGGCAAGAGTTGATTCTGGCATGACCAACCTCTCAAAGCACTTTGTCACAGTGGATGCGAGTACAACTGGGGGATTGTTGTTGGGCAGCTCACCCTGCTCTTCTTGGGTACTGGTGCGATTGCTGCTCTTTTGAAGCAGGTGGGAACCTCACGACTGCTGCAGCGAGATTCCTTGAACACTCCTGCCAGTTAGTTTGTACAGTTTGTCAGTGCCCTACCAGGAACATTTATCAGGGCCTAACATCTTGGACGGTTCACCCTCATGAAAGATGTTATGACAGCAGCCTCTAAATCAGAGATCACAAGGTCATTCACCCTTTCAAAGCGCGTATAAAAGGCATTAAGGTCATCTGTGAGTGAAGCATTACAGCATGAATTCAAGTGGAATAATTAAGTGTCATTTCACAGATATGAAATTTAAGCCTACTGCCATTAAACTGTTAATTAGACTTCTTTGTTTGAATATACCATGAAGCTATAATAACACAGGCAGTAACTAACCAGATTTAAACACAAAGCTTAGTATTTTGTAGCTTTCTTCAATTGCAGCATGAATATTTTAGCATTCCAACACCATAATCAAAGTCTTATAAATACAAAAAGCCCTGAAAAGGTTAAAAAGTTAGTGGCCCAATACGGTTCATGTTCCAAAAAGAAAATGAAAAGCAAATTTAAAAGGTTTGATTTCAAGACAAGCATATGTATTGAAACTACCAGTTAGGAAAAATACCTCTCTTTGCCTGAAGGTGAGGAGGAACTCTCTTTTTCTTTCCTATCTTTTACGCGAAACTCTGATTTAATCACATCTTTCTCCTTGTCCTTTTTGTCACGCTCTCTTTCTCTTTCCAGTTCTTTCTCCTTCTCCTAAATGCAACACAAAATATTGAAGTTCAGGTCACACTATTAGACGAAGTACCATGGCACCAATTAAAATAAAACTCAAACACCACTAAACCAAGGGTTAAAGTAATCAGCTGACACGAAGCATTTATTGCTGAGGCAATAGAACACAAGGGGAATAAATACCTTTACAATGTAGCACAGTCAATTGTATTTTAAATAATTTGTACAGTACTGTGCAAAGGTCTTAGGCACCCTATGTGCCCAAGACTTTTGCACAATACTGTTAATTGTCAACATAGAGCAGAGAACGAGTTTGTAAATAGGGTTGGGGCAAAGGATTTGGGAATGGCAAAGGTGGAGTGCTGCAGGAGGGGTGTGGGACAGGTGGCAGAGAAGGATGCCATGGGCGGGGGGGGGGGGTTGAGGAGGCATAGGTACAGACACACCTAGCCCTGAGACACCAGGCAAGGTCATATGTTGCCAAACAATTGATTTACTGATTACGATACGTTTTCAATGGTGCTCCCTCTCCCTTCCCCTTTTCCTCCCAAACATGATTCCCCCTCTCCCTGCCCCCTTCTCACTCTTAGTCCACAGGAGACCCATATCAGAATCAGGTTCATCATCACTCTCAAAAAATCATGAAATTTGTTCTTTTTTGCAGTAGTACAGTGGAATCTATAAAATTACTTCAGTACTATGCAAAAGTCTCATGCACCCTAACTATATAAATGTGCCTAAGACTTTTGAACAGTACTGTATATGCTAAAAGCAAAATCCATTATAAAATTCAAGAGCACCAGCAAACTGGTAACCCCACCTTAATTTAAAATTACACTCTGTATCTTGAAAGATTCTGAGCTGAACAAATGAAACTCAATCAGCTTACTTTTAAAAATAATTAGAATATGTTGCACCTACCCGCTGAAGGAGTTTGTCTCGATAATGTTCCACTTGCTCCTGCATGGTCTGACCTGCCTTTTTAGGCCTTTTCCCAGATTCTAGTTCATCCTGGAACTTCATTACCTTAAGCTGAAAAAGTCAATGTTTATTTTCAATATCACTTATTTTTTTTATATAAAATCAACACTCAAAAATTATTTTGCCAAAAAGGTCATCGCAGCACAAGAAACGTCTGTACCTCTATTTCTCGAAGTTTTGCCCGCTTCTCTTCAGACATTTCTGAATATTTAAGAATAGGTTTGGGTTCTGAAGTTTCTTCTTTTGCTGGGTTAGTATAGTAAAGCAACTCTTCTGATCTAGAGATTTGATCGTCAACATCATCATCGTCTTCATCATCACTTTCCTTTAATGTACTGTCCCTGTTAATAAGAAAACAATTTCCCAATGCAGGAAAAGTAAAAAGTCAATAATGTGGTCTAAACTGCAAGAGCATCAGGAATCAATCATTTACAAATTACTGCTCCTTACACAATTTAATTAGAAGTTAATTTTATATTTAAACAAGTTTTCACTTTGACGCTCAGTATAAACCTAGACTTTTATCAGTCACTGCCTGACAAAGGAGGAAAATCCACTACCAGATCCAGGATAATTTTCATATCCTTATTGTAGATGCTCATTGTCACTCGCAATGTGAACTCAACAGCCACCTTCGAATGCACAGCAGAAGTGCACTATCTAACCAGATTGTTGGACACAACAACCAATCACACTTTATATTGAGATGACAAGCTACAGAAGTCTCGTGTTGCAGGTTTAGATTACCACACAAATTCACCTTATTATCATCAAACTAGAAATGCATCCAACTCAAAATAAGATAAGCATTAAAGCACTTTGTGTGCAAATTTCCTTAGATTTAATTGAGTGGTCTTGGGAAAATCATTAATATCTGCTGCATAGCTGCAACACATGCAGCACAATACCCAATTTGTTCCACTAATGAGGAGCTCAATGAATCATTCAGGACTTGTATCCTAATGTTTGAAATTAAATGCCATTCTTCTTGTGTATCCTTGATTATATTAAGTCAAAACTGCAACATACACTGGTTGTTCATCTTCCTCTGATTCAGTTGGTTGGTCAAAGAGTTCCCACTTTGAAGTTGTGACAGCTGTAAAAAACAAAGTATGTTTTATTATTAAATATAAACTACCAATACATTTATTTTTCAGTGTTGGAATTTAATACCAGCACATCTGCCCAATCTATTTGACAAGCAGCAGCAAATTCAGTTACCATCAACAGCTAGTTTATTATTCTTAATAAACTATGTCCATAATAAAATCAAAACCAACAGAAACTCAAAATCATAAACCATTAAATTTAAGAATGTTTTTGTGTAAAATTAAAAAAAAGTTAAAATTCATTTGAAACTTACCCTGAGATTCTAATTCTGCCTCATCAACTGCTTCCCACTTTGATGGAGCAACTTTAAAAACTGACTGAAACTTCTTGGTGTTGGTGTCTTCAATGCCATCAACTGACAAAAGAAAATTCATTAAGCATCAAATCATTGTCAGATGCAACTTTCTACATCAATGATTTCTGACGTAAAGCAAATGGACCTTTCAGCTCTTGGAGAGACATTAGCATGTAACAAGTTAATTGTACGACAGGTTAATGGTAAACAGAGACTGGATCCAAGCATTTCCCAACCTCTTCCAATTCAGTCAATGCAAGCAGAGTTCTTTGCTGACTTACCTTGGAGAATTAGATGATAATCTCTCAATTCAGAAATGAGATGAAAATTAAGAAAAGCCAGCATTGCCAAGCCTTTAAAGTACACTGCATAATTATGTAAACAGATTTGTTCTTAAATGAGTAACTCTTGCACCCATAGGCTCTAAGAATTGAGGACAACAGCAGACATATAGTTACACCAACGCCTCCTAGTCTCACAGCATTCTGACATGCACTTTCTTTATTGCTGTAAACACTGGAATTCCCTACTAAGCAATGTTGTGAGAATACTTAAGTCAAAAGTAGACAGAGCAAATTAAGGATACCCAATAAAAGTCTGGTAATTACAAATCTATGAACCTAATATCAGTGGTAGCAACTTTATAAACAGTAGTCAAATCTCAGCTGGAGTACTGTGTACAGTTCTGGCCACCACACTATTGGGGGGGATATGATAGTATAGAAAAGATTCATCAGAATGTTACTGGGGATGGAGTGTTTTAGTTATTAGGAGAGACATGAGAGGTTAAGGTCTGTTTTCTCTCCAGTGGAGGAGCTAAAGAGGAAACATGATTTATGTATGCAAAATTATGAGTGATATAGATAGAGGAGAGACTGTAGGAAACTTTTCCCCACATAAGAGGCAGCTAAAAATAGAGGAACACACATCAAAGTTGCTGGTGAACGCAGCAGGTCAGGCAGCATCTCTAGGAAGAGGTACAGTCGACGTTTCAGGCCAGGTCCTGACGGAGGGTCCCGGCCTGAAACGTCGACTGTACCTCTTCCTAGAGATGCTGCCTGACCTGCTGCGTTCACCAGCAACTTTGATGTGTGTTGCTTGAACTTCCAGCATCTGCAGAATTCCTCGTGTTTGCGTTTTTAAAAATAGAGGATATGGATTTAGGGCAAGGAGAAGCAAAGAAGAAAATCAGAGGGAGATCTTTTTCCACCCTGAAGATTGGCAAGTACCTGGAATACACTGCCTGAGAGAATGGTGAAGTAGAATCACAAACAGTGTTTAATAAACACTTGAATTTCCGAGGCATAAAAAGCCATAAAGTGCTGAAAGATGGGATCAGCACAGATGGGTACCTATTGGCGAGTAGGGTATTTTGACTGGCCAATTCCATACTTCATGACAAATCAGATACAGGCAAACAACACGAAAAATTAGAAGGACTTACTGGGAACCCCATCAAGGTCATCATCTAGCACCTTCATAGGGACACCATCTAGGTCATCCATTCCAGTGTTCAAATCAATTGGAACTCCATCTACGTCCTCCAATGGGGCACCATCAATTTCATCCTCAACCGGTGTTCCATCAAGATCTTCAGGGTCTGGCTACAAAACATAAGCACAAAACCGTAACTACTCTGGCTTTTACACATCAGAACTGCTCACTGTACATGATAGAAATAATTTTTCTCCTTGCTTTTGTTACAGTGCAGAGACTCTTCCTTTGTAGGCAAGAGATTCAAGAAGCTGATTTACCACCTGGAGTCTGGAAGAGAATATATAGCTGCAATCTAATTTAAAGCTTTGGATATCATTAAAAAAAATTCAAGGTCTGAAGATCACATGCTTACAAACTTATTGACATAGGTGTTGGCATTTCTGCCCAAGTCCATGCTGGCTCCCAGCAGAACAATCCCATCAGTCCCAGTCTCCTGTTCTTTATTTCCCTGTAGCACTATTCTCTTCCTTGCCCTTCAACTACATTTACAAGTTTGCAGATGATACCACCGTAGTGGGCTGCATCACAAATAACAATGAGTTAAGAGCATAAGATGGAGATAAAGAACCAAATTCAAAATTTACTATCACTGGCATATGCTGTGAAATTTGTCATTTTGTGGCAGCAGCGCATTACAATACATAATAAAAACTATAAATTATAAGAAATATAGCTTCAAAATTAAATAAATGCAGAAAGAGAGTGAAGAAAAAAAAGTGAGGTTGTGTACATGGGTTCATTGTCCATTCAGAAATCTGATAGTGGGGGGGAAGAAGCTGTTTCTAAAGTGCTAAATGTGTCTTTAGGTTCCTATACCTTCTCCTTGATGGTAGCAATAAGGAGAGCACATGTCCTGGGTGATGGGAGTCCTTAACGATGGATGCAGCCTTTTTGAGGCATTGCCTTTTGAAAATGTACTTGATGCTAGCAAAGCTAGTGCCCATGGAATTGCCAGAGTTCACATCTGTAGAAATTTGTGAGCACCTTTGGTGACATACCAAGGCTCCCAACTCAAACTCTGAATGAAATATAGCCGCTGTAGCATCTTCTTTGTAATTCAATCAATATGCTATTTTTTGATGGTAAAGATGGCACCAGTAACTGGCGACTTGGTGCGTGCTCTCCCGAGCAAACTGCCCTCTCCACTATCCTATACCCAAGAAACCTTTCTAAACCTCCAATCTAGCAAGATCAAGATCAACAACACCCTGGCAAAGCTACTGACCCAGCTGGAGACCACCGCGCCAGAACTGCTTCTTAAACTCCGGACCGCACCTGGACCCGACCAGCGAGGCCCACCACGTTCCCGGTGACCCATGGTCTGCTACTGTGCCGGAGCACTTGGAGACACGGTCCGTTGTCGACCAGCACCTCTCTGGAGCAGACGACCACACAGAAGTGACGGCGGAGACCTCAAGGTGCCCCAGATACTTCCCCGGAGCGACCACCGTAAAGCCCCGTTGGTGGCCATCCACAGCTGCCGGAAGTGAGGCCTCCCCGCCGACCTTGGAAATCGAGCCCGAAGCTCAGCTGGAGCGGAGGCCTCCGCAACCGTGACTCGGTTTACGGACTTGTTTCAGCCAGGAGCCCAGCCCTCCGGGATTAAGCGTCAGCTTCGGGGCCCGACCCAATCAACAGCCTGGACCCCCGGCAGCTGGAAGTGGCAGCAGAGCCTCCCCCGTTACTCGGCCCAACCCGGAGTGTCCAACGATGCGACCCGCAGATCGATTCCCGCAGGACACGTCCACCAACCTCAAACAGCTGACAACAGCACACTGCATCGATGGAAACCTGGAAAGATGCACTATTTACAGAGGAAGCGTGGGAAAAGAGCTGGGCTGCTGGTCAGATTGAAGCTGAGGGGCTTCGGGGTCCCTATGCCCACCATCCCACTAGCTAATGTGCAAGCCATAGAGAACAAGGTGGATGATCTTAAAGGGAGACTCACCTACTGCAGGGAGATGCAGAACTGCTGTGTATTCTGTTTCACCAAGACCTGGCTCTCCCCTGCCACCCCTGACTGTACCATCCGCCCGGAGGGATTTTCAATCCATTGGATGGACCGCACGGCGTCTTCGGGCTGGACGAGGGGAGGTGGTGTCTGCCTACTGATCAACACTGCATGGTGCTCGGATACAGTGGCACTGACAAGCTCCTGCAGCCCGGACCTGGAACACCTGTCAGTGAAGTGTTGTCCCTACTATCTGCCACGGGAATTCACCTCGGTCATACTGACAGCGGTCTCCATTCCCCCCACAGGCAGACGTGGAGTGTGCTCTGAACATACTGTATGCCAACATCAGTGAACTTGAGACCAGGCATCCGGAGGCTTTGCTCATTACAGCCGGGGACTTTAACCAGGCCAACCTCAGAAGGGCGCTGCCAAAGTTATACTAACATGTCTCCTGCCCCACTAGAGGCCCGAGTATACTTGACCACTGCTACACAGCAGTCAAGGATGCCTACCGTTCCATCCCACGACCTCACTTCGGAAAATCGGACCATCAGGCTGTACTCCTCCTCCCGGCTTACAAACAGAAACTGAAGCGAGAGGTCACGGTGTCAAAAAGCAGCGTCGCGTTGGACGGAGGAAACAGATGAGGTCCTTCGTGACTGCTTTGAATCGGTGGACTGGTTAGTATTCAAGGACTCGGCAGCTAACCTCAATGAGTATGCCTCATCTGTCACAGACTCTATTTGGAAATGCACAGAGGACTGTGTGTCTCGCAAGACGATCCAGGTATTCCCTAACCGGAAACCTTGGATGAATTACGAGGTCAAATCCCTTTTAAAGGCTAGAGCTGCGGCCTTTAGGTCCGGGGATACCAGTTGCTACACAGAATCCAGGCGTGAACTCCGGAAAGCCATTAAGGGCGCCAAGAGGCAATATCGAGCCAAGTTGGAAGCCCAGGCTAACCAGAAGGATGCCAGTAGACTACGACAGGGTCTAAATGAGATCACTGGTCACAAAGAAAAGGCTGGGAATATCAGTAACTGTGGCACTTCTCTTCCTGACAAACTTAACGTATTCTACGCAAGATTCGAACAGAAGAGGAGCGTCCCGCTCCCTCCGGATGAACCGGACCTGGTGGCATCGAGATTCATCGTCACCGAGGAGGACATTAGAAGGGCCTTCCTGAAGGTAAATCCAAGAAAGGCGACGGGCCCAGATGGCACCCCGGGACGGGTTCTCCGGGCCTGTGCAAGCCAGCTAGCTGGAGTGTTCGCTGACATCTTCAATTGCTCCTTGCTTCAGTCTAAGATCCCCTCATGTTTTAAGAAAGCAATGATAATCCCAGTGCCGAAGAAGAGCAAGGTGGCATGCCTGAATGACTATCGACCTGTGGCTCTGACATCAATTGCTATGAAGTGCTTCAAGAGATTGGTTATGGCACACATCAACCACAGCCTACTGGTCAACCTCGACATTTTGCAATTCGCCTACAGGAGCAACAAGTCAACGGCAGATGCCATCTCTCTGGCCCTACATTCCTCCTTAGAACACCTGGAGAATAAAGACGCATACGTAAGGCTCCTTTTCATTGACTACAGCTCTGCCTTTAATACCATTACTCCAAATAAACTGATTCCTAAGCTCCGGAACCTGGGCCTTAGCACTCAGATCTGCAGCTGGATCTTCAACTTCCTCACAGACAGGACCCAGGCTGTAAAAATAGGGGACAAGCTCTCCTCTACAATCACTCTGAGCACCAGTGCCCCACAAGGCTGTGTACTCAGCCCCCTGCTGTACTCACTGTACATCCATGATTGTGTAGCCAAGTTTCCATCAAACTCATTATATAAGTTTGCTGATAACACAACAATTGTAGGCTGTATCTCGGGTAATGATGAGTTTGAATACAGAGAGGAAATTAAGAACCTGGTGGCATGGTGCGAAGACAATAACCTATCCCTCAACGTCAGCAAGGTGAAGGAATTGGTTGTTGACTTCAGAAGGAGTAGCGGACCGCATGACCCAATTTACATTGGTGGTGCGCAAGTGGAACAGGTCAAAAGCTTTAAGTTTCTCGGGGTCAATATCACAAATGACCTGATTTGGTCCAACCAAGCAGAGTTCACTGCCAAGGCGGCCCACCAGCGCCTTTACTTCCTGAGAAAACTAAAGAAATTTGGCCTGTCCCCTAAAACCCTCACTAATTTTTATAGATGCACCGTAGAAAGCATTCTTCTAGGGTGCATCACAACCTGGTATGGAAGTTGTCCTGTCCAAGACCGAAAGAAGCTGCAGAAGATCGTGAACACAGCGCAGCACATCACACAAATCAATCTTCCATCCTTGGACTCACTTTACACCGCACGCTGTTGGAGCAGTGCTGCCAGGATAATCAAGGACACGACCCACCCAGCCAACACACTTTTCGTCCCCCTTCCCTTTGGGAGAAGGCTCAGGAGCTTGAAGACTCATACAGCCAGATTTGGGAACAGCTTCTTTTCAACTGTGATTAGACTGCTGAACGGATCCTGACCTGGATCTGGGCCATACCCTCCAAATATCCGGACCTGCCTCTCAGTTTTTTTGCACTACTTTACTTTCCATTTTTCTATTTTCTATTTATGCTTTATAATTTAAATTTTTATATTTACTAATTTTTACTATTTTTAATATTTAATATTTGTAATCCAGGGAGCGGGAAGCACAGAATCAAACATCACTGTGATGATTGTACATTCTAGTATCAATTGTTTGGCGACAATAAAGTATAAAGTATGTTGGGACCAGAAAAGATCTTCAGAGATGCTGACATCCATGAACTTGAAATAACTCACCCTTTCACTGCTGACCCATCGATGATAACTGTTGTGCGTTCCCCCAGCTTCTCCTTCCTGAAATACATAATCAATTCCTTGGTCTCACTAACCATTGAATACAAGGTTGGTTGTTGTTGTGTCACCACTCAATCAGCTGATACATCGTGCCCCTTTATGCCTCCTTGTCACCACTTAAAATTCTGCCAACAATAGATGTGCCATCAGCAGCAATTTTATAAATGGTGTTTAAGTTACCCCTAGCCACGCAGTTGTGGGTGTAGAGAGAGTAAAGCAGTGGACTAAGCATGCATCCTTGAGGTGCGTCAGTGTTTGTTGTGAGCAAAGAGGTAATGTTACTTCCAATCCACATTTGACGGATCCAGAGGGAGATTCAGAGGCCTAGGTTTTGAGCTTGTTGATTAGTACAGAGGGGATGATGGTATTGAACGCTTGAGCTAGAAAAATGAAAAGCAGACTGACGTAAGCAATGCTATTTTGGATGTGATCCAAATAGAGGGCCAATGAGATTGCATACACCGTAGACTTATTGTGACAATTGGCAAATTGCAGTGGGTCCAGATTCTTATTTAGGCAGGAGCTGATTCTGGCATGACCAGCATCTCAAAGCACTTCATCATAGTGGAACTGGGCAATAGTCGTTGAGGCAGCTCACCCCGCTCTTCTTGGGCACTGATATGATTGTCACCCCTCTTGAAGCAGGTGGGAACCTCTAACTGCTGCAGTGAGAATTTGAAGGTGTCCTTGAACACTCCCACCAGTGGGTTGGCACAGGTTTTCTCTGCCCGACCAGGTACTCCATCAGTTTGTTGCCTTGTGAGGGCTCACCCTTTCAAAATATTTTCTGACGTCAGCCTTTGAGACAGAGATCACAGGGTCACCAATTGCTGCAAGGATTTGCACAGGTGTAGTTTTATTCTCCCTTTCAAAGCATGCATAAAAGGCGTTGAGCTTATCTGCAACATTGTCTCTTGACAACAACCTTTCTCTCAATGTCAACAAAAGAGCTGGTCATGCCTGTCTTGAGATCGAGGGCTCAATATTCAAGTGTGAATATCACCACTAGCCTATCCTGGCCCCATCACACTGATGTCAAGGCTAAGCTCATCAGTACCTCAACTTCCTCAGGAGGCTGACCCAGTCCACTCTTACAAATGTAAGGGGTTTCTTCTTTTGTGTTACTGCGAAGGCTAACAAAATGGCTTCTTTGTTATGCTATAATTAAAATGGCTTTTCTGTAATAATAACTGCGATGTAAGGAGTTCTCTCTCTCTCTCTCTGCTTGTTTGGGTTATATTATTGATAAGAGAGGGAACGAACCAATTGGGATAGATGTTATTCTTTCTTGTGTGTCTGTAAGCTATTGTGTTTCGCGGGCTTTGGCGCAGAAGACGCGATGGGGACAGGGGGAGAAGACGCGATGGGGACAGGGGGAGAAGACGCGATGGGGACAGGGGGAGAAGACGCGATGCTGTAAGCTGGGTGGCAGAACGGACCCCGAGCAGAAGTCTGAGGCCCAGGGTCTTCGGCGAGGAGAGGAGAGGAGACGAGACGAAGACAAACTCGTGTGGAGCCTCTGGTCAACCACTGTGGTTGGTCCCAGACGGCAGATCGAGGTGGTCGGAGGGGATCGAATGGTGGAAAAAGGACCCCGTTACTTGAGCTCCAACTGTTGTGCACGAAGTGGTTGAATTTTGATAAGTTTGTCGTCTTTTACTTTCCTTTTATATTTTATCTCCTTTAATTACCTAGTTCCAGTAAGATCTATAAAGTGTAATCATTTAATTGCATACAGTGTATTGTCTGTTATTTGGCGGGGTGGGGTACATCACACAGCATCCAAACAAACTTGATTGCCCAGTCTGGCAGGGCCAAAGGCCGCTCCCCCTAGACGAAAGCGATCTGAGCGAGCCTGAGGCTTACCAGGGGGCTACACAAATTTTTATTGATGCACTACAGAAAGCATTCTGCTTGGATGCATAATGGCTTTGTATGGCAACTGCACTGTACGTGAATGCAAGAAAATGCAGAGAGCTGTGGACATAGCCCAGCCTCCCCTCCATGGACTCTCTCTGTACTTCTCAATGCCTCAGTAAATCAGCCAGCATAATCAAGGACCCCATTCACCCTGGACATACTCTCTTCTCCCCTCTCCCATCAGGCAGAAGACAAAAACGTCTGAAAGCCTGAAGGCTTCTATTCCACTGTTATCAAACTATTGAATGGACTTTTGTACGATGAGACAGGACTCTTGCCTTCATAATCTACCTTGTTATGATCTCGCACTACATAGTTTACCTTCATTTGATAGCTTTTACATTTTATTCTTAATTTTTTTTAACCTTATTCTACCTCAATGTACTGTGTAATGATTTGATCTGTATGAATAGTGTGCAAGTTTTTTACTGTACACGTGACAATAATAAACCAATACCAACTCCTTTTGATCCTCAAATTAACTAGAGGAAATTTACAGTAACCAATTAACTTATCAGCACATCTATTGGGCCTTGGAGGAAACTGGAGCACAGAAAAACCAAGGCAGTCTCAGGAAGAAAAGGCAAATTGCACAGATTGAATCTAGGTCTTTGAAACTATGAAACAGCAGCACATTGTGATAGGCTGCCAGGCAAAAATTTAGAAAAAAATGTAAAACACAGATTGCAATAGGCAAGGAGAAGAAATTTAAGTTACATTTTTTAAATTGCTTCTCAGGATAGCTCAAAGTATCAAATCTAATGAATTTTCTTTGAAGTGATACTGCTGTGCAAGAGTGGAAACCAATATTCTCAAGATTTGGCCAGGAGGGACAAAACTTAAGATGTACATTCTCTCAGTGGATCTATAAAATAGGCAAATTTTTTAAAATCACCACTTGAAAAAAATAAAATATATTTGCTATCAAAATAGACCAGAAATAATTGTGCTATTTTACCCTAAAGTCACATGCATATTTCGATTTTCCATTGCAATATCCAACATTGTAATCACATTTTCAGATGCTGAGTTGATTCATAAAGCAGGGTTTCAAAAAATGTGCTCAATTCAGCACAAAAATCCTTTAAACTTGGTGCAATACAGGTATACAAAACCAAAAAAAATGACTGAGGGGCCAGATTCTGCTCTAACTTCATCTACAAGTTTGCACATGATAGCAGTATAGTGGGTTGTATCTCAAATAATGATGAGTTGGAGTACAGGAAGGAGATAGAGACCCTAGTAACATGGTGAACTGACAACAATGTCAGCAAAAGAACTGATCATTGACCTCACAAAGGGAGGCCAGCACTCACGCTCCTATCTGCATTAAAGGTAAGATGGGTTGAAAACTTCAAGCTCCTGGGAGGAAATATTATCAGTCATCTGTCCAGATCCAACCACTTAGATGCAACAACTCTACTTCAAGAAGTTAAAGAAGGTTGGCATGCTCCCAATTGTCCTTTACCACTTCTTAATTAATGCATGGTGACTGCGAACCTCCATGGATTCTATCTATACTTCTCGCTGCCTCAACACAGCTGCCAGCATAGTCTAAGACCTCACCCAGCCTGGACATTCTCTCTTGTCTCCTCTGATTGAGCAAAACAAGCTTGAAAGCTCAACAGGCTCAAGGACAACTTCTACCCTCTGTCACAGGTTACCGAATGGTTCCTTAGCATAGTAAGACAGGCTCGACCTCACAATCTAACATAGGATCTTGAACTTTATTGTCTCTACCTATACTATACTTTCTCTGTAGCTGTTACACCTCCGGTAACGCTTCACCTTATTCTTCCTCGATGTATTGTGTAATGAATTGATCTGCATGAATAGTATTGCAGAAAAGTTTCCCCAAATTTAAATAAACTGAACAATAACAAAACAATTCCATTATTGATGATGATGATGATGGTGGCATCATTCTATCTCAAAGGACAGTAGGTGAAGAGATCTCTCCAGGGCACAACCCCGGGCAGAAGGTATGGAGATCCGGGGATGGTCAGTTGTCAAACCACCACCTTTCAGTCTCACCAGTGTAGTCCAAAGGATAGTGAAACAATAGTTTGACACCAGCTAGGCTGCAGGAGTTGCTGGAAGGATGTTCAGGGTTATCCAGCTGCCTTAGGGGCCCCACTTCGGATTTTCTGTCTGGGTTTACTTCCATAGCCTTTGTCTCTCCCAAGACTGCCCACAAAGCAGTGGAGCTATTTACCCATAGCTGGAATCTGGTTCACAAGCACCAGAGTGTGTCCACATGCTGATGCGTCTATGTGTTGTGTGCGCAGGGGCCAGACCGCCGCATTCTATGTAGTTCAGCCTGAGCCTGAAAGGAGCTCAGTTTTCATCTCTCCAACAGCAAGCCTCATGTAGGAGGCACTACACGAGGCTTGCTGTTGCAGAGGCAATGTACTGGCAGGGAAAGACTTGCGCATTCTGTTCTTTTTATGAGAATGCAAGCCACTGGTGGAAGCTGAAAGTGAGAACAAGCACTACCTACTACACTACCACACTAGAAGCATCACAACAACCATTTGACAGCATTCCAATATTTCTGCCTAATAAAAACCAAGTTACTATTGAATGTTTTGCAAGACATCTATTCCAATTTTACTCCTAGTAAATGTCTTGTAAAACATTCCATAGTAATTTGGTTTAGAGAAATATCAATTTCTATTTACTATCACCTAAAATAAGATAAATATTCTTACAAGCAATTAATGCCCTAAAAACGTATGAGAAGTCATGCAGAGGGTGGAGAAGGATCCACAATGAAAGAGATCAAAATTCAGCACTTCTGTTGAGTGTTAAATCATTTCCACTGGGTTGCTTATTGGGAAGATGTTTGTTCAATTGCTTTCAACCACTAGATATAAAACAATGCAACAATCACTGCACATTTTTTGCCAAATTCTTCAGGCTAACCATTTCAAATATGTAAAACATCTGCACTGCAATGAGCAATAATTTTAAATTGAACAGTCAAATTTCTCAACTGAATTGGCAGCTCAAATACAAATTTTAATCTCAATCATTGTCAGTGCACAAGATTTTACTGTTTCTGTTTAAGACAAGCAACTGGAGAGACAAATGATATCAGAACGAAAAGGTCAGAATTATAAGCAATGAATTAAGCTGAGCTCTGTTCTCAGATGAGTCACATCCAAGAGATATGCTGATGAAATGCTTTTGACCTGAAAACGTTAACTGTTTCTCTCCACAGATGCTGCCTGGCCTGCTGAGTTTTTCCTTTCATGTTTCAGGATTCCAAATTTCAGAATTTCAAAGACAGAGGGAACCATCAAAATGTCAAGGGTATTACTGAGTTGAAAAATAATTGCTTCCATTTGAGGACCAGACAAAACCTAGGGGTTATGGACAGTCATTAAGAAAATCTTAACACAGAATACAGAAGAAAGTTTTTTTTTAATAGAACACATCACCCCAGGGAGAAGTTGAGACCAAACACTTGTACACAATGAAGATGGAATAGGACAGCTATAAAGATGCTTCCCTAGGGGTCAAACAAGTATGGACCAGTGGGGTAACTGATTTGTTCCTAAATTGCAAATACTTGCTTAATGCCTTTTAAATGTGTAATACTTCATGCAGGCCCAAAACAAAACAGAAAAAAAGGAAATTAATTGAACTTTGGCAATGAAGATACCATAATACTGGGGAATAATAATCAAATATAAACCCTTGTTATAGAAAGACAAGTCATAGATAAAATATATAGTTCGTTCAAACACTTCATGAATTGTTTCAACATGTACATGTACAAGGGAGATATTCTAGACATAAGAAACGGTGTCAACAGAAACGAAAAAACTCAGTGCATTTATCATGAGTTGCACTCAGCCATGAAACAAACTGTGCAATTTTTCTTCAAAAGAAAAATTCTGTTGCTTGTTACATTTAAGCAGAGGAAGAAAAATATCTAACCATTCCTAAATACCTGAGGTTTGCAGAGTTCTTTACTTTCATCCTCGAGATCTACAAGTCCAAGAAAGATATTTTGTAGTTTAATGAGGAATGGGTCAGGATAAACTGTCCAATCTTCCCATGCTCTAAAGCAGCCCATTACTCTTTGCTGTAAAACAAATTAGAATATTTCAACATATTACTAACAATTTTGATTACCAAACCAGCTGACAGTGGTTAAAGAAATGAATATAATACACAATTTAGTTTTGTTTTTTAAGGCTGTGCCTTGCTGTAGGAACATAAACCTCATTTTCCCTTCAATATATCAAATGCATCTCTTAACATCACGTGCTTACGTTATTATATTATCAATAGCTCAGATTGAAAGTATTTTCTTTTGATTTTCTTATTGCTGGATTGGGACATTCCCTGCATCTTAACTTGCTACATCTTTTCATTTAGCTTTTTAAATGTCAGCTTGTTTCCCTGATCTTCAAGTTAAATGACTCAGTACTGGACACTATTAAAATACGCAAAGCACCTTTGGCAGATTCCCAAAACCTTTATCAAGACTTTATGATTGCTTATTCTGTAATTACTCTTCAACGTATCTTCCTTGATTTATGCTGAAGGCTTGACAGGAACAGCTAGAAACAGGAGCAATATACATGAATTATAATTGGACATTCTTGTTGTCATCCATTAATAAATAGCTTTCTCAAGAGTTCTGATCAGCTAACATGCCTATTTTTTTTCTTGGTCACCCATGGGTACCAAGACATAAAACAGAAACCATGCTGAGGTTGCCTAATTTATCTAAACCAGGAATTTCCAGATCTGTGGTGTACGTCTTGAATGGATAAACTTGCTTGGCCATCAATCTACACCTTGTAACTACTTAGATTGTTTGGGACAGCTCTTTGGTTTAATTCTTAAGATTATAGCACAAAATGTCAAATATTAAAAGAAATCATGTCTATCCTTATAATTTTAATACCTTTTGATAGATTCTCAAGAATTGACCAAAATTTGTGCAAACATTAAATGAAGGGGTTAATAAGCAATTTAAATTTTACATAGAAGTTTGATACCAAATTGTTTTAACCATATTATACAGTACCACTAACGGTTGAACCTCATTTACTTAAGAATTGTTAACAAATCAAAAAAAAAGAAAAAATGTGCTATTTAACTATATTATGTAATTGATTAGTTGTGATATTTCAAAATTATTATGACCAATAACAGCAAATAGCACATGGTAGCTATTACCTTGAAATTCTCAGACTGTAAGTGACCTTGAATTGACTTGTAAGTTGCATTAAGGTTTGCAAATATCTGGCACAGCTTAGATTCAAAACTGCGAGAGAAGCAAAAATTTTACTTTCTGGAATAGATTAAACTTTGGTAAAATACAAGAAACATATCTACTAGTTTACGCTAGGCCTAAAATTATAAAGTGTTTTGCATTATTTGCACTGCAACGAATGATGAAAAATACCATGAGATTTAGTTAAATTCAACAGCTAGGGTGGAATCCTGACCATAAATCTAAAACCCAATGACAACATGAATTCCCATTTGAAGCCACTGCATTGCTATCATAAACCTGTAATTTGGAAAATTAAAATATTCTGACTTCTTTTGGCTAATTCAACATTTTTTCTTGCTATTTTCTTTTCAGTGTAAAATTATGTACTTTACAATAATTCTTTATAGGGAACATTCATAGAACAGTATAGTCCCTCTAGCCTTCAATGTTGTGTTAACCATTAAAACTACTCCAAGATCAATCTAACGTTTCCCTCCCAACAGCCCTCTCATTTTTCTTTCATCCACGTGTCTATCTAACAGTCCCTTAAATGTTGCTGATGTATCTCCCGCTACCATTACCCCCAGCAGTACTTGCTATTCTCTGTGTGAAAATCCTACTTCTGACAACCTACCTATAATTTCCTTCCATCATCTAAAATTATGCCATTTCTGCCTTGGGGAAAAAGGCTCTGTCTGCCCACTTTATTCTTTTATCATCTTATACATTTCTATCAAATCACCTCTCATCCTCCTCCACTTCAAAGAGAAAAACCCCAGCTTGCTCATCCTCGCCTCATAAGACATGCTCTCTAATCCATGCAGCATCCTCTGCACCCTCTCCAAAGCTTCCACACCCTTCCTATAATGAGGCGACCAGAAATGAACACATTCTCTTGAAGAGTATACAAAGAGCGTGACTGTTTGCTTATGCACATTATTGTTTAACTTAAACCCCAAGGCCAAAAAATATTAGTTTTAAAAAAATATTCACAAAGTCCCAAGTAAATTTATTATCAAAGTATGTATACATCACTGTATACACAGGCAGGCATTCACAGTAAAAGAATAGAATTAATGGAAAAACAATACAATCAATGAAAAACTGCAGATAAACAAAGACTAACAACCAATGTGCAGAAGACAAATTATGCAAATACAACAAATAAACAAACAAACAGATAAATACTGAGAAAGTGAGTGGCAGAGTCCTTGAAAGTAAGTTCATTGGTTGTGGAACCTGCTCGTGATTGAGGTGAGTGGTTATCCATGCTGATTCAGGTGCCTGATGTTTTAAAGGTAATAACCATTTCTGAACATGGTGCTGGGAAATACTGCCAGACACAAAACTTGCTGCCACCTATGGCAATTAGGAATGGGCATCAACTCTCATAAATGCTCCAAAAGGTGGAAGCAATTTATCCCTTGAGCCACTGCAGTCTTTGAGTCACCAGGTAGTGAATTCCAGTTAATAATACTAGTGTTTTCTTTATACAAGTGGCCAAAATATTGCATACTTATGCTGGGGAGTGTTTACAGTAGCTGATACATACTGCTTGACTCAACTTTTCAGAGGAATAAAAAAAACTATTATTGCTGAAGGTGAAATTGCTCATCATAAACCAGAAGACGTCACAGCATCTTCAAAGACCCTTAGGGTCAAAAATGTCAAATTTGACAAATGCAGCTCAGAGCTGAGTCCTAAAAAATACTTTTAAGGCTGTGAAGACCTGCTCTCTTAACACTCAGATATCAGAACATACATAGAAGTTGCATTAAATCTTCTGCAAGAAAAATACAAGATCCAAAGTATCTATTTACTGAATGAACCTATCAAAACACGAATATCAGAAGAAACAATATTTGCATACGTATATGAACTTTGGAAAATACACAAAAGCATTTCCGAAGGTAACACAAGGGCAGAAGAAAAAGAATGCAATCTAATGAGGAAGTCTGCAACTGATATAACAAAATTATTTATGAGCAGAATATACTCTCAGCTAAAATTCATTCGCTAAATATTCCCATCAACCCTCCATTCAGAAATCTTAAAACATCATCAACTTAAAACATCTTTATTGACTATTTTTGCACTGCTTAACCTATGTCTGTGCTCAACATTCCACAAAACTCTGAAACATATAAGCACCCGAACAAACTGTTAGGAATATAAATGGAGTTGCACAATCTTGACACAGGTAAGCCGAATCATGTTCATTGCTAACCTGAAGTTCCAAAGGGAAATACAAGCAGTGAACCAGTCATGCTTCAGAAACTCCCCCAGCCTTTTACATATGCAGCCAAACACAGCAGACATCCATGTTGAAGATCAAATGCAAGAGCATCTAGCTGTCCACTTCACTCTGGACTCTGAATCCAACTTACTGAAGAGGGGTAAGATGCACTTTGCATCTGGCCCCAGGCTTTAAGCCAGCAACAGTGGCATATTAAATCATAACTTCATTCATTTGGAGACCACTGATGCCAAAGGAGGAGGTATATATAGATAGATGTATTACTTATTTCACTTTGTTTTATTTAATTCAGGTTTTAATTAAATTTTGATCAGTTTGGATTTTTCATTTTTATGGATTTCAATCATTTGACTAGATTAATAACTATCAGAATTCATTTAAAAGCCCTAAGAGACAGTATGTTGTCAAAATTTGCACATCTATGAAAATGCTAATGGACTCTGTGAAGCGTGATTCTAGATAGTTAGCTGGATCCAGGCTAATCCAGATCTACAGTTAATATGGTGAAAATTAAACCGAATAAACATATTACTTACTATTTTCTGTAATATGAGGCATTTGCAACTTTAGCTGATGAATTGTATAACACATCTGACACCAAATAAAGCCTGGCAATCTGTAATAGGAAAAAAATTAAATTTTTATGCAAAACATATCCTTTATGTTAAATATATAGTTATGACACATAAGGGTGTAATAAAAATACTGACAATAATGCCCTTCAGTTTTCAAGATTTTGAAATCAGCATTAGATATGAACATTCATTTCCTTACCTATCTGGATCAGTTGAAATTGTAGTTCTGCTGTGGATTCTATTCTTTTATTGCTTTAGATCAGGGGTTCCTAACCTGGGAATGTTAGGGGTCCATGGCATAAAAATGGTTGGGAGTCCCTGCTAAATGAAGTTAGTGATACAGACTCGCCTTGCAACAAAGCAAGAGTCCAAATAATATTTAGGTAGTTAAGTCACTGAATCTTACAAATTGTAAAAATCAGGGATCTCTTGCAGTATGTTAGGGATAAATTTGTCCCGGTGAGGAAGATAAAGAATAGTAGGGTGAAGGAACCATGGGTGACAAGTGAGGTGGAAATAGTCAGGTGGAAGAAGGCAGCATACATGAGGTTTAGGAAGCAAGGCTCAGATGGGTCTATTGAGGAATAGAGGGTAGCAAGAAAGGAGCTTAAGGAGGGGGCATGAGAACACCTTGGCGAGTAGGGTAAAGGAAAACAAGGCATTCTTCAATTATGTAAAGGATGACAGGAGTGAAGGTAGGGCTGATTAGAGATAAAGGTGGGAAGATATGCCTGGAGGCTGTGGAAGTGAGCGAGGTCCTCAATGAATACTCCCTCATCGGTATTCACCAATGAGAGGGAACTTGATGACGGTGAGGACAATATGAGTGAGGTTGATGTTCTGGAGCATGTTGATATTAAGGGAGAGGAAGTGTTGGAGTTATTAAAATACATTAGGACGGATAAGTCCCTGGAGCCTGATGGAATATTCCCCAGGCTGCTCCATGAGGCGAGGGAAGAGATTACTGAGCCTCTGGCTAGGATCTTTATGTCCTCGTTGTCCACGGGAACGGTACCGGAGGATTGGAGGGAGGCAAATGTTGTCCCCTTGCTCAAAAAAGGTAATAGGGATAGTCCGGGTAATTATAGACCAGTGAGCCTTACGTCTGTGGTGGGAAAACTGTTGGAAAAGATTCTTAGAGATAGGATCTATGGGCATTTGGAGAATCATGGTCTGATCAGGGACAGTCAGCATGGCTTTGTGAGGGCAGATCGTGTCTAACAAGCCTGATAGAGTTCTTTGAGGAGGTGACCAGGCACATAGATGAGGGTAGTGCAGTGGACGTGATCTACATGGATCTTAGTAAGGCATTTGACAAGGTTCCACACGGTAGGCTTATTCAGAAAGTCAGAAGGCATGGGATCCAGGGAAGTATGGCCAGGTGGCTTGCCTGCAGAAGGCAGAAGGTCATGATGGAGGGAGTACAATCGGAATGGAGGGTTGTGACTAGTGGTGTCCCACAAGGATCGGTTCTGGGACCTCTACTTTTCGTGATTTTTATTAACGACCTGGATTTGGGGTAGAAGGGTGGGTTGGCAAGTTTGCAGACGACACAAAGGTTGGTGGTGTTGTGGATAGTGTATAGGATTGTCAAAGGTTGCAGAGAGACATTGATAGGATGCAGAAGTGGGGCTGAGAAGTGGCAGATGGAGTTCAACCTGGAGAAATGTGAGGTGGTACACTTTGGAAGGACAAACTCCAAGGCAGAGTACAAACGGCAGGATACTTGGTAGTGTGGAGGTGCAGAGGGATCCGGGGGTACATGTCCACAGATCCCTGAAAGTTGCCTCACAGGTAGATAGAGTAGTTAAGAAAGCTTATGAGGTGTTAGCTTTCATAAGTCGAGGGATAGAGTTTAAGAGTTGCGAGATAATGATGCAGCTTTATAAAACTCTGGTTAGGCCACACTTGGAGTACTGTGTCCAGTTCTGGTCGCTTCACTATAGGAAGGATGTGGAAGCACTGGAAAGGGTACAGAGGAGATTTACAAGGATGCTGCCTGGTTTAGAGAGTATGCATTATGATCAGAGATTAAGGGAGCTAGGGCTTCACTCTTTGGAGAGGAGAAGGATGAGAGGAGACATGATAGAGGTATACAAGATATTAAGAGGAATAGATAGAGTGGACAGCCAGCGCCTCTTCCCCAGGGCAGCACTGCTCAATATAAGAGGACATGGCTTTTAGGTGAGGGGTGGGAAGTTCAAGGGGGATATTAGAGGAAGGTTTTTTTTTACTCAGAGTGGTTGGTGTGTGGAATGCACTACCTGAGTCAGTGGTGGAGGCAGATACACTAGTGAAATTTAAGAGACTACTAGACAGATATATGGAGGAATTTAATGTGAGGGTTTATATGGGAGGCAGTGTTTGAGGGTCGGCACAACATTGTGGGCAGAAGGGCCTGTACTGTGCTGTACTATTCTATGTTCTATATGCTTTATATTCTATAAATCTACGGGTGTACTGTGAATTGGGAGTTTGTTTTCTCATAAATCTAGCAGACAGGTATATTAGTCCCAAGCTAAGATTCACTCTTCAATCACTTACCCATATTATACCACCCAATGTCCCTTTTCTAGCCAGACCACCTTGCTGAGCACAACACAAGACCAAGACATCTGACATCAAACTAAGTATACCCATGTAAAGTGTTTCAAAGTATATTGTCAGTGGAGTAGCCAAAGAATTTGACAATTTATCACACAAAAACTCAAAAGCTGATGACTAAACCACATTAAAAGCACTTCAGGGTTATGAAATATCTTCCAATTAGATACAAACCTTTTTAGGCAATGGAGTTTTCAAAATGGACAATGATTCTGCAATACATTCCACTATTTCTTCAGCAGCCTCAGCATGATTCAGACAGAACACCATAGCATCGCCAACATCATTTTTTCGAGGTGTTAATCCACGCAAGAGCTCCTCCAATTTATCTCTTTGACTTCAACAAAGGGTATAAATTTTAGTATATTATAAATTTACTGTACTACAACAGAACAATATTTTGCAAAACAAATACAAGCATTTTAATAATCTCTCATTTCCAAAAGTTAATGGGCAATTTTTGGTTCTTTGGAAATAATGAATTAACAATTACATGATACCATAGTGTTGTTATTGAGGAAATATCCAGAGTCTGATGAACTCTTACAAGTTTCTATAGATGCAGTGGAGAGTATCCTAAATGGTTGCAACATGGCCTGGTATGGAAACACCAATCTACAGAAGCTGGTAAATCACAGGTGAAATCCTCTCATCATTGAGTACATTTACATGAGAGTTGCCACAAGAAAGCAGCACCCATCGTCAAGTTGCCACAATATCCAGACCATGCTCTCTTCTTGCTAACACCATTGAGCAGGAAGTGCAGAAGCCTTGGGTCCCACATAACCAGATTCAGGAACAGATATTTACTTACAACCATCACACTGCTTGACCCACATGCAGCACAGGTGATAAAGTGTACATTGAAATACAGCATGGAAGGAATTTTAAAATATTGCTATTGATTCAATTACTCAATATTTTACATCATAGAGTTCCTTATAACACTTAAATAATGGAGAGATGCATTTAACTTACTCTTCTTTTAACTGTCCTTTCTTCACATTCTCTTCAGCTCGAGTCTCTGTTTCTTCTAATATTTCTTGCAGGTATGGATTTAGAGGCGGCGGCCGCCAAAATGATCCATTCTTAAACATGCGGAAATCCATTGTTCTCCACCGAGTTGGAGAATCACCCTGGCAAACAAGTACCAATATTATGAATTTGAACAGCAGAACCATCATTTAAAAATATTTACATTTTTACAAGTATTAATTTAGTATACCTGGAGTATGGAATACAACTTCCATCTATAATAAACATGGGCAGGGCTTTGATTCTCAAAAAGGAACCTGGAAAACATTATGTATTTAGTAACACTGTATAGTTTAAATTGATCAATTTCAATATAAAATGCTTGCAAACAGATTCCAAATAATTCTTTGGGAGTTAAAACCTGAACATGGGGTTGTTTATTTCTCTGTTCATGATCATTGCTTCGAACATAGGTCCTTCACGCACAACAAATTCGATCATCCGATGAATTACACACAACAAGTTTCTGTACAAGACAAAAAACAATCAATTCATAAATGAGGACACAATTTTAATGAGTTGAAGAACAAATTTATAAACGTTTTTCTAAAATGCATCAACCCATTTTTAAAAATCAGGCAGCATAGTAGCTTGTATAGCACTAATTGCTTTTAGTCAATGAATGAGAAGCAAAACGGCTAGACTTCAGAGCAAAAACCCAGTGCTTTCATTTATGTAAATCAAAATGCTTCTGGGTTCCTTTTGAGTCTGATTCTCAAAATATGATATACTTCGGCCAAATAACATCTGCAGTTTACAATACAATGACGCTCCTACTAATGGATCCAGGTATACTTAATCAAGCATCCTTTTCATCAATAGATGGTAAATTTACTTTGTGTTACAAAAAAAACATGGTTTAATATTAATGCTTTCAATTATGTTTAACTGATCAGTAAGCATTCAATTTTTCTCAGACCAAATTGAAATGGAGCTTCACGAATTAACACATACTAATTTAGTTTTAAGAAACATGCACCTTCGTGTGCATTACAATGATAATGCTACTTTAAAGTTTAAATTAAAATGAAACTTGGAAGCCTTGATTCCGAATTATTTACAGCTGAACTAACATAACATTTGAAAAACGAAAGCTTGAAAACTAACAGCATATGCAAGACATCAAAGTCTTCTGATGGTACTGTTCAATTTAACATTTGGGGTTTACATTAACCTGCACTATTTATTGCAACTACTATTATTTCTTTGCACTGTTTAGTATAATTAACACCAACTTGTTTGCTTGTTTGATTATCTATCTTATTACTGCCATTTCAGCAAACCAACTGATCAGCATGAATTTGACAATATCAGGTACTGAGCCAATTACAGACAGGCAATTATTGATCATACTTCCAAAACAGTTAAAAATCAACAATGGTAATGTATACATTTGAATAAATGGGCTTTTAAATATTGTAAGTGTCTTGGAACTTTAATGTCTTTGTGCTTCACTGAGGAGATTTCAATTTAAATTTACATTTGATCAATGTTAATGATGATCTACCCTTAAAAAAATCAAGTTCACTATTATAGAAGCAAATTCTTGGGAGAGCATTTATTTAAAATCAAACAGAAATCAGAACAAAGGGGAAGGCCATTCAACCCATCATAACTAGGTTCAGTTCTAAACTTTCCACAATTAACCATGACGTGTCTTTCAACTGTTGCTTTTTATAAATAACCTACTCAAACTATTAAGATCAATTGACGTTCACTGTGTCACTACCTAACAGTCATGTTTTTAATGTCTCTGTGAAGCTATTTGTTTTCTCTCCCAATTATGACTCTCTGTTACAGGAAAAACTCGTTTTTAGAACAAGACGTAATTTTAAAGTTATAATTTCTTTAGCCAGAGGGTGTTTACTCTGTGGAATTCTTTGCCATGGAAGGTTGTGGAGGCCAAGCCATTGGGTATAGTTAAAGAGGTTGAAAAGTTCTGGGTTAGTAAGGGTGTCAAAGGTTATGGGGAGAACACAGGAGAATGGGGCTGAGAGGGAAAATAAAATCAGCCACGATCAAACGTAGTGAGATTCAATGGGCCAAATGGCCTAATCCTGCTTTTATATCTAATGGTCTTATAATTAGTTTTCAGATTAAATGCATACTTGAAACAAACAGCCTATCAATACTGAACTGAAATACGATACTGCATGCATTCCAAAGACAAACACCAACATTTGATTCATTTAAAAAGACTACATATTTCCAAGTTGAATAAACCCAAGTTCATTTTTGCAGGAAAAATGTCCAAATTCTTTTTATTAAATTATTCATGACATCTAGGTGCTAAGAAGGTCAACATTTTTGTTCACTTCTAACTACCCTTGATCAGATCATCTGACTTAAGATAATTCTGGATCCAAGACTGGATAGACAACATAGAATGTTTTCAGTCACATTACTGATGCAGCCTTTTATTGAAGATTTTGGTTATTTGTCAATATTCTGAATAAAGTTTTGAATTCTTCTGCTGATTAAGGGCATTTTAACTAATACTCTAGAAACGTAGTTACTATGCTATCACACCCAGTTAGACTGATCTGAATAGTGACTACTGAATTGCAAGAAAGGAATCACTGACTTAGCATGTGCCATCAATCCAGAGACAAGATTTAAAGATTACAATAAACAGTTGCAAGAAAGTTTGTGAACCCTTTGCAATTACTTAGCTTTCTACATTAATTACTCATAAAATGTGGTCTGATCTTCATCCAAGTCACAAAACGAGACAAACATTATCTGCCTAAGCTAATAACACATGAACAATTGTACTTCTTTTCTTCAGTACTGAATACACCATTTAAATAATCACAGTCCAAGTTCAAAAAACTACGTGAATCTCTGGGGTAATGCCTTCTTCAAAAGCTATTTGGAGTCAGCTGTTCCCATCAATGAGATGAGATTGGAGGTGTGAGTTGTAGAGGTACCTTGCCCTAAATAAAAAAAAAGGCACACAAAATCAGGTTACTGACAAAGCCTGCTCTTCTCAAGAAAGATCTGTTTATGTGCACCATGCCCCAATCAAAACGACTTCTAGAGGACCTTAGAAGGATTGTAGTGATGCATGAAGCTGGAAAAGACTTCCAAGGAATTTCTGAAGACCTCAGTGTTCATCAGTCCACAGTAAGAGAAATTGTCTACAAATGGAGGATATTCAGTACTGTTGCTACTCTCCCTAGGAGTGAACATCCTGCACAGATCACACCAAGAACACAATGTGCAATGCTGAAAGAGGTGAAAAAACTCATAACAGCAAGAGACCTGCAGGAACTTGCTAACACCCCTGTCCATGTGTGCTCTATAAGAAAAACACTGAACAAGAATGGTGTTCACAGGACACTATGGAGGAACCACCGTTCTCAAAAAAAACATTGCTGCAAATCTCAAGTTTGCAAAAAGGCCAGCATACTTATGGGACAATGTTTGGATGAAAAAGGGCACTGCACACCAACACTAACACTAAAGCCTCATCCCGACTGTGGAGCATCATGGTTTGGCGCTGCTTTGCTGTCTCAGGGCCTGGACAACTTGTAATCGTTGAGGGAACAATGAATTCAAAATTGCATTAAGACATTTTACAGGAGAATGTCAGGGTAGTGGTCTGTCACCTGAAGCTCAATAGAAGTTGGATGATGCAACAAGACAATGATCTGAAACACAAGAGTAAATCACAACAGAATGGTTTAAAAAAAAATTCATGTTTTGCAAATGGCCAAGTCAGAGACCAGACTTTATCCCAATTGAGATGCTGTGGCATGACCTGAAGATATTCAGAAGGCTGTTCATGCAAGGTATCCCAGAAATATTGATGATCTGAAACAGTTTTGTGTGGAGGAATGGTCCAAAATTCCTCCTCACCATTGTGCAATTCTGATCAGCAGCTACAGGCAATGTTTGGTTGATATTTTTGCTGCTAAAGGTGGTTATTAAATATAAGGGCTCACATACTTTTCCCAGCCTAGACTGTGAATAATTAAACAATGTGTTCAATAAAGACATGAAAAGTACAATGGTTTGTGTTATTAGTTTGAGTAGATTGTGTTTATCTATTATTGTGATTTAGATGATCAGACCACATTTTATGAACAATTAAAATGCAGAAAACCAGGTAATTGCAAAGTGTTCACAAACTTTTTCTTGCAACCGTATATATATTATAAACACACATTTTCTAAATTGACTTTACAGTGCTCATCTACTGCTGTATGTTAAAATTCTCATCTCCAGTGAACAAGCATTGGTGAAGCAGAAGCTGACAAGAAGTCTGACCTTGGAGAAATAAACAAAATAGAAATTCATGCTTATTCAAATGTCTGTTAAAAGTTGGGAACACAAAACTGTACAAGACTTGGGCAATAAAACATAAGGGGGGGGGACGGGAATCATGAGAGACTGTGACTGCTTCCCCCACCCCCCCCAAACCACTGGGATCAAAGGCCTGCACAAGCTGAGGGCTAAGGCACTCCTCAAAGGTCAATGATCTCAGAAGTCAGGTCAGTGGAGTCCTTTAGGTCAAACCTATGATTGCCATGCACTGGGGTTGGAGCCCTGTGTGAGAAGGGGTGGGAATAGACTTGTTTTGCTGTTGCCTTGTTTTATTCTGTAGTTGTAGTTGCTGCTGCTAGTGTTGTTCTGCATTGTAATGCTGTTGTGTTGAGTATATTGCTATGCCAGAATGTGTGACGACACTTGCTGACTGCCCCACACAACATCCTTAGAGGTGTGTTAGTTGTTAACGCAAACAATGCATTTCACTGTATGTTTTGATATACATAAATAATTTTGAATATGAATATAATTGATCACAAATAACTGGCAACAATTTCAAAGCATTGTTTAGATAAATAATTAGCTTCTTATACAACACCACCTGGCTCACTCACCTTGCATCTTTCCACTGTGGAACAAGGAATTGAAGGGAATAAATTTCCCTTTTGGTTGCCTACAACACTATTTCATGACCACACAACTGCTTAAATGTACCTCAGCTTTTCTCTATAATGTAGAATCCAAGTGTATTCAACCTATCTGATCACCAAAAAGGTACTTGAGAAAAAAAAAATCAACAAATCTGGGTATGATGTCTTGTTATCTATCCATTTTTATGTATACAAGTGGTTATAGAAATTGCAGGTGTATTTCTGACAAACTTTCAGAGTTTCTGAATATTTGAAAAAGGCCTAACAGACTGGAAAGTTACATATGCAAGGAAAGAAAATAAAAATAAAAGTCAAAATTACCAAATAGCTTGATATTTGCCAGCAAAACACTGGAATCCATTATGAAAGATTAATGCCAGATCACTTGGAAATTCAACATTTTATAAACAAAGGGGGGGAGGAGAGGTAGATTACAAATCGTTTGAGACTGTAATTAGTAAAGCAGATGACGGGAAATAAAACCAGTACATACAGTCTTGCACAAAATAAAAATCACTGTCAAAATCACAGATGGAAACAGGATGAAATTTAACTTCACCAACGTTAACTGGGGTTGCTCTAGAGTGAAAGAGATAGAGGGGAGTACTTTCAAACAAGTTAAAGCTGGCTGGTGGCTTAGTGGCATCAGCACTGGACTTCGGGTCAAGAGGTCCCAAGTTCGATTCCAGCCGGCACCCTTGCACGCTCTCCATTTGTGCTGGGTTGAGAGCTGGTGATCTCTTAAAAAACTCACCAAGCAGAAGGCAATGGCAAACCACTGCTTTAACTTGCCTTGTACACGATTTCCCAATATGTCAGTGCAGCGTGGAAGGAAATCGCCTGCTAACCGGAAAATTCTGGATGCAACATACCTTTCTTTCTTTATAGTCCTACCAGAAAAAGGGAACTGCTGACCTCATCTCAGCCAAGTAATCCGTTGAAGTGTGGCAGAGACTATTTAAAGATCCTGACTATTACACTTTAAAATTCTAGACATGAAAAAGGACGAGGATAATTCAGAAATTAAGACTTTAAATTGAGGAAGATGAATTTTATTTCATAAGACAACATTTGCACCAGCGACCAACTGGGACATATTGCAGACAGCAAACAAAGCTGCTAATATACATAAAATGCTGGAGGAACTCAGCAGCCAGGCAGCATCTATGGAAAAGATTTCATTGTTAACATCAGCTGTTAACTTTTTCACATAGTTGCTACCTGGCCTGCTGAGTTTCTCCAGCATTTTGCATGGATTACTTTAATTTCCAGTATCTGCAGATTTTTTTTTGTTTGTGAAACAGAACTGCCAGATACTCTTCTTCTAAATGTACTTCTTCTGAATGTCAATTGATTGCAGCCTGTAATTTCCTGTTTAAAGGCATATTTTTGAGCCAACCTAATGATCTGCCAACACACACAAAATGCTGGAGGAACTGAGCAGGCCAGGCAGCATCTATGGAAAGAAGTACAGCTGATGTTTTTGGGCTGAAATTCTTCGACAAGACTGGAGAAAAAATGCTGAGGAGTAGGTTTGAAAGGTGGGGGGAGGGGAGACAGAAACACCAGGCAATAGGAGAAACTAGGAGGGAGAGGGATGAAGCAAAGAGCAAAGTTGATTGGTGAAAAGAGACAGAAGGCCATGGAGGAAGGAAGTGGGGGGGGGGGCGGTAGGGTGGGGTGGGAGCACCAGAGGGATGCGATGGGCAGGCAAGAAACAAGGCCCACAGGACAAAGCTGTGCTGAACATGTCCTTACTATAGGAATTACCTAGAGTTACCCATGGCCCTCTGTTTTTCTAAGCTCCATGTACCTATCCAGGAGTCTCTTAAAAGACCCTATCATATCTGCCTCCACCACCATTGCTGGCAGCCCATTCCACACACTCACTGCTCTCTGCGTAAAAAGCTTACCCCTGACATCTCCTCTGTATCTACTTCCAAGCACCTTAAAACTGTGCCCTCTCGTGCTAGCCATTTCAGCCCTGGGAAAAAGCCTCTGACTATCCACATGATATATGCCTCTCATCATCTTATACACCTCTATCAGGTCACCTCTCACCCTCCGTCGCTCCAAGGAGAAAAGGTCAAGTTCACTCAACCTATTCTCATAAGGCATGCTCCCCAATCCAGGCAACATCCTTGTAAATATCCTCTGCACCCTTTCTGTGGTTTCCACATCCTTCCTGTAGAGAGTCGACCAGAACTGAGCACAGTACTCCAAGTGGGGTCTGACCAGGGTCCTATATAGTTACAACATTACCTCTCGGTTCCTAAACTCAATCCCACTATTGATGAAGACCAATACACCTTCTTAACAACAGAGTCAACTGCGTAGCAGCTTTGAGTGCCTATGGACTCGGACCCAAAGATCCTTCTGATCCTCCCCACTGCCAAGAGTCTTACCACTATATAATACTATATTCTGCCATCATATTTGACCTACCAAAATGAACCACCTCACACTTATCTGGGATAAGTCCATCTGCCACTTCTCAGCCCAGTTTTGAAGATAAATGAGAGAGGGACAAGCGGATGGGAAATGGTGAAGGTGGGGGCGGGGGAGGTGGAGGCATTACTGGACGTTTGAGAAATCGATATTCATGTCATCAGTTTGGAGGCTACCCAAACAGAATATAACCTGATGCCATGCCTCATATTCCATTTGGGTAGCCACCAACCTGATGACATGAACATCGATTCCTCAAACTTCCAGTAATATCTCCACCCCCTTCACCATTTCCCATCTCCTTGCCCCTTTCTCATGTTATCTCCTTGCCCTCCCATTGGCTCCCTGTGGTGCTCCTCCCACCCCCTCTTTTTCACTTCCATGGCCTTCTGTCTCTTTCACCAATCAACTTAAGAGCTAGTCACTTCACCCCCCACTTCCAAGTTTCACCTGTCGCCTGGAATTTCTCTCCCCTCCCCCCACCTTTCAAATCTACTCCTCAGCTTTTCCCCCTCCAGTCCTGCTAAATAGTTTCGGGCCAAAACATCGAATGTACCTTTTTCCCATAGATGCTGCCTGGCCTGCTGGGTTCCTCCAGCATTTTGTGTGTCGCTCGGATTTCCAGCATCTGCAGATTTTCTTTTGTTCGTGGTTTACTGATCTGGCACTTTTGTGATCTCCTGGGGGATTCGGCAAGGATTAGAGTGGAGAGTGCAGTTACGGAGAGCAAGGCAGTCATCTGGGGGCTGGCTGTGTTGACTCCTGATGACGGAACACATTTGCAGCCAGCTCCATTACTCTGCACTGATTAAATCATCGAGCAAGATTAAAATCAGAGGATGAAAGTGGAACAAGAACAGATATTCAGTACATCTGCCTGCATTTAACCTGCTTCACTCTCTTCTTGCTGCCGCAGTTGGGTGGATGGTGCTGGAGTCATGAGTCCCACGCCGTCAGGTTGGGGACAGGGAGCAGTTGTTGCCCTGCAACCATCAGGCTCCCAGACCAGCTTCACTCACCTCTGCAGCTGCAGTCACTTCGGGGACTCTGCAGTTAATGCTGTGTTATTTGTTTGCCATTTTATTGTTTGTTCGATTTGTTCCTTTTTTTCCACTTATTAGGTGTTAATGATCTTTGATGTGTTTTTTTTAAAATTGGGTTCTATCATGTTTATTTGTTGTGCAAGACGACAAATTTCAAAGTTGTGTACAGTACACATACTTTGATAATAAATGTATTTTGAACTTCAAATAATTGTAGTGGTCTACATCTGCAAATAAGATTAATTCAAACTTAATGAGTATTCAGGACCAAAATTTTTTCTATACAGGGAAAAGGGATAGACAGCAAATCCAAGAAACCCTAAAAAGGAATTTCCAGGGCTAAGTAAAGTATTTACAAGGTGTTGAAAACAGAGTGGCCTCTTCAGAAATGTAAAATGTAGACAGTACTTTGAAATTAGGATGGCAAAAGAAATGGCAACAAATATCACTGGTGGATAAAACAACAATAGATCATACAAGTATGTCATTAAGCCATCTAGGAAATAAAATAGCATCTGTGTGGAACCAGGTAACACAAGCAAGCTCTTAAATTAATATTTCTCTTCTGTATTCACTTTGGAGAGAGTGGAAAATTCAGGGGTAAAGGTCAGTGAAATTCTCAAACGTTATCACAAGAAAGGGTGTTAGCCATCTTAATGGAATGAAAGGTGGATAAATCCCCAGTCTGATAAAATGTATCATAGGCTGCTATGAGATCACTGGGTCTTTAAATCTTTGCTAGCTGTAGATGAGCTGCCAGATGACTGGAGGCGTGTAAATGTGGTACCCTTTATTTAAGGACAACCAGGATAATCCAGGTAATTACAGCCTACGAATCTAACATCATTGGGAAATAGGGAATTTATTGGAAAAGAATTCTGAAGGATAGGATTAATCTGCACTTAAAAAGGCAGGGATTAAGTAAAACATAGCATGGTTTTAAGAGGGAAATACCCTGGATAGCCAGAGTTGATTGAATTTTCCAAAGGGATAACAAAGTAGATAAACAAGGAGAATGGAATTGAGCTTCCACATGGGAGACTGGTCCAAGAATTTAACGCTAGTAAGAAGCAAGGCAAGAAGGCAAATTTGGAAATAAGATGATACTAGTGGAAAGTTGTTTTGTGATTGGAAACCTGTAACCAGTGGTATACCAATTTGGTCCCTTACTAATTATTACAAATGCAGAACAAACCACTATGTGGTTGATAATGAGGATAGCTGTAGATGACAGAATATTGATCAGTTCATAACAACAACAAAGCTTGGCAGAAGGAACTTAGGTCCTGATAAAGAGATACACACTGGGGGGACAAAGACATCTACAATGAAGATTAGAGCCTGAGCGAGTATTGACATATAGAGGAACCTCAAACTACAAACCCATGAATACCTGAAGGTAAAAGATAAGCTGATGAATGCAACAAAAGGGATGGAAGAAGAAAAAAAGAAGAGAACGCGTTAAGGGCTCAATGGGTCAAACAGTACCTGTGGATACAAAAGTTGTAAGTCAATGTTTCAGATCATCAACACAGCTGGAATGAGGGAACAATCTGAAATGTAAACTTACAGCGTTTGCCTCTATAGATGCTGCTTGATTTCTTATTGTTTGTGTATTTATTTATTTATTGAGATATAGTGTGCAATAGACACTTCAAGGCACACTGCCTAGCAACCCCCAATTTAATCCTGGCCTTAATCACAGGATAATTTAAAATGACCAGTTAAGACCATAAGTCATACGAGCAGGATTAGGCCATTACATCGAGTCTGCTCTGCCATTCAATCATGGCTGATCCTTTTCTCCCGCTCTCCTCAGCCCCACTTCCCAGCCTTCTCCCCCTAACCTCAGATGCCATGGCCAATCAAGAACCTATCAAGCTCTGCCTTAAATACACTCGACCTGGCCTCTGCAGTCACCATGGCAATAAAACTCACAAGTTCACCCACCCACTGGCTAAAGAAATTTCTCTGCATCTGTTTTAAGTGAACGCCTCCCTATCCTGAGGCTGTACCCTTGTCCACGACTCCTCCCACCATGGGAAAACACCCTTTCCACGTCTAGGGTTTTCAACGTTCATAAGGTTGCAATTAGATCCCCCCCCATCCTTCTAAATTCCAGTGAGTACAGACCCAGAGCCATCAAATGCTCCTCATATGATAACCCTTTCATTCCCGGAATCATCCTTGTGAACTTCCTCTGAACCATCTCCAATGCCAGCACATCTTTTCGAAGATGAGAGGCCCAAAACTGTTCACAATACTTATGGTGAGGCCTCACCAGTGCCTTACAAACCCTCAGCATCGCCTCCTTGTTGTTGTATTCTAGACCTCTTGAAATGAATGCTAACATGGCATTTGCCTTCCTCACCACCGACTAAATCTGCAAGTTATCCTTCAGGGTGTTCTGCACAAGGACCCCCAAGTCCTTTTGCATCTCAGATTTTTGGATTATTCCCCCCATTTAGAAAATATTCTGCACATTTATTTCATCTACCAAAGTGCATGACCATGCATTTTCTAACATTACAGTTCATGTGTCACTTTCTTGCCCATTCTCATTTGCCTGTCTTCCTGCAGCCTAGCCATTTCCTCATCACCACCTACCCCTCCACCGATCTTCGTACCATCTGCAAACTTGGCAACAGAGCCATCTATTCCATCATCTAAATCACTGATACACAGTATTAAAAAAAAGCAATCGACACCGAACCCTGCAAGACAACACTACTTACTGGCAGCCAACCAGAAAAGGATCTTTTTATTCCAACTTAATGCCTCCTACCAATCAGCCAATGCTCTAACCATGCCAGTAACTTTCCTGTAATATCATGGGCTGTTAACTTGATAAGCAGCTTCATGTGTGGTACCTTGACAAAAGCCTTCTGAAAGTCCAAATATACAACATCCACTACATCCCCTTTATCTATCCTACTTGTAATCTCCTCAAAGAGTTTCAACAGGTTCGTCAGGCACGATTTTTCCTTAAGGAATCCATGCTGACTTTGTCCTATCTTGGCCTGTGTACTCCATAACCTCATCCTTAACAATTGACTCAAAAGAATTTCCCAACCACTGAGGTCAGGCTAACTGCTCTATAATTTCCTTTCTGCTGCCTTCCTCCTTTCTTAAAGAGTAGAGTGACATTTGCAGTTTTCTAGTCCTCTGGCACCATGCCAGAGTCCAAAGATTTTTGAAAGATCATTGCTAATGTCTCTGCAATCTCACCCGCTACTTCTTTCAGAACCCTAGAGCGTAGTTCATCTGGTCCGGGTGACTATGTACCCTTAGGTTTTCCAGCTTTTTGAGCACCTTCTCTCTTGTAATAGTAACTGCACTCACTTCTCTTCCTTCACACACTACAACATCAGGAACACTGCTAGTCTCTTCCACAGTGAAGACATGCAAAATACTCATTTAGTTCATCTACCATTATTATTTCTCCGGCTTCATTTTCTAGTGGCCCTACATCCACTCACCTCTTTTTTTTTTACATACTTGAAAAAGCATTTACTATGCATTTGATATTGTTTACTAGCTTGCTTTCATATTTTATCTCTTCCCTCCTAATGATTCTTTTGGTTGCTCTCTGTAGGTTTTTAAAAGCTTCCCAATCCTCCGTTTTCCAGTTAATTTTTGCTTTATGTCCTCTCTTTTGCTTTTACATTAGCTTTGACTTCCCTTGTCAGCCACGGTTATACAATTTTGCCATTTGAGTATTTCTTTGTTTTTGGAATACATCTACCCTGCACCTTCCTCATTTCCCCCAGAAACCATCAACATTGTTGCTCTGCTGTCATCCCTGTCACTAATTTCCTTTACCCCAATGAAGTACTGCTATGCCAGACTTTCTCCTTATCAAATTTCAAGTTGAACTCAATCATATTGTGATCTCTGTCTCCTAAGGGCTCTTTTATCTTAAGCTCCCTAATCACCTCTGGTTCATCACATAACAACCAATCCAGTATAGCTCAATAACAAACTGCTCTAAAAAGCTATCTCATAGGCATTCAACAAACTCACTCTCTTGACATCCATTACCAACCTGATTTTCCCAATTGATGTGCATGTGAAAATCTCCCATGACTATCATTGCCCTTTTGACACACTTTTTCTATTTCCCGTTGTAATCTGTGCTCCACATCCCAGCAACTGTTGGGAGGCCTGTATATAACTGCCATCAGGGTCCTTTTACCCTTGCAGTTTCTTAACTCAACTGACAAAGATTCAACATCTTCGGATCCTATGTGAGATCTTTCCACTGATTTGATGCCATTCTTCACCAGCAGAGCCACGCTGCCCCCTCTGCCTACTTTCCTATCCCTATGATACAACTTGTAACCTTGGCCATTCAGCTCCAAACTGCAACCATCCTTCAGCCACAATTCAGTGATGGCCACAACATCATACCTGACAATCTGTAATAGTGCAACAAGATCATCCACCTCATTTCTTATACTTCATGCATTGAGATATAACACTGAGTGCTGTATTTAACATACTAACATAACATGTTAACATATTTAACACAATTTTAACATACTAACTGGTAGGTCTTTGGACTGTGGGAGGGAACTGGAGCACCCAGGGAAAACTAATACATTCCATGGGAGGACATAGAGGCTCCTTACAGATGACAACGGAATTGAACTCTAAACTCTGACCGCCCTGAGCTGTAATAGCATTGTACTATACACAAGGCTACAATGGGGCCCATAAATAATCTGAATTTTTCTGAGGAATGCATTAACTGCAGTAAAAGTGCTTTACATGAACTTCGGTAGGGTTTTCAATAAGGTTCCATATGGGAAACTGCGACAAAATATTAGGGCTATGGTTCAAAGGTGTAAAGTTCAAAGTTAATTTATTATCAAAGTACATATATGACACCATATACAACACTGTGATTCATTTTCTTGCAGGCATACACAGTTAATCGAAGAAATACAATAGAATTAATGAAAACCACACCCAACAGGATGGATAAACCACCAACGTGCAAAAGACAACAAACTGCAAATCCGCTCTGTACCTCGACAGAAATAAAGGTAAAATGAAATAATTATAAATAAAAAAGCAATAAATATTGGGAACCTGAGATGAAGAGTCCTTGAAAGCGAGTCCATAGGCTGTTGGAACAGTTTGTTAATGGGCAGAGTGAAGTTATCCCCTCTGATTCAAGACCCTGATGGTTGGAGGGTAAAAACTGTTCCTGAACCTGGTGGTGTGGTTCCTGAGGCTCTTGTACCTTATCCCGGATGGCAGTAGCAAGAAGAGTGCATGCCTTGATGGTGGGGGTTGTTTATGATGGATGCTACTTCTCTGTGACAGCACTCCATGTAGATGTGCTCAATGGTAGGGAGAACTTTACCCATGATACTAGACACCTGTCAAAGTTTTAAATGTCATGCCAACTCTTCATAAACTCCAAAGTAGAGGAGTTGCCGTGCATTCTTTGTAATTTCACTTACTTGCTGTGCCCAAGACAGGTCTTCCCTCTCCACCTCCAATGCCCCAGTAAGGGGTGGCTCATGGACCCGTGGTTTCCTACTCCTGAAGTCAATAATCAGCCCCTTGGTCTTGCTGACATTGAGTGACAGGTTGTTATTGTGGTACTACTCAGCCAGATTTTCAATCTCCCTCGGGATCAATAAAGTATGACTATGACTATATGGTGATTCATCACTATCGTATATTTAGCCAACGACAATGGTATAGTCAAGAAAGATTGCCCTGGTCAAACGGCATCTATATGTTTGCCAATGAGTCAACTATTGTTGGCAGTATTTCAGATGATGACGAGGAGGCACGGAGCATAGAGTCATGAGACAGATCATCTGGTAGAGTGGTGTTCCAACAATAACCTTGCAATCAACATCAGTAAGACCAAAGATTTGAAAATGGACTTCAGGAAGGGAAGTTGAGGAAACACGTACCAATCTTTATTGGGATCAACAATGGAAAAAGTGAGCAGTTTCAAGTTACTGGGTGTCAGCATCTCTGAAGATCTATCCTGGGCCCAACATATTGATGCAATTTCAAAGAATGCACTACAGTAGCTATATTTCATTAGGAGTTTGAGGGGATTTAGTACGTCACCCAGGACTCACGCAAAATTCTCCATGTATCACGGAGAGCATTCTAACTGGTTGCATCCAGTATGAAGGGGATCACCACACAGGATTGGAAAAAGCTGCAGAAAGTTGCTAACTCAGCCAACTCCATCATGGGCTTCACAGCATCAAGGATGTTCAAAAGATGATGCCTCAAAAAGGCAGCATCTATCATTAAGGATCCCCATTACCCAGGACATACCCTATTCGCACTGCTACCATCAAGGTGGTGGGTACAGAAGCCTGAAGATTTCTTTCCCTCTACTATTGCACTTATGAATGGACAATGAACCCATGTACACAACTTCATTTTTTTTTCTTATTATGCTCTTTCTGTAAGACTTATTTAATTTAAATATACATACACACACAATCATACAGTGGATTCCAGTTAATTGGGACACATTAGGACCAGTATATTTTGGCCCAATTAAGCAGCTGCCCTAATTAGTTTCATGGAAATAATTTAAAAGCCCAAAAAAGTCAAACAAATTGAGTAACAAATTATGTATTACAATGAAATACAGAACAAATTAGAAGATTACCAATACAATAAAGCTATGTGCTAGTTGCCAGTAGTTCTCAGCGGAGGAGTTCATCCAGTGTATGCTGCCGTGCTCGTTTGACCGACTGCTTTCATACAATTTCCAATGTTTGCATCCTCTAAATCTGCACTTTCATTGTAATATTCAAAACAACTGTCGATACCTTCAAACTCTTTGGAGATCCTAACTTCTGAAGTAGTGAAATCATTTAGTTTTCACTCCTGACAGTTTCTGGCATCTCCAAGCCTGATTGCTTGAAACCACAGGGAGCGAAACAGTTCTGAATTATCTTACTGCTTATTTGTCACCAACTAGCAATGACGAAAATCACTGTTTTTTGAACATAAATATACTAAATTGACGCCATTTAAAAATCGTTCGCTCTTAGCACAGTGTAGAGTCCAACAGCCATACATGCAGGCAACTGACTCTAGTTAAAAACTGTTCAGCAACAGTCTCCTGTGTCCCAATTAAGTGGCACACTGCCCCAAATAAACAAAGGAAATCCTAGCCACTTTCTCAATTAGTTCCCCCCCCCATAAAGAACCCACTGTAATTCTTACTGCAACTTGTTTTATTATGTATTGCAATGTACTGCTGCCACAAAATAAATTTTACAACATACACCAGTGATATTAAACATGAATCTGCTTCTGTTTCTGATATACCAGTGAGGTTATGACACATCTTGGGAACACTGAGGAACAGAAGGATCTCAGTATGAAAGTCATTGAAGGTGTTAGTGTATGCTGATAATGTAGTTTAGGTAGGACTACTGAATACAAGAGAAGGGATATTATGCTCCAATTTTATAACTCTGGCTGAAGTGCTGTATACAGTCACCACAGGAAGTATTTGATACCCCTGGAGAGGGTGCAGACGAGATTCATGAGGATGTTCCTTGAATGAAGCATTTTTGTTCTGGGAGATTGGACAGACATTTTCCATCCAGAGGTAGTAGTTAAGAGGGATGTAACTGACGAACATGAAATTATGAAGGATATGGAGCAGACTGCAGGAAGCTCTTCTCCTTACCAGAACTGAATAAAACCAGATTACGAAGACTGAGTAGGGTCAGTTAGAATTTTAGAATCAGTAGCAGGTTCTCACCAGCACATGTCATGAAATTTGTTGTCTTTGTTGCACAATGCAATACATAATAATAGAGAAAAAGTGAAATACAGTAAAAAAAAATAAAAGTCATACAGTGGCGTTCATGGGTTCCATGTCTATTCAGAAATTGGATGGCAGAAGGAAAGAGCTGTTCCTGAATAGTTGAATGTGTGCCTTCAGGCTCCTGTACTTCCCCCCAATGGTAGCAATGAGAAGAGGTTTTGAGGGGAACATTTTTAAACCCAAAAAGTAGCAAGTGACTGAAATCCATAGTTTACACCAATCATGAAATGCTAGAAGATGGAATTAATATGGGCGTGTGGTCACTAGCTGGTGTAGTGAGATGAATAACACATTTCTGTGTTGTATGACTCTTTGACTATCATTACAAATTAGTAATAGTTTTCTTTATTATCCAAGTCAGCTAACAGCTTTATTCTAGCTCTCAGTCCCATGTTAATTTTACATTAGGCAGAAGGATTTGATAATAAATGTTTAAAGTTAAGCCCAGAAGATGTAAGCGCACACCTAGATTAACTGTAATTTTCACTAGCAATAGCTAAATTAATATTGTCATTGAGTCTGTTAATTTCAAAAGCATTCTACACATTTTACTTTCAAAAGCAATCTATTCTTGTTTGCAAGAATAAAAAAAGTTTTCTGCTGTATTCCCATCAAAACTTAGTACTGTATGAATTAAAATAATTCTCATTAAATAAAAGGTGTCACCAGGACATCTACTTTTAACAGGAATTACTTAGGTCTCGCCAACATCACTTACAACTACAATGAGACGTTTTGGATTTTATTTTCTCTCTTCAGCACATACCCAACAAAGAAGGCCCAACATTCAAGACTTAGAACTCACTAGCATTTAATGAGTGGACCATGGATTAGATCTAATTTATTTAAGCCTTGCTGATCTTGATAAAATCATCTTTTTCTGATTCTTTTTCTTTCCTAGCACTTGCAATTAATTCCCATATCTTGGAATGCAGTAGAAATCCCAGAGTCACAGAATGTGGGTTTGCATTTGGACAGTCATAAGGCACACAAACAGCCCCTCAGCCCATTATGTCCATGGCAAAGATTAAGTACCCATCCATACTCATAATACTACATACTTAATTTCAAATCTTCTCAATGACAGTTTTTAAAATGAAATTGGAAGAACGCCACGATGTTCTTGATGCTTGCTAGAGGTTTTCCTGCCAAAGAAGAGGTTGTTCATATTTCTGGTGGATAACCTTTCAGTTGATGAAAGATTATTGGCTTGAAACATGAAGCCCTCTCCACAAATGGTGCTTGAATCACTGAGTTTTGTTGGTATTTCCCTTTCCTTTGCAGATTCCCACTATGCAGTATTTTGCTTCTAGAGGACTGTGTTGCTTAATAAGGTTTGTAACTTGAATACAGTTAATTTTTAAAAAACTATTTAAGCATGTAACTTCTGGAGTACATTCACCTTCCATAGTTAATTTTCCCTGTAAAGCTCATGTAGGCAAATGACTATAGATCACTGCCCCAATGCCACAGGGCCAGGCTCTTCTCACATTGTCAAATGACTGCAGTTGCCACCTTTGAATTGATAGACATGCTTTGAACTGTTAAGTCATGTTTACTTTGGTGTTTGAATTTGAAATATTCCTCAAACTTGTGAACCTACTAAATAAAGCACTTTATTTAAAAAAAGCACTGATCAATAACCTCAATGATTATACAACAAGCCTTTAATAATTAATTAGCAACCTTTCAGAAATTATGGTAATTTTGCATCTGGCTCACCACGTGATATCTGAATTTCCACTCATCAGGATTCCTGCTGCCATGCTCTCCTGCCACTAACAGCTTGACTGAAAGAAACATCAAATCCTGATGAAAGGTCTCAGTCCAAAACATCTACTGCTTATTCCTCTCCCTTGATGCTGCCTGACCTGCTGAGTTCCTCCAGCATTTTGTGTGTTGCTCTGGATTTCCAGTATGTGCAGGATCACTTGTGTTATATATATCACTCACACACACATATACACACACGCACCCCCTTCTTTCTCGGTTGTCCACCGAAATCCAATGACAACGTCCACTCCTTTAACGGTGAGATTTTAATGACTTACAGTCCTATCCTGGACCCACAAGATCTATTGCAGGTGGGACATGTATATGTGGTAGTGGTGGCAACTATGACTGCATCTCTCCTGGCTCTCTTCTGCTGTCTTTTGGTTGTTCTTTCCATCTCCAGAATATGAGCCCCATCCCTACACAGCTGTCGCCAGGTGGTATGGTCAGCAGCAACATCCTCCAGGTCCTTGGGTCTGATCTTGCACTTCCTTAAAGCATTCTTCATCTGATCCTTATAGTGCTTCTTCAGCCCTCCAGCTGATTGCCAACTGGCTGTATAACACTGCGGGGTAGCCGACATGGGGGCATCCTTATCACGTGCCCCAGCCACTGCACCCATCACCGCTGGGTGATCATGGCCTCAATACTCCTGCAGTTGGTCTTTACAAGTATTTCAGTGTGAGGCACCCGCTCACACCAGGTAATTCCCAGCATGTGCTGGAGGCAGCTTATGTGGAAGCGCTCCAAGGACTTGATGTGATGGCTGTAGGTTACCCGAGCTTCACAGCTATAAAGGAGGGTGGTGACACAGACCGCTTGGTATACAGCGACCTTTGTGGAGGGACGAAGGCTCCTGTTCTGAAAGACTCTACACCGAAGTCTCCCAAAGGCAGCTGATGCCTGTTTAATGCAGCTCTGGATGTTGTTGTCAATGCCACTATCCTCAGACAATGCCGCTATCCTTGCTGTGGCGGTGAGAGCGTACAGCAGGATGCGGTTGACTGTCAATGCCACCAAGACAGAAGTGGTTTGCCAGTGGAGTACCAGTGCCCCACCCACTCTACCTGCCTTCACTGTTGGGTGATGAAAAGCTGTCAGTAATGCCATTTTTCAAATATCTGAGGAGCATTCTCTCTGAGGATAGCGGCAACTAAGCAGCACTGAGGATACACACATAAACATAAATTTTATATATAGACACACACACATCCAAAAATAATATATAGGAGAGCAAGTGGTGCCACTCAGTTCTTGGAAATAAGCACTACTTATTTCCTCCTTTGCTTTCACACTGAGTCTCCCAACATAGATTACAAAATTGACTGAGGTCTCCAGGTCAGTAATATATTAGTGCAATCAAGAAATATTCAGCATTCTCAAATTTCTTAAGTTAACTTTTAGTTAAGTAATCACTATTGGGGAACAAGTGCTTGAACCAAACTTATTGGCTTCCATTTTGAGAGCTTTGAACTGGAGGTAAACCTTGAAATGTCTCACCCACCTGAGCTTAAAACAGATCTGACAGTTCCACTTTGCCAAGTTTAAAACTGCCACCAAGTCAATATGCAAAATTATCAAAAAGAACACTTAAAGGGCTTCTACAGAATCTATGCAATAAATAGGCTTCTTCATTTAAAGGATTACACATGGAATGAGTTTTAATCTCAACAATTTTAAGTATAATTACTAATATCCCAGGTGGTAGGTGCACCTTTTAAAATATTGCAGAAACTGATTCTTGAACATTCGTTGAGCGTTTATCCCTTTTGAGATCTTGCAGCAATTTACATAAAAATAGAAGTCTATACAAGCTAAATAGTCCCTTGAGCCTGTGCAGTCCTTTGTTAACACTGTTGGTGATTCAGTACTCAAATCTAGTTTCCCCATCTAATTCCTACGTCTTCATTCACTTTGATTCATAATACTTTGCTGTGAGTATACAGAACAGCTGAACATTCATGTGGAACACATACAAAATGCTGGTGGATCTCAGGTCGTCCAAAGGGTCTCAGCCCAAAACATTTACTGTTTACTCTTTTCCATAGATGCTGCCTGGCCTGCTGAGTTCATCCAGCATTTTGTGTGCTTTGCTTGGATTTCCAGCATCAGCAGATTTTCTCTTGTGACTGAACATTCAGAAGTGTGAGATATTCATAAAATTTAAATCTGAGTAAAGACATTTCTTCCCATCTCTATTCCTAAATAGCACACTCCTGATTAAGTCCCTTCAGCCCTTTATGTCATTACCAACCATGAAATATTCATCTATACTAAATCTACCTACCAGCTATAAATGTCCATATTTTTCTGTGCCTTGGTGCTTTCGGTGCAAGTCTGGATCTTGTTACTGGTAGAATACATGCCTCCATTACTCACTCAGCACATTCCAGATGCTAACCACTTTCTGAATGAAAAGGTTTTTCCTCAGATTTTATCTAAACCGCTTTCTCTTACTCCAAAACTGTGCTATCCATTTTTTGAAACGCACTATGGTGAAAAGTTCCCTACTTCATTTTATTTACGCCCCACAATTTTCCATTCAGACTTCAATCCTCAAGTGAAGTCTTCCATCCCAAGCAAGATGCTGAACACTCTGCTCTGTACTCAATGCTCACTCAGCAGGTGAGGTAGCATGTGTGGAAAGAACTTGCTGAGCCTTTCCAGCATTTTCTGTTTTTGTTTCGTGGTCTTAATGTGGCAACCAGAACTGTATTCCAGATTCCAGCATCTGCAGTCAACTTGTCACCGGCCTTCATTGGAATACAAGAGTAAGGAGGTTACGGTACAATGTTGTTTTACAAAGTGTAAAACTAGTGACAAAAGTGACTGCAAAAGCTGGAATCCAGATGAAAAAGCAAAATACTGAAAGAACCCAGTGGACCAACTGGCATCGGTAGAGGCAAAAGGCCTCCTCTACATTGATGACACCTGACACAGACTGCGAGACTAGTCCAATCCACAAGGTAGGATCTCTTAGTGGTTCCCCATTTCAATTTCAGTTAGGTTGAAAGGTCTTTAATTGCCAGTCTTTTTCCTTGCTGCTCTTAAAAAGAGGCATTTGCTGCCCTTAAATCATTTGGTACCTTGCTTGTGGGCAGTGAAAATTTCAAAATATCAGCCAAAGCCCCTGCAACATTTTCTTTTGTCTTCCAAAACTACCAAGAATAAATCTAATCTCATCCCAGGATTTGCCTACCTTTAAGCTTGCTAAGGCATCAAGTACCTTCTATTTATGGAGATGTAAACTGGAATTTTACCTTTCCCTTTGCTGAAACTTCCAACTATAAAATCTATTTCATTGGTGAATACTGATAAGTATTCATTTAGGACCTCACCTGTACCTTCTGGCCCTATGCAGATAACCAATTTTCCTAAAGCGCCCTGCTTGTTGCCTGGATCTTTAATCCTCAACGTACATAAAACACCTTTGAATATACCTTAATCCTGCCTGGCAGTGATATTTCATGGCCAGCCCTCTTTGCTTTCCCAATTTCTTATTTAAGCGTCTTTCCGCTTTTTTTTTAAAAATACATAGCAGGCCTCCCATTTTAGTTCTCATATCTGCTACGTTTTCTTTTCTCTCTTTACCTTTGGATAATGATGATTTTGAACACTTTTCATTTGTCCTTCGAATACTTCACACCGTGTAGATGCAGACCGACTTGCAAATGGATGCTCCCAGTCTACCTTGGCCAGGTGTTCCCCAATATTAAAGCAAGTTGCCTTCCCTAAATTTAAGTCATTTTTTCTTGATCTGTCTCCCACCCCCAACAAAATACTGAAACAACAAGTTTCTCAACTAGCAAATAAAAACACAAGTAATTTTATTGTATTATTTTATACCGAGAATGTGCAAATCTTTTGATGAAAAGGTAAGAAAGAATCTGAGTAATCTAAACATGTTCAAATTCCAACCAACTAAAGTTTCCTTGGTGAAAGATGAAACTACAGCTACACATTACTCTGAAAAGTATGGGTCAAAATATACAATTTTCCCATTGATGTTGCTTACAAAACAATATCCATTGTTTGTTGGCCAAGATTATTTCAAATCTTAATATGGGATTTTGATTCTTGGAAGAAAAATAGCAGCAATTTGAAATAAAACAAACGTGTTAATTTGTTAAAAAACTTACAGCATCTTCAAAATGCTTCTCATCAGTAATTTTTAAGCAATCATAAGGAATCAAGTTATGGATAGAGATTTTAGAATCTTCAGTCTGATTCAATTTTTTTTTAAAATTGTGATAGACTGAAGCAGGTTCATAAAATTTCATAAAGATTAGGATCAATAACAAATGAAGATTTCCTGATATAACCAACATCCTTCATCAAATCCTTTGAAAGATAACATGATTTTAAAGAAATAAAGCCTAACCACGAGAGCCAACAGCTAAACAAAAGCAGTTCAACAAGAGTCAATGAATCTGATATTAACCAGATTCAAAATCTGAATACTTCCCACAATTCATCCATGATGCTTTGTTCAGGTCCCTCGCAGCAAAATCTGTTCGGCCTGTGTTGCTTACCATGGCCAAGTCAAAAGCCATAGAGCTTATTTAAAACACTGGTGGCCAACTTGGTCAAATTCTGGTCTTTCAGAATTTTGAATGTGCATTGTAAGACAAGGTTCTGGTTTAGTTGAGCAAGGGAAACCTATTGACATATCAGCAATATCACTCTACAGCCAACCACTCTAAAACAGTCAAATGTCATACAGATATATTTATTAGTTTTCCTGAAGCCTAAAGACAATGAGATTACTTTATTAAAAACCTGAATTTTTTCTATATTTAAATATATATAGATTACAGTTTCAGTTCTTAAAAATTTTCTCCTCCAAGAATAGGCAAACAAGCCCCAGGTACCAAATTTCAGGAAATGACTTCAGATATAGATTTAATCTCTCATTTACCTAAGTAGTACAAGTTGCTTGAGCAGTTATGTTTAAAAGTTTCTTTCCAGAAGCATTTACTAGACCAAAAGTAGCTAAAATTAAATAAATACATCGATTAAACTAAAGAACACCAATACAGCTATCAACTAATCAATGCAGCCATTGGGGAATTGTGATGTAGTAATGTAACCAAATCTGACTTTAGACAGCTAGTCAACATTTTTAAGCCCTTGCAAAAATACCATCAATCTGATCACCTCAAAAGAACGTTTAAGAAAAAAAACGAGCCATCTCACATAAGTTACAATTTATAAGATATTATAAGCAATGTTCATGCATTGTGAAGCAGAAACAGAACAAAGATTTTAGGTTTAAATATTCAAAGTGTCATATTAAAACACAGCTTTTACTTGCAAAAGTTTCACAAATTGCATCAAATCTAGGTCTAGTCATCACTAGCATCAACTACTTGTACATTAGTCAAATCTACACTGCTCCATCCAACCACACATAACTTGCTCAATTTTGAAATTTCACCCTAACATTATAACAAGTAATAAAACAAAACTCCTTCTGAAATAAAACTCCTTCTGAACAATCTTGCAATTAAGCATATGAAAGACTAAAAGAATGCATTGAAAAGCAATACACATATTCCATACACCTGAGAAAGCATTGCACACAACTTAACACTGCTACACCAGTAAATGAGCAAAGTAATCTCACTTACCAAACTACACAGGCAGTAACCCCAAGCATACAAAGGAACCATTGCTCAGCTACCCAAAATCTTAGCCATAAGCACATGATTGACAAATAACCTGATGTCATTTATGTCAGGGACACTTTCTACTATCAGCAGCAATGAAAAATTAAAGAAGAAACGTGTACCTTTCTGTTGGGATAACCACTTTGACTATGGCGTGCGACAGAGTCTGTATATGAAGTCACATCAGACAATAAAGATAGGATAATATGAGTATTGGCAACTTAAGCAGCAAGTATACAAAAATATAAATACAAATGCATTTTAAAAACCTTCAAGGTAACATGCTATTATAAATCAACACTTAATAAACTAAGTACAAGTATTTAAGATAACTAAAATAAACAGAAAACCAGAGATAGAAATAACTGGATATTTGTCTTTACATTGCAATGAAATTAGAACCAGGACAAAGTCCCAATGGTAGAAATGATTATGACAAATCTCTGATCGTAGATCAGTTAATGTGGGAATATTTTCTGATGCTCAAGAGTAATTGATATTTTGCACAGCATAATAACAGAGTATTAGACAATACTTTAATAGGCAGGAGACACATAACACAATTGTAATCCATTATTATGTCAATGTACGAATTTTGTTTTGAAGGTAGTGGGATATTTAATTTGTGACATCAAGAACACACAATCAACTCATCCCTTAAGTTTAACGGTCACATCGAGGGATGAGTCACTTCTCATAACCATCACCTCAATCATTATGATAGAATTTAGCACTGACATTAAACGATGAAACTCTACTGAAACACACTCAAAATCCATAAGTGTACAAAAACTGCAAGTGCCCAAGTAGTGATCTTAAACTTTGTCCTAGACCTAACGTGCAGAATAAAGACAAATATATGAACAGCTATTCAAAATACTAAGATTACCATGACATGACTTTATTAATGTACATTGTTTCTAATGTTTTTTTAAATATTAGATATCAAATTCTTTGGGGGAAATGAAACATCTCAATTTTCAAGTGATCAAATTTAAATTAAAGTACATCTTTCTATCAAAAGTCTAGTAAAGTCTAGTAACCTGTGCAGCATTAAATTTGAAAGTAAAGATTATCCCAACACAGATTAGAGACCATCTATTTTGTAGACAAATAAATCCAAGAAAAATCTAAATACACAAAACAAGGAAACTGATGTCTTTCTCCACATCCTCACCTATTCCCAACTTTTCAGAATAGCAGAAGTGTATCTAGTGGTGAGTTCACTGAGTTTTGCTTAGTGGCCTAGCAACCACCACAAGCTATAGACATGCATTACTCTTCAAATTAATCTCTTACGTCAGGGAATGGACATCTACAAACAGCTACTGAATTGGTAAAATACTTCGGATGTCTGCACTTGGGTCACAAGAATGTGCACCTGCAGTGTAATATTCAACTGGAAAAATAATTTATGGGGGAAATAAGCCTGAAAGTCACTTTGTACCACAAAAAGTGTGCATTGCTTACAGAATAGCACTAATTTAGTTCAGGGTCATCCACAGCTTTTTAATGAAAATTGCTGGCAGAAGGATGACAGTTCATGAAATCTATTTAAAAGGCAGAGGAAGAATCCAGTGAGGTTAATAAGTAACAATTCTGGATTTCTAAAAGGTCACAAAACTACAAGCCTTCTGCCTCATGGAAGCATATAGCCTACAGGTTAGTCATATACAGGATAGAGGATTTGGAATAACAAAGCCTACCTTGGAAAGATTTCAGCTGTAAACACTTTTTAAACACAGTATTTTCCTGCTGGGATAATAGAGGCCTCAAAGCCAACAAATCGTAAGTCAAGACAGTGGGTGAACGTGCGAGAGTTGACTACTTTCCTTTTACTGGGTGAAGAGAAACTTTATAGATCTTCCTCAGGGATATAGGCAGAACCCACAACAGACTAAATTTTGCATGTTATGTAGAAGGAATGGACTTGATGGGTTGAATGGTCTTTTTCATTCCCCATGTTTAAACTGTTACAGTCTTTTAATTTGCAGTTTAGACAATATTTATTATAGAGCTGGTGATATATAAATGCAAGTTCTGCTTTTATTCCTTGTGAAAGACAATGGGGAAGTTTAAATACAAATTTGAAGTCATGAAATAAAATATTCCAAAGCCGGACTACAAATTTCACAGGTTAGTTCCAATAACCATTCTACCTTAAAGCACTGAGTTAAGAATCAGAAACTAAATGTTAAGTTCTAGCAAAATGTACACTAACCAGAGAAGACAGAGCTAATAAAAACTCTTACCAAAGATGTCCATGAAAACTTTTATTTAATAAAATGTGTAAAAATCTAAATACCAGCACACATTAATTGCAGTGAAATATATTCCATCAAATTCCTCACCTAGAGTTTTAAAATTACCTTTTCAAAGTCATCTTGATTTTTCGGTGGCATCACTGGTGTTGTGGGGTTCTTTAGTCTCTCCCGTGGCTGAGCGTTGAAAGGTAACCCAGATGGAGGTGGTGGTAGAGTCAACTCCATCATAGCAGGTGGAATATAAATAGGGTGAGGTGGAATGGGCACAGCTTTCCCCCAGCCCAACTTCATTTCAAAATCCATAATAATCTTCCCTGAAAGGAAGTAAAACTTTGTGAATTGATGCAAAGGTGAAATATTACTGTTCCTTATTTCAAACTTGATTTGAAAGCGTCTCTACCTTCTTAAAAAACAATTAGCCTCCCTGCTCTTGCAGGAAATAGTTTGAGAAAGTTTACCAAATCAAGACAAGTTTTTAAATGGAGTTTCCTTTTTGTGAAGTAACCAGCTCCTATTCACTGGGATTTTTCTACTACTTTTATTCCACAACAGAAAAACTGCTTCATTTTAGGCTTTTAGTATTTGGAACCACTATGGCAAAATTAAAAGGATTTTTGATGGTGGGTAAATCCATACACTATCGGCAATTACTTGTCAGAATTATGATTAAATATCATAGATTTCCAAAAGATAACTTTTTTGGAATTGCCATTTTACCTCCCTCCATCTTTCTGCCACTTTTGTCTCTTCTCCGTTTCTGCATCCCTCACCCTTTACCTTTTTGTAGTATCTTTTCCCTTTCTGTTCGTTCTTAGTTCCCCATGTTATTTATCTTACCAAGGCAGGGAAGCTTGCTTAAAGCTACAGTATGCTCTACTGTGAATATTCTGAGGAAAATTTAGATGTGCAGATCTCCATAATCTATTGGATGGGGAAAGGATACGATTGAGCCAGATGTTGAGGTTTATATTGAAATCCCATGAGAGATATAGCTGCTGACAAGCTGTAAAACTACTTGCTCTTAAAGCTGATCTTTCATACATAAATTAGCTTATCCGCTGGGGTGAAATTTCAGCCACATAGCAAATCACAACTCTAACCAATCTATAAAGTATCAGAATAAAGACAGTACAAGAGAACGGCAAAAGCAAACAAACTTACCTGGCTCAAGTCAAGGTACAACCACAAAGGTGGAGAAAATAAAGATCAGCAGAAAGATGAACGAACAATTTGTTCAAAGAAAAGATACAGAAAAGTTTAACATACAGTATTTCACTCTGATACCACAAACAAGCCGATACCTCCTCTGCAATGTTGCCTACACATTCCAGTAAATTTGCTTCCAATTACTCACCATTTAGATTTTTCAAAGCTCTTTCAGCATCCCTTCTGTTCATATAGGCTACAAATCCACAATTTCTTTCTCTGGCTCTTTCTTCTTCTGTTCTGGGCCACATAATCTTAACACTAGCCAAGGGGCCAAAGCGTCCAAATTCTTGGCATAGCATTTCTTCATTCATCTGTACATCAGAATGAAACATTTCATGCAAGTCAGCTTTATTTAGATGATTAGATATCATTTGTCAAAACAAAATAACAGTATTTCACCAATATATTTAAATGGGTTTAATTTCTAAGGTATGGCACCTAAATAAATGGAATACTGAACCTTACCTTCCAAATGAAGTCCATTTAAATAGGAAAAAAAACAGCTGGTTATATTAGATTATATGGCAATTTTGCATGGGTATTGTATTATCAGGAGAATGTACAAAATGTTGCTGTACAGATACTTTAGGTTTTCTTACCTAATAGAATTTTAAGGTTTATTCTAAGATTAAAAGAAACTTGATATCTGTTGAATTTAACACCATGTGATATGACAACATCTTGGAGAACCAATCAGCTGGGTTGGACTGATGCAGTTCTGAATGCTCTCAGAATAGTGAACAGCATCAGAAAACTCACCAAATTTACTGTCAAGCTTTCTTGTTCAAGCTCAATTTATTGTCATTCAACTGTACACATGTACGCGGCCAAAGGAAACAACATTCTTCTGGACCAAGGAGTACAACAAATAAATATAACTCACTCACATAACACGACGTAATATTACTACAAATAACTGAACAAATAATAAGGTGCATATATGATACAAGTTAATGAGTAAACAGCATAAACACTACTGGATCTTCACAAGTGATGAGTCCTGGATGGTGGCAGGGAATTTAGTCCTCTTAGTCTGGGGGAAGAAGCTGTTTGTCATTTTAACAGTTTTTGTTCTAATGATATGGTACCACCTACCTGATGGTAGGGGATAAAAGACTGACGGTTGGAAGAATTGACAAAGCTAAGGGCCGTGCATATTCTGCACTTCTGATACATATCTCTGATGGGTGGAAGTAAGGCCCCAACAACCTTCTCAGCAGTCCTCCTAATTCTTTGTAGGGGCTTGTGGTCAGATGTCTTGCAATTCCCGTACCAAATGGTGATACAGCTGGTCAGGACACTCTCAATGGCGCTCCTGTAAAAACTGGCTAGAATGGGGGAGGAGAGCCTCACTCTCCTCAGAAAGTGGAGTTGCTGTGTTTTCTTGACCAAAGAGGTGATGTTGAGGAACAAGGTGAGATCGTCCCTTATGCGCACGCCCAGAAACTTGGTGCTCTTAATTCTCTGTAGAGGAGCAGTGTATGTGCTGGTGGAGTAGTCAGCCTGCACACTCAAGTCCAGAGGGGTTTTTTGTTTTACTTAAATTCCTGTGCTCACACCATTCTACGACCCACTCTACTCCCTCTCTATACACAGTCTCATCATCATTGTTGGTGAGGCCACCCACTATTGTGTCATCAGCAAACTTGATGATTCTATTTAAATTGGATCTAGCAGTGCAGTCAAGCCTCAGCAGTGGGATGAGCACACAGCCCCAGTTACTTTGCCAAATACCTTGTTGGTTAACAATGAATTATGTCCCAAGTTACCCTCATCCTTAGTTTCTGGGGACTCCACATGCACTCAAGATCAGCCTGGTGACCTGGAGACTGCCTGTCCTGGAGTTAGAGGGCCGTCTCTATGTGTGCATGGGAGGTAAGGGGCTTGTTTTACCAACACACACAAAAAATGCTGGTGAACGCAGCAGGCCAGGGAGCATCTATAGGAAGAGGTACGGTCGACGTTTCTGACCAGGACCCTTCGTCAGGACTAACTGAAAGAAGAGATAGTAAGAGATTTGAAAGTAGGAGGGGGAGATCTGAAATGATAGGAGAAGACAGGAAGGGAGGGGTAGATCTAAGAGCTGGAGAAGGGAGAGATCATGGGAAGCCTGGGGAGAAAAAGAAGGGGGGAGGGGAGCCTGGAGGGTGGAGAGCAGGCAAGGAGTATAGTGCGAGGGACAGAGGGAGAAAAAAAAAGAGAAAAAGGGGGGAAAAATTTAAAAAAATAAAAAAATAAGGGATGGGGTGTGAAGGGGAGGAGGGGCATTAACGGAAGTTAGAGAAGTCAATATTCACGCCTGTTTTACTGTTGTTTTGGTGCTGTTGCTTGTGTGCTCTGCGAACATAGTGGGCTTGCAATTTTGACACCAAAATGTGTGGAGACACTTGAAGCTGCCCCAGCACATCCTTAGGTTGCATTGGTTAATGCATTTCACTGTATTTTGATGAACATGTGATAAATAAATGAATCTAAACCCAAATCTATCCACACCTGCTCAATTCCACTTCTGCTTAATGTTCTTTAAATGCCATCAAAACGAGACCGAGGGAAATGGCATCATACCGAACGGCATGAAAGTAGATTGTCGAACATGGAAGGGAGATAGCCAAAAAAAGAAAGAAAACTTAACCAGTACCAGTTTGAACTGATGAGCCAGTTGCAGGTCTAACTGGACCAATGTTTATCACACTTCACTCAATTGAAGAGAGCAAGACAACCAACAGATTCTTTCAATATAGATCCATCAGATTATAATTTTTGCCTCAACCAATACATTCAGAATTTGTATTAGAAATCTGAATAAATACCAACAATTCCAACTGATCAGAATTTTAAAAATCTGTACCTTCGGATTAATGTTGCCAATATATAAATTAGTTGTAGTTGGATCTCCAGAATCATGAGAGCCAGGAGTAAATTCTTCAAGTGCTAAAAAGACAAAAAATATTTCTTAGTAAAGGTTTCAAAAACAAGCAGAGGTTTAATGTTTTGAAAATATGAATTAGAGGTACTACCATTTGTTTGTCTGTTTCGCCTTGAAGATTCAGCTGAAAAGAAAAAAAATTTCAGTGTCATACTTTAAAATAGAAGTGTTTACTCTATAAAAATTGGCCAAAGTTTTGATGACAATGTGGCATTGGTGACTGTAAATTCAGAACGAACTACATGCCAACAAATTAAACTCTTCTTTGACAAATCAAACAACATGAGGTGGTTAAAACTCCTGACAACTGAAAAAAGAATTCCAGTTTGTGTTTACCACATCAAATATCAATCCACTGCCAAATCCACCAGACAATTAGCACTTGCAACACTATCATCTGCGCAAGTACAAGAAAAAATACAAGCAAGATATTCTCCGGATAGCATCAGTAAGGTTAGCAAGTTGTGGGCATGCTATGTTGGCATTGGAAGTATGGCAACACTTGTGCCCCCCCCCACCCCTCAACACGTATTCGCACTGTGTTGGTCATTGAAACAAACAATGCATTTTACTGTAAGTTTCAATGTACATATGACAAATAAAGCTAAACTTTATCTTTCTTAAATTTTTATTTTTATGAAGCAGTTACAGAAAGGAAGCTCAGGAATAAATTGGGACACTTAAGAATGAAATAGTAAATGATAAAATTAAGGCTACTACTACTACTACTACGTCGACTCAGGCCTAGGGGGTCGATGTCGGGCACGATGACAGACTCTCCACTTCTCCCTCATCAGTGTATTCAGTTCATCTACATTAGGAGCGTGTTGATCATCGTCTTGGGAGGACGCCCAGGGTTCATCCTCCCGTGCTTGGGCTCCCATATGACGACTAGGCTGGCAGGTTGCTCGGGGTGGCGTAGACAGTGCCCCGCTAGTTGCAGTCTTCTCCCCTCGATTTTAGTGGTCAGCATCAGTAGGTCGTCATAGAGCTCGACGTTCGTCATGTGCTGTTGCCAACTCTAATCAAGAGCCATCCGGAGCATTCGTGTATAGCAACCATCTAGAGACTTTCACATAGTCTTGGTTAGTGTATACGTCTCACATCCGTACATGAGAATAGATTCTATGACTGCTATGAAGATCCTCTTTTTAAGTCCTCTGGTCAGGTTCGACTTCCAAATTTCAAGATTCAAAGATTCAAAAAACTTTATTGTCGTTCTAACCACACACCAGCTCTGCAGGGCAGAATGAGACAGCGTTTCTCAGGGGCAGTGCAATCATAACGTAACAAACGCAACACTAAATAATAAACATAACAATAAATAGTAAAACACAACAGCCACATGTCAGTTAAAATCAGTTGTAAGTGTCCAGTGCAAGTTAAAAGTGTCCAAAGCAGAGTCAGGTGGAGCAGCTATTTAGCAGTCTGACTGCCTGTGGGAGGAAGCTGTTTAGTAGCCTTGTGGTTTTAGTTTTGATGCTCCTGTAACGTTTGCCTGATGGCAGAAGAACAAACAGTTCATGGAGAGGGTGTGAGGGGTCTTTAATGATGTACCGTGTCTTCCGGAGGAATCGACTCTGAAAGAGGTCTTGGACAGAAGGTAGGCAGACCCCAATAACCTTCTCTGCTCCCCTAACCACCCTCTGCAAGGCTTTTTTGTTGTTCATAGTCCTCCAAGCCAGTGCCTTCCATATCATTATGTCCTTCTCCGAACTCATCATACTTGACCCAAGGTACATGAAGTCAAAGACTTTCTTAATGGTATCATTCTTTACGGTCTTGAGAGTACCTTCGTCGCAGTTAAACACCATGTACTCTCTTTTTAGCGCCTAGGAGAAGTCCAACTTTATTGCACTCAATTTCCACTTTTGTCAGTAGCTGCAGTGCTTCCTCCATCTGATCAGAGAGCAGGACGTTGTCTTCTGCAAAAATCGAGATCTGTGAGCATAACTGGTCTGACCCTTTTGGTTCATCCTGGTTTTATGGTGAAACAAAGCTTGTCATAATCTTTGGTAGGTTGACGTAGAGCGTAATCAAGGACTATTATAAAGATGTAGATGTAAAGATAAGAAGGCTAATATGCCAATTTATTAGTTTGCATTTATACCTGGTAAGTAACACCACAGACAATGCGAGAAGACAATAGTAAATCCAACCTTAGTTTATTTAAATTAATAAAAAGGAATTAGTTTCATAAACCTAAATGCTTGGTTAGAACATATCTGAAATGTGGTGAACAGTTTGAGCACCATTTCTTAGGCAACATTATCGATTGACCTCAGATGGAGAGCAAAGATTTACTAGAATGATGAAGTAAGGAGACCACGCCTGTCTGCAAATGGAGTAGCAGCAATCTTGTGCTGCTCTTAGTTTTGTTTCTCTCCCCCTAGTTTAAACTTCGAATTTAAAATTTTTATTTGCTGATTTTTGAGGGGGAACAGTATGTCTATGTCTATGAGGAGTGGGAAGAGCTTGTCTGAATCTAGTGACAAAGATAATGGGAAAGGAAAGATTCAAAAGGAAAGATCTGATGAAATGCCACCCTGGGCTGAAGATATCCTTCGGACACCAACAAGTAAAGATCAGAAAGGATCAATTAAAGACCAACTGGAAAAGAATAGTAATGAAATAAAGTCATTTCTGGGAAAACTTAAAGATTTGGAAACTCAAGTCATTACACACAAAGAGGAATTGAAGATAACTAAGCAAAAATTGTTTGAAGCTACAATCCGTTTGGAAAGATATCAAAATAAGATTATAGACCTGGAAACTAGGTCTCGCCGAAGGAATATACGAACTGTTGGGCTGCAAGAAGGAGCTGAAGATGGAGAATTAACTGCTTACTTTGCTAAGCTTTTTCATACTTTATTTCCTACCATAGTATCACAGACGCCTGCTATAGAAAGAGCACACAGAGCTTTTACTTCGAAATTTAAAGACCCAAATAAGCCAAGATCTGTTTTGGTTCGTTTTCATCACTTTAAAATTAAAGATCAAATAATGCGACAGGAAAGAAAACAGAGAGTTTTTAGATTTAAGGAATCCGAGCTCCATCTTTATGAAGATTATCCGAAGGAGGTAATGGAACAAAGATCAAGATTTGCTCTGGTAATGAAACAGGCATAAGATAAGAAATTGTTTCCTTCTTTGTGTTACCTGAGAAGAATTAAAGATTTTCCTCTAATTCTCCTCCTCGTACATTTTTTGATCCAAAAGTCGCACTGGACTTCGTTCAAACTATACCTGCCACCGCTACCAAATGAACTATCTGAAAGGTTGTTTGGTTATCTATATATTATTCGCATTTCGGAAAGAAGGTTTATGAAGGTTACTTGGATATTCCATTGAGAGACTAATAAAAAAAAGAGATTTGTTTATTATTGCATATTATTGGTTTTCTTTTGGAAAGAAGATTTATGGATCAAGTATGACTGTTTAAATGGTTACTCGGACATTCGACTGAGAAAAGAAATAAAGGGATTTGTTTCTTTAACCTAGTATCTGGTTTAATGTTCTTTTTTGCTGCTTTATTATAGCGTCTTATAACCGAATGTTCAGGGATTTAATGTTAAACTTTAAAATGGCGCTGGTTTTTCTTTTTAAGAGATAACATTATTTTGGTTCTTTCTTGTTTAATAGATGCTGGAATGTAAACACTTTTCTTGGTTGAGATTTTATTTTTTTTCTTACAAGGTCACTCGGCTTTTTTTTTACTAACTGGGAGAGGGAAAGAAAATCCTTTTTAAAAAAATTTTCTGTACAGACAGAGGCTTTGTATTCTATCACAGGTTGCTTGCCTTTCCTTTGGGCTTTCGGGAGGGGGGCGTGGGGTTAGAGTTAGGAGTTTATTCCCCATTGGGTGATTCCGGAGCATGCGTGTTTTCTATGTGGTTGTATTCTTCATCGCCGCCATTTTTGATCATCCCGTATTGGTATGTGTTCTGCGCATGTATTGAGTAGTAGAATAAAATTATAGCATGGTATTTAAACGGATTAATGTAATATGTTGGAATGTACGTGGTTGGAATCATCCTATCAAAGGAAAAAAAAGACTAAAATTATTAATCGATTCCAACCTGATATAATTTTTGCTCAAGAGACACATATCAGGGCAGAAGATCAAAATAGATTTTTTGGATGGTGGACAGGTTTGCAGTTCCACCCTACTTCTCATAGTAAAACTAAAAGCGTGTCCATCTTTATTAAATCCAATATATTTATTCAAGAGGATATTGAGTCAGATTCTAATGGCAGATTTTTAATTGTTAAAGGAGTGATCGGTAACAGAAAAGTTGTTTTGGTCAATCTGTATGGTCCTAACTTAGATGATCCTTCTTTGTTTATAAAGGTATTTGTTTTACTGCCTGATTTAAATGAGTATATGTTGATAATGGGTGGGGATTTTAACTGTTGTTTAAATCCTATGATTGACAAGAGCTCAACCAATCAGCGACTTCCAAATCGCTCCGCGATACTTATTAACTACTTTTTGATCGATTTTGGATTATGGAGGTATCTGCACCCCAGTAACAGAGAATATTCTTTCTTTTCACAGGTTTATAAAAAATATACGAGGATTGATTATATTATAATCGATCCCCGCTTCTTACCTAGTGTTAAAAATTGTGAATATGACGCTATTGCTATATCTGATCATGCGCCTTTGAGTTTGTCTTTTGAATTTGATGATGTCATTCTTGCCCGTCCACCATGGCTCAGACATTATTGCAAAATTCTGACTTTGTCAGTTTCATTGAAACTCAGATAAAAGATTTTTTCTTTTTAATGATATAGGGGCCACGTCCAAATTAATTATATAGGATACATTTAAAGCATTTTTACGTGGTCAGATCATATCTTATTCAGCTAAGCTTAAAAAAGACTAAAGCAGAATTACATAAGATTTCAAAACAAATTAAAGACTTAGATAATATTTATGCAATTTTCCCTAATATTGATTTACTCAAAGGGTGGAACTTCAATCACAATATATCCTATTACTAACTCATCCCATTGAGGGCTATTTGCTTAAGTTAAAGAGCCAATTTTATATGTTTGGAGATAAAAATAACAAACTGCTCGCATCTCAATTAAAAACGGCTAGCCAAAAGGCAAATTTTGAAATTCGTAGGAAAGATGGTACCTTGGCTTGGGAATACGAAGAAATTAATAAGATTTTTCAAGATTTTTACACTGAACATTATAAATTTCAATGTCCAGTAGATTCTTCTGAAATGAATGTTTTCTTACGAAAGATTGCTTTTCCTAAAATTTCTGTTGAGGATCAAAAAACGCCTGATGCCCAAATTATTGAAGCCAAAATTCATAAAGCTATTTTTTCAATGCAGTCTGGTAAGGCCCCTGGACTTGATGGCTATCCTGTACAATTTTATAAAAAATTTGGAAAATTGCTTTCTCCGTATATGTTGGAAATGTTTAAGGATTCTTTTGTGAAAGGTGATTTACCCTCTACTTTCTAAGAGGCTTCTCTTCGTCAGTAGGATCTTTAAAGGATAAAGATCCTACTGACTGTGCCTCATATAGACCTATTTCATTATTGAATGTTGATGCTAAGATTCTGTCAAAGATAATGGCCAATCAGTTGGAGAATATGTTGGGTAAAATTATTTTTAAAGATCAAACAGGCTTTATAAAGGGTCGTTATTCTTTTTCAAATGTTTTGAGACTATTTAACATTATATATTCGTCCTCTTTTAAAACTCCACAATGCGTTGTTTCTTTGGATGCTGAAAAAGCGTTCCACCGAGTTGAATGGAAATATTTATTTAATGATTTACAGAAATTTGGCTTTGGTGTTAATTTTAATAATTGGATTAGAATGATATATAAAGCTCCTGTTGCTACTGTTATTACTAACAACTGCAGGTCTCCTTTTCTTCAGCTTTCTCGAGGGACAAGACAATGTTGTCCATTAAGTCCTTTGTTATTTAATTTAATATTAGAACCCCTTGCTATTGCTCTTTGTGAAGCTAAAAATATTCATGGGATTTTTGTGAATGAGACCATTCATAAGATTTCTCTTTATGCTGACGATTTATTGGTTTATATATCTAATCTAGGGGTCCCCAACCTTTTTTGCAGCGCAGACCAGTTTAATACTGACAATATTTTTGCGGACCGGCCAACCGGGGGGGGTGGGGGTGTTCAAGTAGGGTTAAACTCACCTCAACATGTCTTTTACAGTTAGGATTGCCAACTTTCTCACTCCCAAATAAGGGACAAAAGTAGCAGTTAAATCCTGGGACACTTGTGTTTACCCCAGGGAAGACTACCATGACCATGAAGCCTTGCGCGGGCACCTGTGTGCGCATGCGCTTACATGCCGATTTTTTTCCCACAAATCAGTTTTGGTTTAATCTTCCCCACTACACTGTACATACATTACTTCTACATTATATAGGCTGTGTATTTATCATATCATTCCTGCTTTTACTATATGTTAGTGTTATTTTAGGTTTTGTGTGTTATTTGGTATGAATTGGTAGGTTATTTTTTGGGTCTGGGAACACGCAAAAATTTTTCCCATATAAATTAATGGTAATTGCTTCTTCACTTTACGCCATTTCAGCACGAAAGGTTTCTTAGGAACGCCCTACCTTAGCAGGGGAGATATGGACCAAGGGCAGTCCCCTATGGGACAAACCAATTTAGCTCAATATACAGGATATCCCGGCAAATACGGGACAGTTGGCAACCCTATGTTCAAGTTCAACAGTGCGTGACAGGGAATGAGGTAAGGTGCAGCTGACTCATGTCGTTTCCTCGCGGCCCTTTAGCACATGCTTTACGGCCCGGCATTTGGGGACCGCTGATCTAATCCTGAAGAATCTATTCCTGCCTTGCTAAAATTATTCAATGAATTTGGAGATTTTTCAGGATATAAATTTTAGTAAAAGTGAATTGTTTCCTTTAAATGAATTTGTCTCCATATATGATAATACTCCTTTTAGAGTCACGGATTCTTTTAGATATTTAGGTGTTATAATTACTAAAAAAAATAAGGATCTTTATAAAGCCAATTTCGTTCCCTTGGTAGACCCTATGAAGTATTTATTTAGTAGATGGAGTCCACTTACATTTTCACTTGTCGGTCGTATCCATATGGTTAAAATGATGATTTTACCAACATGTTTATATTTACTTCAGAATATCCCTGTTTTTTTGACTAAGAAGTTTTTTGATCAGATTGATTCTATTATTTTATCTTTTATTTGGAATAATAAAAGACCAAGAATTAGTAAATGTCACTTACAAAAGTTGAACAAGGATAGAGGTCTTGCTTATAAGTAATTTTCCTTATATATTGGAGGCTGACCTGTTAGATATTATTACGAGTATGAATCCTTTGATGAAGGGTTCTATTGGAAGAATTTATAATTATTACAATGGGATAAACGTCCTTTATTTAAGATTAAACAAGATTGGGAAAAGGAACTCAATTTGACTTTTATGACGGAGGATTGGACACGGATTCTGAAGCTGGTTAACTCTTCTTCGATCTGTGCTAGTCATTCACTGATTCAATTTAAAATTGTACATCGTTACCATCTGACAAAAGAGACTAAAATATTTCCTAATACTGATAGTTATTGTGATAGATGTAAAACTGAGACAGCTACACTGACACACATGCTTTGGTCTTGTTCTATACTGGAACAGTTCTGAAAGTCAGTTTTTTCAACAATTTCTAAAGCACTTAAAATTAATTTACAACCTAACAAATTAACTGTGCTTTTTGGAATAATTCCTCAAAATATCTATGGTATTTCTGCATCTGACCAACACGTTATTGCATTTGTGACATTGATAGCCAGGAGGGCCATTTTGTTGAAGTGGAAGGATACATCAGCTCCCACTTTGTCATAATGGTTCTCTCAAGTGATGCTATGTCTTAGTTTGGAGAAAATTAGAAGTCGAATCTTTGAACCTTTATTTGATTTTAGAAAAAATGGGGTTCATTTACTTGTTATTATCATTTGAGTTAATTGATAGATTTTCTCCACGATCTAATTGTAAATTTCTGGTATTTTTTTCCTTGCTGGCGGTTTGATGTTTATCTTTAGAAGCTTTTTGTATGATGCATGGCTCCGGGGTTGTACACCTAATGGGGTTTCCCCCCCACTTTTCTGCCTAGTAGGGTTTTTTTTATTCATCACAAAAATTTTTCAATCTTTAAAATAATGCTTTTTTCCCTTGAGATATTCTAAGTGTTGCTTACTTCGATGTACTCGTGTTATTTTTTTGAATAATAATAAAAAGATTTGAAAAGAAAGAAAGAATAAATGAATGATGAAGTCAGTACCCTAACAGCAGTATCCTCATAGCAATTGACCCTAGTGAGCATTTCCAGGCTTTTTTGCTTTTAGTCTTGGTCTACTAGAATAAAATCCAGTCTTCACGGGTTAAATTATAAGTAGAGTTTACTCTACCTGGTGTTGCATTCCAAAGAGGTTAGTAGTTAGTCAATAATTTGACTTAATTGCTAAAGATATTAAAAAAGAAATCTCCAGGTACACAAACTGGTTGAGAAATATTTCCTCAGAATGCCAGTATTTCAGGGCCTTGAGGTACTTGTCAAAAAGTTAGACAAGAGCCTTTCCTAACGGAAGTCAGGAAACATTGTTACATTGTGGGTGGTAGAAATTTCTAAGTCTTCTAAAAACCAAAAAATATCGTTAGCCAATTTTGAATTTTACACGAGAGATGGAGAGCGAGATAAAAAGAACTGTATAAACAGATGAAAGATTATAAATTAGTTACAAATCAGATATGATTTAAATACTGCAACAAAGGCCCATACACCTTCTATGCTTCAAATGAAGATAACCAGTGAATAAGCAGGATACTGAGAACAATTGAATGCTCAAGTGGACAAACAGGTAGGTGAAGTTTTAATTCCAATGGCCTTAACCCAATCCAAAAACTATCCCATAAGAGAATATGTCAGCTGTTTAATGGTACAGAGGTGGGAGAGCAGGCAAGCTAAACGTGAGCGGAAATATTCAAAAGTCTTCTGATAGTGGAATTTGAATAGTTTGAAGACTATTGAATAGCTTGAAGACTTGCTGCAAAATCTGATACGAATATTTGCTCTTCTTGACTAACCCTTGCCAGCAGCTGCTGATTTTTAGTGCATTTAAAATTAATATTTCAATTGGGAATGACATAATATTCAGCTATAATACACATATGTGTTATGAGCATCAGACTGCATTGCTCATTATTCTTTCAGCCAAAATCTCATACATTGGGCCAAGCTATGCAACAGTTCAGGAAGGGACAGGAACAAATTTTTCAACACTAAAACTTGGAAAATTTGACCCTTAGGTGCAAGAATATTTCAGACTGCATTCATGCACCCCCTAGTGTTCAGTTGTATGATGGCATTCTATGTGACAATACTATTTCTATGTAACACATGTCATCACGCAGAGTCCAAGTGTTCCAACTATAAATACCATACAACTCTGACATCTGTTATCCAAGCACTCAGAAATCCTGTTGGTTCATCACCAGGAAACACCTCCCATGTTCTGTGGATTTAGTGGGGTCCTGGTTCCCACATCACATTTAAACTCACCCATGCTATATTGCCCTTGCTCTGTAGAAACATACCTGTTTCTGTTTCCCACACTTCCCTTAAACTAACTTTCTTTGTAACATCTTTAAAAACAAAGTGTGTTGGAGTTTTAATAAAATAAAATTTAACTGGAGTCCCAAGTGTGCTACTTTACAAATTCAGCCATGAACTGAAAAAACTACGAATTTTCTAAAATTTAGCATTTGTCACATACATATTTACTCACTCTTTTGAACATAAAATGCATATCTACACAATTACTGCTTTGAAATGATAGAATTTTAAATGCAACTCCACATCCAATACCCAAACACTACATTTCATTTACCATGCTAAAATCTTAACACTTAGAGTTTAATATTTCCGAAGAATCCTGCTTTCAAAATAAATATACTTCGTCGAGATTAACTATGATAAAAATCCACATGCTATGCAATGTACAAATTTTAAAAGAGGCAACAACAGAATATTATTGATCTGGTACTCTCAAGAACAAGACCAATTTACCTGGTATGGAAACACAAATGCTCTTGAGTGGAAAAGCCATCACGGGTAAAGCCCTCCCTACCACTGAGCGCATCTACATGCAGCGCTGCTGCAGGAATGCAGCATCCATCATTAAGGAACCTCACCATCCAGGTCACGCTCTCTTTTCGCTGCTGTCATCAGGAAGGTGATACAGAAGCCTCAGGGCCCACACCACCAGGTTCAGAAACAGTTTACCCATCAACCATCAGACTCAAACAAGAGTGGATAATTTCATCCAACTTCACTGTTACCGCATTCTATGGACTTAACTTTCAAGAACTCAATCTTATATTCTTGATATTTATTGCTTAGTTATTATTTATTTCTGTATTTGTATTTGCAGTTTGTTGTCTTTTATACATTGGTTGCTTGTCCGTACTGTTGGGGGCAGCCATTCATTGATTTTATTGTTTCTTTTAGTTAGTATGAATACCCACAAGAAAATAAATCGAAGTGTTGTACACATACTTAGACAATAAATTTACTTTGAAATATCTGGCTTCCAACAACTAAATTCTTATGAGAATCAAATTAAATTCAAAGGGGTTTGAATTCTGGTGTAACAATAGATTTTACTCACAAGAGCGGCGACTTTGCGAAGAATCTTCTGACGGCAGAGGTTCAAAACGACTAGGTCTGAAAGAAGTATCCTTACTCCCTTTTGTTTTCTGCCGTTCATCACGTTCTTCCTGGATTCTGAAACCAATATTAAAGTGTTTTTATATCATGTAAATGTTTTCATCTACTGAAAAATGCTGTTAAGTTAGTGGAATTATTGTATACCAAGTCCTGATTGTTTGAGAGATAGAGGCACAGAGTTTATGTAGGTACTTAAAAACAGCTATTAAAACATTTTCCTCAGTATCCATATACTCCTCAAATAAAGTGTTGTAGAAACACAAATTAACCATTAAAAATGTTTTCATGGCTAAAAAATTTCTACTAAAAACTACATCCTTTGAAACTTATAAGAGTGACAGATTTTTTTTAAATCACAAGGTCCAGCTATGTAAATAAGGATGATTGTCACAAATTAGTGAGACTCTTGACGAACTTTGTCTGGAAACATACACTATATACAAACAATGGTTCTTCAGTGTGTATCTAGATGGGGCCAACTTCACTATAACACAGTAAATCAGTGGGTAACGAGGACCAGGTATATATATTTTTTTGAATGATGAACATTTACTTACTGTTTTAATTCCTCTTTGAAAAGCTCCAAATTACTTTTCTTCTTCTCCTTTTCACCCTTCTTTAGGGGCTGAAAATAATCCAGTTAGTTGACTTGAAACAATGTATTCATCAGTATTACGAAATTTAAATTGCAAAGTTAACAATGAAAACAAAAATAATTCAAGCTATTCCACAAGAGCCTAGTTGTCATGTCTATAAGTACAGCACCAAATTTATCCCTGCCACACTTAATTCAACAATTAAACACAACCTACCGAGAATGGGTAAAAAGGTCGTGCTTAAATAAGTCAAGAATAAAATATTGCAACTGCTGGAAACTTGAGATTTAAAAAATGCTGGTTGATACTCCACTGGTTAAGCAATATACTAGGATAAAGAAAGTTAACATTTTCTGACCTTTTGTCAGTTTCAAAATTGGTGAAAGTATGGTTCTTTCTTTCTTGTGAGATAAGTACTGTTAACAATTTTAATTTAGAAAGTCTTAAAGGGACCAAATTTGCCAGAAAAGAACATAAAATGTGTAGCTGAAGCAAGCTACAGATCAACCCTGGGGAATAGCTCATGATATTGGTTGCGTAAATTGTTGACCAACAGATTGCGTTTTGAATAACAAATAGAATCTTTTAGCCTATAATAGGCAATAGCTATATGGCCTCAAGAATCCAGGCTAGCTTCCACGTTTAAATACCAGAGTGAGGTTGAAAGTGACACATTAGCTTTGCATAGAGATGTCAGGCTGCATTAGCATAGAGCTAACTGTACATGTCAAACATGGAATTAGGAAATACTTCAACTGATTGTGCACCAGAAGATTTTCCTATTTGTTTTTAAGTTACTAATTTATCCTTCTCAGTGTCCGAAAGGCAATGAATTTGTCGAGGCTAATATTCCACAGTACTTCATCTGTGATCTTAAAAAACAAAAAAAAAGCAATGGTCTGCAGTCCAAGTTGATGAGAAGCAAGCAGGATGCCCAAAGTTTCCGAAAGTAACCCACTAACAGAGACTGAAAAGGAATCAAATCTAAATGCTCACTGATATGCTCATCATATTACACGCAGTGACAAACACATTCTACTTCAAGATCTGCTTTTTCTTTCATTGGCCGAGTTACTCTTCTACAACTTCTAGGTACAGCAACACCTTCGAAGAAGTCAGCCCTCGCATCCAAGACTGAACACCAAGTTGAGCCTCAAGACAACCACAGTGAACACCATACCTTTGATCTTGATCAACAATTCATGCAACTGATGATCAAGATGGAGTACTTATTACTCCTAATTATTTCTACACACTAACCAAGTGCAAGTGACTAGATAAATTACTGATCTGAAAATAGACACATATTCTTTAATGTCTTTCACTTATTAAGGAAACAAAATAAAAATGTATTTCCAATTCTCACATAATTCTTTCCTGTAGAGTGAGCTAGTAAGTGGAAGGCAAAAGCCAATATTCATCAAGTCACCATTGTTCTCCAACCCAAATTTGGACAAATTTACAAGAGTTTGAGGGCTGTACAAACCAAGTTTATCAAGTGTACTCAACATATGTAGGTATCACAGAATACATTATTATTATACATTAAGAGTGCTGGGAGTTAGGGGACAAATATTGACACCAATAGGAATCTGGTAACTAACAGCAAAAAAGATGGGATAAATGGGTCATTTTCAGTTTATCAATTAGTGGATTACCCTGGGAATCAGTGAACTCCCAATAATTTATAAATTATAGCAACAAATTCAATGAAGGTATTGTAAGGTCCTATAGCCAAATTTGCTGATGGTACAGAGATGTGTAGATCACCAAGTTGTGAAGAGGCCTCAAAGAAATAGCAAACTATAGATGAATGGTGAAGTAGTCAACAAATGAAGTATAATGTAGAAAAACATGAAGTTAGCTGCTTTGGGAAGAACACAGAAAATCTGCAGCACCTTACAGGCCCTTTGGCCCACAATGTTGTGCCGACCATGTAACCTACTCTAGAAGCTGCCTAGAGAAAGAAAACTATTTAAACAAGACTATAAAAACCAAAATATATGAAGGACTTCTTGTACAAGAAAAGCAAAAGGTTACCACACAGGTAATGCAATTAATGAGATGGTAAATGAAAAGTTATCTTTTAATACAAGTGTTATGGAGTCCAAAATTAGGTAGGTTTTACATAGGTCAGGATGCTGTTTACCCTGACATATCAGGATAAACTGTTTATCAGGATAATGCTGTTCCTCTCCACACCTTGTGGCGCATCAGGTGACAACTGTGCTGTTTCTTGAGCAATTTTGTCTGTTTTTTAAAAAATGAAACCAAGTTGCTAGCTTGACGCTCAACCCAGCACGGATGGAAAGCTGGAAGCACTCGCCTCAAATTCCAGTGCGGACGCCACTATACCATCTGCCAGCTTACTGACTATAGCTCAGTGCTCAACACCATCATTCCCACAGTCCTGACTGAAACCCCTTAGAACCTGACCTCCGTACCTCCCTTTGCAACTGAAACCATGACTTGCTAACCAGAAGACCACAATCTGTGTGGGTTGATAATAACATCTCCACCTTGCTGACAACCAACACTAGCGCACCTCATGGATGTTGGCTTAGACTACTGCTCTACTCTCTCTACACCCATGAGTGTCTGGCTAGGCATAGCTCAAATGCCATCTATAAATTTGCTGATGATACAACCATTGTTGGCAGAATCTCAGATGGAGACGGGAGGGTATATAGGAGCAAGATATACCAGCTAGTTGAGTGATGTCACGGCAACAACCTTATACACAATGACAATAAAACCAAAGAACTGATTGTGGACTTCAGAAAGGATAGGATGAAGGAACACAAGCCAATTCTCAGAGGAATCAGAAGTGGAGAGAGTGAGTAATTTCAAGTTCCTGGATCTCAATATCTCTGAGGGCCTAACCTGGTCCCAACATATCAAAGCAGCTATAACGAAGGCAAGAGAGCAACTATATTTCATTAGGAGTTTGAGGACATTTGGTTTGTCACCTAAAATACTCGAAAATTTCTACAGATGTATCGTGGAGTTTTCTAAATGGCTGCATCACCATCTGGTATCGGGGGGGGGGGGGTGCAACTGCACAGGATCAGTGGGCTGCAGAAAATCATAAAATTAGTCAGCTCCATCATGGGTACTAGCCTCCTTAGTATCCAAGACAGCTTCAAGGAGTGGTGCCTCTGAAAGGAGGAGTCCATCATAAGGACCCCCACCAACTAGGACATGCCCTCTTCTCATTGTTACCATCAGGAAGGAGGTTCCGAAGCCTGGAGGCACACACTCAGCGATTCAGCAGCTTCTTCCCTTCTGCTATTGATTTCTAAACAGACACTGAGCCCGTGAATACTACCTCATTACTTCATTTTATTTCTGTTTTTGCACCAATATTTAATTTAACTATTTAATATACATATACAGTTGCAAGAAAAAGTTTGTGAACCCTTTGCAGTTACCTGGTTTTCTGCATTAATTACTCAACGAGTTGAGATTGGAGGTATGGGTTGTGGAGGTGCTCTGCCCTATTAAAATATGACATACAAAGCTAGGTGCCTGCCTGTCAGAGCCTGCTCTTCTCAAGAAATATCTGTTCATGTGCACCATGTCTCAATCAAAACAACTTTCAGATGACCTTAGAAGAATTGTACAGATGAATGAAGCTGAAATAGGCTACAAAAACATTTCTAAAGACCTGAGTGTTCATCAGTCCACAGTAAGAGAAACTGTCTACAAATGGAGGATATTCAACACTCTTGCTACTTTCCCTAGGAGTGGGCGTCCTGCAAAGATCGCATCAAGTGCACAACGTGCAACACCAAAGGAAGTGAAAAAGAACCCAAGGGTAACAGCAAAAGACCCACATAAACATCTAGAACTTGCTAAAGTCTCTGTTCATCTGTGCACTGTAAGAAAAACACTGAACAAGAATGTTTGTGGAAGGACACCACAAAGGAAACCACTGTTCTCAAAAAAAACACTGCTGTACATCTCATTTGCACAAGACCACCCGTGTGTTCCACAACACTTCACACCAAAACCTCATCCCAACTGTGGAGCATGGTGGAAGAAGCATCATGGGTGGACAGCTTGCAATCGTTGAGGGAATAATAAATTCAAACTGGATCAAGACATTTTACAGAAGAATGTCAGATTCGCAGTCCGTCACCTGAAGTTGAATAGAAGTTGGATGATGCAACAACACAATGATCCGAACCACAAGAGTAAATCAACAGAGTGATTTAAAAAGAAGAAAATTCATGTTTTGGAATGGCCAAGTCAGTGCAGATCTTAACCCAACTGAGGTGCAGTGGCATGACCTAAAGAGGGCTGTTCATGTGAGGTATCACAGAAGTATTGGAGAACTGAAGCAGTTTTGTGTGGAGGAATAGTCTAAAATTTCTCCTTGCCAATGTGCAAGTCTGATCATCAGCTACAGGAAACATTCAGTGGAGGTTATTCCTGCTAAAGAAGGTTCTACCAGTTATTAAATACAAGGGTTCACATACTTTTTCCATTCTGGACTGCAAATGAATAATCAATGTGTTCAATAAAGACATGAAAAATACAATTTTGTGTCATTAGTTTAGGCAGATTGTGTTTGTCTATTATTATAACTTAGATGAAGATCAGATCACATTTTATGAGTAATGCAGAAAACCAGTTAATTGCAAAAGGTTCACAAACTTTTTCTTGCAACTGTATATACTTACTGTAATTGTTTTTTCTCTCTCTAAATATATTTATCGTATATTGTACTGTTGCTGCAAGATTAACAAATTTCACAACATATGCCGGCGATATTATAAGAAAGTGAGGGGAAGGGAGGGAGGACAAGCTAGAAGGTGATAGGTGAAGCCAGGTGGGTGGGGGAGGGAAAGTGCAGTTGAGAGGTGATAGGTGGAAAAGTCAAAAACCTGATAGGAGAGAAGAGTAGACCATGGAAGAAGGAGGTACAAGGGGAAGATGATAGGCAGGTGATAAGGGGCAAGAGGCCAGAGTGGGGAATTGAAGCAGAGAGAAGCAGGTGAAAAAAAATTCTAGGAAGTCAGAGGAATCGACGTTCATGCCATCAGGTTGGAGGCTACCTAGATGGAATATGAAGTGTTGCTTCTCCACCTGAGAGTGGTCTCATCGTGGCAGAAGAGAAGGCCATGGACCAACATGTTGGAACAAGAATGGGGACAGGAATTAAAATGGTTGGCCAGTGTAATTCCATGTTTTGCAGATAAAGCAGAGATTCATGACAAACTTGTCCCCCAATCTATGTAAACAGTTGGCTTGTGCAGATCTCTCTTTTTGGAAGGAGACAGTGTAGTGTACATAGCAAGGACACCTTAAAAACTGAAGTATTGTGTTCTGATCTCAAGATATTGCTATATCAGTTACTGTTACTTAGCTATATATTTTTGCCATTAATAGATGATGCTCTACTAATCGTTTTACCTCATATTTGCTCATGCAAGCAGCTAAACAAGAGCAGCTATAGACATGATAATCAGGAGAGAAAATTTCTTTCCACTTAGAAAGATTAGGATATTTTCAAAACTGGAGAAATTCCGGACACCAGATTGGATGGGATGACATTTTCTTCTTTGGAATGGAAGGCAGCAGGCTGAGGGGGAACGGGGAAAGATTGAATTGATTGGAAAAACCCATTTCCTTTAAGAAATTGGTCGATTTCAAGAGGACACAAATTGAAGGCAGTCTGTACATGTATTGGGTGAAATTATTCAATTGCCTAAAAGGCAATGGAGGCAGAATTTCTCATATGCACGATAAAAAGTTCTAAAATGAGTACTTGAAATCCCATAAACTAAGACTATAGACAAAGAATTTCAAAATTGGATTAAGCAGTTTATCTCTTCTATAACTATCAGGCAAACCAGCTGATAGTTTTCCACTATACTCACTAAATGCAGGACACTTGACTTTGTGTGGTGCAAATTTGTATTTATGCATTAGACTAATTAAAATATGACACTTACAGGCTTCTTGGGATCAGATACGAAAGACGGTGGAGAAGATTTATCTGGCATTACGTTCTTTATTTCAGGAACCCGTGTAGAAGGCTTGTATAGTTTTCCTTTCTGTTCCTCGAATCGTTCTAATAACGCAAGAATAAATTTTGTGTTATTAAGTATTTTTCTCACGAACAGTGGATTCAAGCTATGGTAACAAGTGCATTTATGACCAACTAGTGCTAATGCCTGGAAGCTTCTATACAATCCTCAGCAGCCTGATGACAGATGTTCTGCTCATAACCATTTTCATTAAAAGTTGAAAGAAGAACTGCTTACTTTAGTCACTGCCTCCAACTCTGTGTTCTTTCATACTACGTTCATCTTAATAATTAACATTGCATATTATCTGCCTAGGCCAACTTATCAATTCAGAAACTGATGGACAAGTTATTCCAAATTAGCAATCCATTCAAAATGCTATTCATAAATGATAATCAGATAACTCCAAAATACTGAGAAATTAGTTTTTGGTCCATTTATAAGATAATTAGTACCAGACCAAATTTTTTTCCTCATTAATCTATATGTAAAACTTCAACAAAAATCTATAAAGTATGTAGGAAATTCTCTTTTAAGTACAATCTACCACATAATCAGTGCCTTCCTCCCCAAAACCTATTCAATATGTTCAGTTCAGACACACATCACACAAAATTTCCAACTTGTGCAAATATACTTCTACCAACTGCTTCTCTCCTATTATCAGATTTAGCTACCAAAATCTACTGTGCTACTCCAAGATGTAAGAGAAGATGTAAGTGTCTAATCCAAGATGTAAGAGAAGAAGTCAGAGGAACGCACAAAGAGAGACCAGAATCACTGGATTGGTGGTTGAAAAATTAATTATTTTCAATTAGACTGGATGCAAATTGTTGGATGGAAAAGCCACTTTAAGCGCCCACAGCGTCAAAGTTAAACCAAATGGGCCACGTTGTTTAAGCATCTTACAAGTCCTATTCGAACTTCTTCTAAAATAATGCCATCATATTGTTAAAGATTTCTTTCTCATTTGACAACCTCTTGCTCTCCTAAATGACACAATTTTCATTGAATGCAGATTAGAAACATGCACTGTACCCCTCGTTACTAAGGTTTACTATATAAAAAAATTCCTTGTTGGCTTTAGTTTAAATGCACTCTTATAAGGGTCTCGGCCCGAAACATCGACTGTACCTCTTCCTATAGATGCTGCCTGGCCTGCTGTGTTCACCAGCAACTTTTATGTGTGTTGCTTATAATAATTATGTAGGGATAGTTTCAATCTTTTTGCTCAATTCCTTTTCCATCTTCCAAATACACTTCATTCCGGTGTGAACTACTACTACGTCGACTCAGGCCTCGGGGGCCGGCGTCGGGCACGATGATGGACTCTCCACTTCTCCCTCATCAGTGTGTTCAGTTCATCTACATTAGCTGCGCCGCTGTCTTCTAGGAGCGTGTTGACCATAGTCTTGGGAGGGCGCCCAGGGTTCATCCTCCTGTGCTTGGGCTCCCATGTGATGACTAGGCTGGCAGGTAGCTCGGGGTGAAGTTCACGTACAATTCCCAACCACACCCTAGCCACACACAGAAGATCACAATGCATTTTGCCTCAAGACTTCCAACAATTTTAAGTTTAATTCTGGTCATAAACTTCTTGTTTTGGAAAGTGTACTCAGATTTACCAGGATATTGCCCAGATTAGAGAGCATAAACTACAAACGTTTGAACAAGGAGAGGCTGGACAAACTTGGGATATTTACTCTGGAGCAGAGGTTGAAAGTAGTTTAAGGTTATGGGAGTCATTGATAGGTTAAACAGTCAGAGTCTTTATCTCAAGGTAGTAATGCCATGTATATACATTTAAGGTGACAGGAGGAGGTTCAAAGGAGATGAACTGCGCTTTTATTTCCTGCTGTAGGCGCTGGGAATAAGCTGCTAGGGAGAGTGGTGGAAGCAGATTATGGTAGTGGCATTTAAGAGGCCTTTAGGTAGACACATAAATATGCAGGGAATGGAGGGATATGGTTCACGGACATGCGGAAGAGAAGAGAATTAGATTAATCCAGCATTGTGGGCTGAAGGGCCCATTCCTCTGTTCATCTCAAGTAAACTTTATTGGGCAATATGCTATTGCATATGACTAATGGATGCCTTAGTTTTACCTGAATAGATGATTATAGCATACAACATACGTGTAAGCTCTGGCAGCCAATATCAAATACCAGTGCATAGCTCATGGATACACCTGAACTCTTGGATGGGTAAGTAATTCCTGGCCAACTGAATTCCAAAGGAAACTTCAGTAATAACATTCCATGACTTAAAAATGTCCAAAGAGGAAATCATAGCATGATCATTATCTGCATTACTATCTTTCAGACTTTTTGATAGGATGCAACGATCCTTCCGACTGTTATCCAAGCAAATCTTAATTTGTCTCCAATATATTCAAATGAAAAGTTTCAAAAACTGCTGCTTGTATTACTACACCAAATAAGTGTAATTTAAAAAATCAATACGACAACTCAAACTACCCATTAACTATCCCCCTAGCTTCTGGAATTTCATCATCTGCCATGAGTGACAGAATTGCACCTTCAACAAAATCAAAGGAATTCATGTAGAATCTGTAATATTCTTAGCTACTTTATATGTTTGAAACAGGTGTTTAATATAACCTGTTCATTTTAGATATCTACTAATAACAGTTTTGCTATAGAAATGCAAGTGCCAATAATGCTAACACTTCCCCAAGAAAACAGGTTGGAACACTGATGAAACTTACTGGGCTCAATATGCTAAAGTAGTTTGGGATACTCGAGTTATAGAAAGTTTATAATAGATCTCACAAATGCAGGGGCAAGCATATCCAGAAAACACAAACTGTAAATCGTTGAGAATATTACAATACCTCTTGGCCAAACAGAAGTCTACTTTGCACCATTTTTGCTGAGATTAAATCCTACCGACATGGAATAGTTCACATATGAACTGAAATATGGACGTTATAAGCTTTATGAAAAGGAATTATAACATGACTTGAGTCACTTTCCTTTTACATTAAAAGTATGATAGACATAGCATTTTAAATTTACCTTTTGTTGCATTTACAATGCCTCCTCTTACAAAAGCTTTTACTTTGCTGGAGTCAGCCCCCTCAAAAGAGGCCAAAAACTCTTCATATATCTCCGCTGCTGCCTTCTCATCTTCCTGGGGGATACAAATAGCTTAATGTTAGTTACTTCCATGTGTAATAAAAATTAATATATTTAAAAGCAATTAGCTACCGAATACACTTTACATATTAAATTGCTTTAAATAGTGGCATCCATGATAAACTGCAAAATTCATTATGCATGCATTAAATATGCACATTAATTCAGCACAGAACTGATAATCACCAAGAGTCCAAACACCATGGTTTAGAAACTAATGTGCTTTTTTATTCATAACACTGCACTGCTCACTTTTACCCAAGGCTTATTATCAACAGACAGCTGGCAAAGGCAATACTGCAGCCAGACAGATCAAAGTATTCTGTTCCATGCCCAATTAAGTCATCTCAGATTAGTGGCAGTTTGCCTCTGTTGTTCATTTCTAGAGTTTTTAAAGCAGTTGACAGAAAGAAATGGAATAAAAGTACAGGGGTCTTGTCACTGTGTTCTACCCAGTAAACCAATACATTTATGTCCACAACTTCAATCATAGGATTAAGAGAGGATTGAGGTGTGCTGTAATAGTCTGTTCTCCAATCCCAACTTCTACTGAAGGTAAAAGTGGACATGGTCATTCAAAAGAAACTGCCTACGACATTCCCAATATCCTTGCAGGCAAAAAGCTTAAACAAGTCAGTTTCAAAATTAATGGATTTTTAAAATTTAGAGATTCAAAAAATTGATTTTATGTCCAAAATTTAAAGAATTAAAAGTGATAAATAGTTCTAATGAATTGTTATGGTTTGATACAATTCCTGCATCCACAAATGGTGCCTGACTAGGTGTATATTTTAGCAACCTTTCCAAAACAGAGACCAAAAATGAACACCTCACAGGAAAGAGATAATAAGAATGAAAAAAGCTACATTTGGGGAAATCATTTACTGTAACTATACTGCAAATAATAATCACTGATCCATTTTGTTCAAAAAAAGTAACTGACAAAATTCCTACTTTTTCCCCAAGGGGAGGGGCTTGATACACTTTACGGAAGCACAAATAGATCTGTACATTTCCAAGACTGATCATTTAAATCTGGCAATTCTTCCCATGTTTCTATTGAGTTTTCCATACATATATCCTGCAAGTCCTAAAGATTCCATACCTTCTTTTTAATTTCCTCCTGTTCCTTTTTACTGAGGGTCCTTTTTGAGGAAGTCATTTTGCCGGGGCTCTGGGTTTTTTGTTGTTGATAAAGCACTCACTGGATAAAAGAACAATTAACACAATTTATCAGAACCAACACACAAAAGAGCAATGTTCACCAGAATGTGATTTTGTTTTACACAGGTGAATCATACAAAACAAGTAGAAACACCTGGATAATATTAACATTTTCGACTGTATACCCTCCACGTAATAGAGAACCTAACAACAGCTTTAGCATCTGTGAATAGACCTGACTCAAGTCTGTCTGTATACCATGCAAATCAAAGCTTTTCGCTACAGTACATGACAAAAACAAAACTAATTACCAACCTTAGTATTTTTCCTATGGACACTGATATTTGTACCCTATTTATCTTATACAAAAGCTATGTGATAGAAGCAGATTTTGAAATCAACTTGGTTCAAATAAAAAGCTACAGCAATGCAAGCCAAAGTATATTAAAATACTATAGGTGTATATTTTTGTGTTAAGATTCAAATTGTGAGTTGAAAAATTGTGACAAGACCAAAAACTTCTATGTCAATTGCAAAGAGCAGATGCAACTGTGCCCACAGTTCAAATGTAGAACATTGTGAGCACAAAACAACCAAGATTAATGGCTCTGCTCCAACACTGTAACCACTTGTTACTTTCTGAAGTACTTTGTTGAGTATTCATGATTAGAAATTAAGAGCACTTGTACCCCTTAGACTAACAAAATGACACTTCCAGATAAAGAAGTTGGCATTAAACTACCTCCCTATTACATGTAATGTAATATCATCAGCAATATTTATAAGCAGAACTGAGAAATAACAAAGTATGACCACGTTAATGAGGCTATCTTACAGACCAGCTGGCAGTCCCATGGATTTAGAGGAACAAATCTGTAGAGAGATCACAGACTGTTGCAGGAAACATAAGGCTGTTAAAGTAGGTGATTTTAACTTTCCACATATTGACTGGGAATCCCTACTGTAAAAGGACTCAGTGGGACACAGTTTGTCAAATGTGTTCAGGAAAGTTTCCTTCATCAGTACATAGAAGTCCCAGAGAGATTGTGCAATACTGGATCTGCTATTAGGGAATGAGACACATAGGTGACAGAAGTTTGCGTAGGGGAACACTTTGCATCCAGCGACCACAATGCCATTAGTTTCAAAGTAAATATGCAACGAGATCGGTCTGGTCCGCAGATTGACATTATAAATTGCAGAAAAGCCAATTCTGATGATATCAGAAATTATCTGGCAAATGTGGATTGGGACAGGCTATTTTCTGACAAAGGTGTACAAAGCTTGTATGTGGCTGTCAGAATAAAAGGTAAAGGTAAAAAGTATATGGAACCTTGGTTTTCATGAGATATTGAGGCCCTGGTCGAGAGAAGAAAGGAGGTCCATAGCAGGTATAGTGAAGTAGGAACAAATGAGGTGCTTATGGGGTACAAGAAATGCAAGACAACTCTTAAGAAATCAGGAAGGTTAAAAGGAAGCATGAAGTTGCTCAAGCAGACAAGGTGAAGAAGAATCCTAAGGAGGGATTCTACAGATATGATCAGAGCAAAAGGACTGCTAGAGGCAAAATGTGGTCCTCTAGAAGACCAGAATGGTAATCCATGTGTGGAACCGAAATAGATGGGGGAGATCTTATGTATTCTTTGTATCTGTATTTACTTGGGAGATAGATACAGAGTCTATGGAAGTGAGGCAAAGTGAAGAATCAACTTCATGGACCCTTTAGAGATTACATAGGAGGAGGTGCTTGCTACCCTGAGGCAAATCAGGGTGGATAATTCCACAGGGCCTGACAAGATGTTCCCTCTGACCCTAAGGGAGCCAACTGCAGAAATTGCCGGGGCCCTACCAAAGATATTTAAAACATCCTTAGTGACAGAAGTACCAGAGGATTAGAGGCTAGCTAATGTAAAAAAGATTCTAAACAGAAACAAAGAAATTATAGGCCAGTGAGTCTGACATTAGTTGTGGTAAAGTTATTAGAAGGTATCCTAAGAGACCAGGTACAAGCATTTAGATGTACATAGACTGATTAAGGATAGTCAGCATGGCTTCATGTGTTCTAGGTCATATCTAACCAAGCTTATTTAGTTTGCAAGGAGGTTACCAGGAAGGTGGATGAAGGCAAGGCAGTGGATGTTATCTGCATGGAAGGCATTGACAAGTTCTCCATGGGATGCTAGTCAAAATGGTTCAGTTGCTTGGCATTCAGGATGAGGTAGTTAATTGGATTAGACATTGGCTTCGTGGGAGAAGCCAGAGAGTGGTCATAGAGTGCAGCCTCTCTGACTGGGGGCCTGTGACTAATGATGTGCCGCAGGGATTGGTACTGGGTCTTTTGTTGTTTGGCATCTATATCAATGATCTGGATAATATGGTTAACTGGATCAACAAAACTATGGATGACACCAAGACTGGGGGTGTAGTGGACAGTGAGGAAGGCTATCGTGGCTTGAGAGGGATCTGCATTAGCTGGAAAAATGGGCTGAGAAACTAGCAGATGGAATTTATTGCAGACAGTGCGAGGTTTTGCACTTTGGTATGACCGACCAGGGTAGGTCTTACACAGTGAACAATGGCAGGGCACTATGGAGTGTGGTAGAACAAAGGAATCTTGGAATACAGGTACATAATTCATTGAAAGTGGAGTCACAGGTAGATAGGGTTGTTAAGAATACTTTTCGCACAGTGGCCTTCATAAATCAATGTACTGAGTACAAAAGATGGATGTTATGTTGAAGTTGTATTAAGACTTTGGTCTGGAGGACCCTAGTTACATAGAAAGATTGAATAGATTAGGACTGTATCTTTTAGAACGTAGAAGATTGAGAGGAGATTTGACAGAAGTCTACCAAATAATAAGGGGCATAGATAGGGTAAATGCAAGCAGGCTTTTTTCACTGAGTTTGGGTGGGTCTACAACCATAAGTCTTGGCTTAAGGGTGAAAGGCGAGAAGCTTAAGCGGAACATGAGGGGGAACTTCTACACTCAGAGGGTTGTGAGAGCGTGCATTGAGCTGCCAGCGTAAATGGCCCATGCGAGCTCAATTTCAAGCGAAGTTTGGTCAGCCACATGGATACTAGGTTTACGGAGGACTAGGTCCCTATGTAGGGAATAGGCAGTTGAAATGATTTTTGGCATGGTCTAGATGGGCCGAAGGGGTCTTTCTGTGCTGTACTTCTCTATGACTCCATGTGACAGTTTTAAAATTTCTAATAGTTTAAGAGCCTCAGCTTCCCTATTAACCAGATCATCTGAAAAACAATAATCTTCCCATTTTCCAGGAATCCAACCATGCAGAAAAATAATCCAGACTTCCAAACAACAAACTTGAATGAACCGACAAAACTACTACAACGTATGTACAAATAACTGCCTATTGTTGCTTAAAGCTACCTCTACTGCTTCAGTTTCTGGGGAATCTTTAAACAGGATTTTTACAAACTCTTACTTTCAAAAATTAACAATAATAATTGGTGGATAGTCTGGTCTTATGGTCAAAGATTGCATGCTGATAGGATCATATCCTATCATTTAACCACAAGAATAAACAACCTCACAGCATCAGCCCTGTCAAGTCACGTCATCAGTGCCACTGACTCTGATACAGACCCATACCTTCTCACTTCATCAAGTCACACATCTACACCCACCAGTCCGGACAGAGAAGTAACATGCAGACACTGGTAATAATGAGGAGGGATATGCAGATGGCTTTGCATGCACAACCAGGTCAGATATAACTATGAGAGAACAGGAAAAATGTTTGCTGTATCCTGTCTACAGAGATTTGGGGAGTGTTTATAAAGTATTTGAAGCTTAATCTTCTGTAAGGAGTCTCTGTACGTCCTCCCTGTGGAATGCATGAGTTTTTTTCCAGGTCCTCCAGTTTCATCTGACAGTTCAAAGACGTACCTGGCAGGTTCATTGGTCATTGTAAATTGTCCCACGATTAGGTTTGGTTAGATTTGATTAGATTAGGTTTCTCAATTTAAGAACCAGTCCACTTGACTGAAAAACTGTCTATGTTAATCATAAACATGAGAGATTCTGCAGATGCTGGAAATCCAGAACAATACACACAAAACGCTGCAGGAACTCAGCAAGTCAGGCAGTATCCATGTAAAGTAATGAATAGTCAACATTTTGGGCAAAGGTCCTTTATCAGGACTGGAAAGGAAAGGGATATACGATAGAATGAGGTGGTTGGGGGGGGGGGAGAGAAGAAGAACAAGCGAGGTGATAGGTGAAGCCAGGTGGGGGGAGATTAAATAAGAAGCTAAGCGGTGATCGGTGGGAAAGACGAAGGGCTGGAGAAAAAGGAATCTGATAGAAGAGAATAGACCATGGGAAAAAGGGAAGGAGGGACACCAGAGGAGGTGATAGAGGGAGGAGAAAAGAAAATCTACTAGAAGTTCGAGAAGTTGATGTTCACGCCATCCAGTTGATAGCTGTCTAGATATAATGAGGTGCAGCGCCTCCCAACCTGAGAGTGCCCTCATCATGGCAGAAGAGGTGATAGGAATGGTGATAGGAATTAAAATGGCTGGCCACTGGGAATTCTATTATTTTTTTTGTGGATGGTGCCAAAAGTATTCGATAATGCCATCCCCTAATCTACATCGGGTTCTCACCTATGTAGATAAGGCCGCATTGGGAGCATCAGATACAATTGACAATCCCAACAGATTTGCAAGTGAAGCATTGCCTCACCTGGAAGGTCTGTTTCGGGCCCTCATTAGAGGTGAATGGGCAAGTGTAGCACTTCTGCCACTTGTACGTTAATCTACTACTTTAGAAAATGGGAAGAGGAAATCAGGGAACCAAATTATTAGGCTCAAAATAAATCAAGTACTGGACAAATAAAAAGGTAAACAAGGGTACTCAAGGAGATTCAAAAGGTTTAGGGCAAATGTATACTGACGAGAAAGGGTCTGTCAGAAAGAAATTTGGTCAGATTGACAAATTTAGTACCACGATTAGAAATAGGCAAGCTTATGTTACTAAGAACCTGACCACAAAAGCTGAGAACATGAAAAAGGTTGGGGTGAAATTAAAAATGAGAATGAAAAAGCATGGTGACATGGATGATATACTAGCAGGTAATGTAAACACAAATACATTTTGTTGTATTTCACAAAGAAAACATCCATTAGGGACCAAAAAGGCTACTTGCGTGTCAAAGTGGTGGCAACAGGGTTCTTAATAACTACTTTGCAGCCCTTTTTTTAAATTTTAAAAGGGAAATGCACACAATATCTGAATATACAAGCATAGCAAGAGAAATTACTAGGTTTTAAAGTTAATAAAATCCTTAGACCAGTACAAAATCCTGACTGGTTGCATCATCGCCTGGTATGGCAAATTCAACACACAGGAATGCAAGAGGCTGGAGAAAGTAATGGACAAAGCCTGGCTCATCACAAACACAAATCTCCCCCCTCTTTAGGAAGCTCGACCTCAAAGAGGTTTATTTTTGTCACATGTACCAAGATCAATTCAGTACAACAGAGCATTGAAATAAAACGAAGTAAAACAAAAAAGGATGGAGAACAACTTCAGCAATGAAACACTTTTGACCCCCCACGTGTGTCTTTATGTCAGTTTAATATAGATTGCACAACTTACGACAATTCTTAAAGAACAAAAACTAAAACTAAAAATATAGCCAGGATTCCATTCCTTTATTTGGGACATTACACAGGTTAATTTGGTCAGAAGACTGTTGTCTAAGTTGCTAACTAGCGCCAGTCACATGCACTTGGGTGGCCACTATACACTACAATGTACTTGGAGCGAACAGCTTTAAATAGAGTCAGTTGCGTGTGCGTGTGTGAAAAAAAGCAGTGACTTTTGTCACTGAAAATTGACAAGAAATAAGCAGTTAAAACAATTCAGAACCATTTTGCTCAGAGGTTCTAAGCATTCAGTCTTGTAGATGCCAGAAATGTTTAGAAATGAAAATGTAATGATTTCACTACTTTTAACAAGTTCGGAACTACAAATAATTTGAAGGTTTCAACAATCACCTTGAATGTGACAATGAAAATGAAGATAGAAGATGCAATCGTCAAACACATTATATGAAGGCAGTTCATTATCTGCACCAGGTGCCTGTGCTGATATATTCACTCCATCAAAAGAACACAACAGCATACACTGTGGACAAATTCCTCCGTCAATAAGTACAGTATAAGGAATTACAGTTTTCTTGTACTGTAGAAGTATTGCTGGTGTTCTAATTTGTTGTATTTTGTTACTCAGTTAAATGGTACACCTTTTTAACTATTTCCATGAAACTTCAGCTAAATGAGGCAAAATGTACTAGTTCCAATGTGTCACAATTAATTGGAACCCACTGTAATTAATATTGTGTTGTTTGCACCCATGTGCCTACGATATTGCTTCAAACAATATATTTATACCCTCTCTTTACTTATGCACATGACAACAACTGACTTGACCTGACATATTCCAAGCTTTTACAAACAATAACAGAAAAAATGGCACAGGCTGTGATAAATTTTCAACCATCCCTGCAGGAGTAACTACTCGGGGTGTACCAATGTTTCAAAAAGATAAACTGAAGTACAGTTCAAGTTCAATAATGGGCATATTATTGGAATTAATCGAGGAACAGAATAAATCAATATTTATCTGATTAAATCAATTTTTTTTCTTTTTTTATATATAGGAGCAGAATTAGGTCATTTGGCCCATCGAGTCTGTTCCACCATTCAATCATGGCTGATCCTTTCCCCCCTCCTCAGCCCCATTCCCCAGTCTTCTCCCTGTAACCTTTGATGCCATGTCTAATCAAGAACCTATCAATCTCTGCCTTAAAAACACCCAACGATCTGGCCTCAACAGCTGCCTGTGGTAATAAATTCCACAAATTCACCATCCTCTGCCTAAAGAAATTTCTCTGCATCTGTTTTAAATGGACAGATCCTATCCTGAGGCTGTGCCCTCTTGCTCTGGACTCTTCCACCATGTGAAACATCCTTGGCACATCTACTCTGTCAAGGCCTTTCAACTTTCAAAAGGCTTCAATGATATCCTCCCTCAGCCTTTGAAATCCCAGCAAGTACAGGCTCAGAGCTATCAAACGTTCCTCGTATGATAACCCTCTCATTCCCACAATCATCCTTGTGAACCTCCTCTGAAACCTTTCCAATGCCTGCACATCTTTTCATCGTTGAGGAGAGCCCAAAACTATTCACAATACTCAAGGTGAGGCCTCACCAGTGCCTTATAAAGCCTCAACATCACATCACATCCTTGCTTGTATTCTAGACCTCTTGAAATGAATGCTAATATTGCATTTGCCTTCCTCACCACCGACTCTACCTGCAAGTTAACCTTTAAGGTTTTCTGCACAAGGGTTCCCAAGTCCCTATGCATCTCAGATTTTTGGATATTCTCTCAATTTAGAAAATAGTCTGCACATTTATTTCTACAACTAAAAGTGCATCACCATGCACTTTCCAACATTGTATTTCATTTGCTGCTTTCTTACCATTCTCCTAAACTGCCTAAGTCCTTCTGCAACCTACCTGTTTCCTCAACACTACCAACCCCTCAACTAATAATCATATCATCTGCAAACTTGGCAACAAAGCCATCTATTCCATCATCTAAATTATTGATAATGGCATAAAAAGAAGCCGTCCCAACACCGACCCGTGGTTCACCATTAGTCACTGTCTCCTAACAATAAGCCAAGGTTCTAACCATATTAGTAACATTCCTGTGATACCATGGGCTCTTAACTTGGTAAGCAGCCTCATGTGTGGTACCTTGTCAAAGGCCTTTTGAAAGACCAAATATACAACATCCACTGCATCCCCTTTTTCTATCCTACTTGTAATCTCCTCAAAGAATCCCAACAGGTTTGTCAGGCAGGATTTTCCCTGAAGGAAAACATGCTGACTTTGTCCTATCTTGTCCTATGTCACCAAGTACTCCATAGCCTCATCCTTACCAGTTGACTCCAACATCTTCCTAACCACTGAGGCTAGGCTAACGGGTCTATAATTTTCTTTCTGCTGCCTCCCTCCTTCCTTAAAGAGCGGAGTGACATTTCCATTTTTCCAGTCCTCCGGAACCATGCCAGAGTCCAATGACATTGAAAGATCATTACTGTGCGTGTGGCCTCTGTCGGTCGTGGTCGACCATGGGTACTGCGCCTCTGGTAGTCACTGGTTTGTCGAGCAGCGGCGACTGTGGCTATTGAGGCCGATCCTGGAACGGTAGGCTCTGCCACAGTCGCTGCATGGGTAGGGCATCATGGAATTGTTGTCTGCTGTGCCCTCTATTTAGCTCTCCGCTCCTCAAACTGACTCAGGATCACTCGTTTGCCTTGCTCTAGGTGTTTCTGAAGAGTATCTCGCCATTACTAATGCCTCCATAATCTCTACTGTTACCTCTTTCACAACCCTAAGGTACAGTTCATCTGGTCCAGGTGACAAATGCACCTTTAGGTCTTTCAGCTTTTTGAGCACCTTTTGCCTTGTAATAGCAACTGCACTCATTTCTCTTCCCTCACACCCTTCAAAACCTGGCACACTGTCAGTGTCTTCCACAGTTATAAATGTCACCTGCCATATTGCTCCCTTTGGATTCCAAAATAAAGGGAATTATTAGGTTAGAGCCAAAGGAACTATTCCACCCATATCCAGCCTTTTTGGGAAGGGAGGAGGAAAACATGAGGGCAGAGTTACAAATTAAGAGCTTAGCCTCTTTGTTCTACAAACAATAGCTGATTAGAATTTGGAAAGCTCTTTTACAGTTGTTCATATTATTATGTGGATTGATAGATTCGGCTCTTTAAAGTTACAAGGGGAGCGGGGAAAAATGGTGGGTACATTATGTTAGATCATGATTAGACCATAATCCAATTCACTTACTGAATAGACTAAAGAATGTGAACATTGTACTCCTACATTTCTAGTGAAGTTGAAGTGTACTTTGCATGACTAACGAGCCTGCAGATGAGACAAGTAAATATTTCAAATACAATTTAGTAAATGTCTGAATAAGAGGAAGTCATTGCAAGTGTACTAACCAACAACAGCGCAGTGAGACATCGAGAAACCTTGACAAAGATCCACAAAGTGAGCATGACAGGTGGAAATGGCTATTAAAAGATATTAGGATAGATAATATCGCTGGGTCCAGACGCAATATACTCCAAATTACTACAGGGCAATCGCTGGGGCTTTGACAATGATCTTTGCATTCCCCCAGCCACAGAATGAGTATCAAAACATTAGATGGCAAATGTTGTTCCATTGTTCAAGAAAGATAATAGGAACAATCCTGATTCTTACATCAGATAGTTTGGCGGAAAACTAATGGAGAGCATTATTAGGGGCAGGATTTATGAGTATTTGGGATAATCAGCAGGCCTTTGTGTGGGGCAGGTCATGTCTCACGAGCCCGATTACATTTTGAGGAGATAACAAATTAATAAAGGTAGAGCAGTGGATCTTGTGAATATGAATTTTAGTAAGGTGTTTAACAAGGTTCCCCATAGTAGGTTCATCTACTTTCTAGTCATTAGGTATGGGACCCATGGAAGCGTGGCTGTGTGTATTTGGATTTGGTTTGCCCATAGAAGGCAGAGGGTGATAACAGAGTGTATTCTGACTGGAGGTTGGTTACTGGTAGGGTCCCACAGGTATCTGTTCTCGGAATCTACTCTGTGATTTTACTCAGAGAAAGCAGGATCTCCCAGTGGCCACACATTTTAATTCCACGTCCCATTCTGATATGTCTATCCACGGCCTCCTCTGTGTCAAGACGAAGTCACACTCAGTTTGGAGGAACACCTTATATTTCATCTGGGTAGCCTCCAACCTGATGGCATGAACATTGACTTCTCTAACTTCCTTAATGCCCCACCTCCCCCTCATACCCCATCCCTTATTTACTTTTTTTTTCTCTTTCTGTCCCTCTCACTATAACTTCTACCCTGCTCGCCATCTTCCCCTGGGCTCACCCCGCTTTTCTTTCTCCCTAGGCTTCCTGTCCCATGATCCCCTCCCTTCTCTGGCCTTATATCCCTTTTGCCAATCAACTTTCCAGCTCTTGGCTCCATCCCTCCCCCTCCTGTCTTCTCCTATCATTTTGGATCTCCCCCTCCCCCTCTAAAATCCCTTACTATCTCTTCTTTCAGTTAGTCCTGACAAAGGGTCTTGACCCGAAACGTTGACTGTACCTCTTCCAATAGATGCTGCCTGGCCTGCTGCGTTCCACCAGCATTTTGTGTGTGTTGCTGTGATTTTTATAAATGATTTGAATGAAGAAGTGGAAGGGTGTGTTAGTAAGTTTGCAGATGGCATGAAGATTGATGGTGTTATGGATAGTGTAACCTAAATCAATCTTCTACAACAAGAAATAGAAAGGATGCAAAACTGGACAAAGAAATGGTAGATGGGAGTTCAATCCAATAAAGTGTGAAGTGATTCACTTTGGAAGATCAAATATTAAGGCAGAGTACAAGTATGCAGTATTCTTAGCCGTGTAGAGTAACAGAGGGGCCCAAGTCCACAGATCCCTCAAAGATACTGCACGTTGATAGTGTAGTTAAAACATATGGTGCACTAGCCTTTATTAGTTGAGGAATTGAGTTCAAGAGCCACAGGCATAAATAGACCATAGTCAATTAAATGTGAGATTTTCATGGTACTTTAGCATATGCAATATAAAACAATCAGGTGGCTAACTTATTATTTGCTGAAATATCAATGAACAATTGTACCCAATAGCTCATAATTCAAGTACTTCTCCACCAAAACCTAATTATTAATTATTCAAATATTAGACTACTGCAAGTAAAGGCAACGCTATATATATGATCAAGGTCCTCAAAGGAAAACTGCTTATGAAAACAACTATAGTACTAAATAATCAAATAAATACATTAATTTACTCATTAAGTTGAAACTTACAAAAAGTAACATTTAAAATTTACTTGCATTTATCTTGTAATGGTTTAAGACTTTGTTTGCAAGAAAAATACTACATACCTGATTGTATCTCTTGACAGATTTCTTACTGATGCAGACAAAAAAACTCAGCAACACATTACTTGCACCTGTAGAAATAAATATAGAATATTTTACAGTAATAGATTGGAAATCTATTTAATCAATATCACATCTTTAATAACAGCAATCACTTACATGCAAGTTTGTAGAATGAGAGATTCTTTCCAATGATTATCCTACTCACATCTTCCAAAATATTAACATCTTAGAATCTCATGTACAAGAAATTGAAGAATCTCATGTCTAAGAAATGGAAGACAGTAAAACTCTCAAAGACAGTCATATCATTAATTTAGCCACTGCTTAAATCTATATTATGAAGCTCAGAAAAAGGACATAACTATAAAATTGAGTTTTTGGAAAACCTTCACAAATTTTATGTAAGTATAATATGGCATCAAAGACTGGAGGTCAGCTGATTTGACAATGAACAGAAACCATTTGTTGCATTTAAAAATAGAAACACCTGCAAATTGTTTACCTACCTACTTACAAATCAAAACTGCTCTATTAAAATCAGGTGAGAGGGACAATAGAATAAAACTGCTCCCAATGCCACCTCTGCATAGAAAGGTCCTGAATGGAAATCGCAGTTATAACTAAGGGTGTGAGTTAACGAGGAAAGTCAAATATTAGAACATACGAACATATAATGCACTCCAAAAGCCCTTTAAATTGCTGCTCGCGCCTTGCCCAGAGAAAAGAGCGTGCAATAATCCCAGAAGCAAGTGAAGCGCTGCAGTAGGCCTGAGTCAGCCCAGTCTCTGCATCCTGGGCTGGTCAAGACAGCAAGGTGCAGATACCTGCTTCAGTGAACTTCCACACAACAAAAGGAGTCCTGGCACGTCGATCGTTCGGGCCAGCAACCACCAACGGCGGCGGGGTGCAGGAGTGACTCCAGGGGCAAGGAGCTGCCGCCCTCACCTCTTTCCCCCCCCCCAAGGCCCGCGCCTTCCTCGCGTGGTGCCTCCCGTACCCAGGCTGAGTACGAGCAGCGCCGATCACCTCCCCCTCCACCCAGAGTGTGGAGACGGGTGCAGTCGACCTCAGCAGTACCCTAAGTCCCCTTTCCCGGCCCCACCTGTAACCCGTACCTGGCAAGAACCGCACACACTGCCGTTCCCTAAGCACGGCGCTGTTTTGTCCGCCATCTTCTCCCCCCACGGGTTAATCGAGCACAGAGCGAGGACAGGCATCGATGGCGCGGGAGGGGGAGGGGCGACGCGACGGCCCTCACGTGACGTCGCCCCAGATTCCGGACTGTGGCTCGGTGAAAGCGGCGCCGGCGGGGCCGAGGTTGGGAATCTAAAATGAAAACGGTAAATCTGAGCAGCTCCACTAGCAACCATGGAAATCCGTGACCCTGGATGGGGTTTGACTTAAATTCTGGGTTCCAGTCTTATTCTGGTATCCAGGCTTGCAGTGTGGAGAGAATGGTTTTCTGTCAGAAGTGTTACCCTTTTGATAATAAACAGACCAATTCCTCAAATGAGCGTTAAAAAAATAATCTCCTGCGCTAATTTGAGGAAGAACAGGATAATTGTTCCCCTGTGTCCTCAATGTTTATTCCTTAATTAACATTACAAATGGAGATTTAAATACCAATTGTGCTGTAAAACAAATTGTTCGTTATCAAATGGTGTTGTTTGTAGGAGCTTGCAGTGTGAAAATCGCCTTCATTACAGACGTAAACACAGTCCAAAGTAGTATTTTTCTCTAGCACTCATTGCAATATCCCGTTAGGGCTATATAAATTTAACAACGTGGAATCGTCTTTTTTCAAAATAAGGACATCTGCTGTAACTTTGAACTGAAAACGAGCTTGAACGTCTAATGTAATTTCAAAATCAAAGTTGAATTTATTGTCATATGCAGAAGTGTGCACAGATGCAATGAAAATTTATTTGCAACAGCATCACAGGCAGCATCATGTAAGCAGAATTGACAAGAAAAATATAAATTTTACACATTTTAAAAGAGAGAACACAAAAAAAATCCATTGTAGTGCAAAGTGAAAAAAAATGGTCATAGCGGTTGAAGTAGCTGTTCTTGAATTTGGTGGTGTGGAACTTTAGGATTCTGTTCCTTGAAAACAACATTGAACACTGTGGGAGAAATAAAGAAGAAAATTCAGCTGATTTTATCTTCCTTCTCTTCCTGACAATGAAATATTTCAAGTCTCGTTCAGCATCTTCACATATAATAGTTCAAAATTTCATTAGGGGTAAGTGTGGGACACTAAATCCATAATATTTCATACCATTTTATCTTAAAATACCAACATTTTATCTTATCTTGTATCTGGTTACTGGAACATGCTATATCAAAAAATGCTCAGTTTTTATCTATTTCTATATTTTATATCTCTGAGGCATCCCTTTGTTAATTCCTGTTACTTCTTACCTATCTTTTTCAGCTGGTGTAATCATTCAATCTCTCCTGACCTCCATCCCATCACTATCCATACCTTTTGTTCTTTCCTCCATTCTTCTCTTTCTCCATCACTTAAAACTTGTTTTTATCTGATTGTTGCACCTGACATTTAGAAACATAGAAATATATTTAAACTCCATTAGAAATAACACAATTACAAAAGTCCTCAGATCAGTGGAAAATAAATCTGACAGCTACACCCCACAGGTTTCATATATGTCCCAAACTGATCATAGAGAACTATAGATTCATACAGCAACGAAGCATGATCTTCAGCCAACGACTTCCATGTCAACCTTTTCACCCATCTACAGTAATCCCATTTACCCAAGGGTGGATGATATCCTTCCTTACTTTGCCAATTTAAATGTCTGGCTAAATAAGTTGAGGTTGCATCAAATTCCACCACCTACTTTGGCAGAGCATTCCAGAAATCAGCCATTTTTTGTATAAAAGAAACATTTCACCCTCAGATCTTCATTAAAACCCATTCTCTGACCTTAAACCTGTACCAACTTCATTTTAATACCCTTACCCTGGGAAAAGGATTTTGACATTCTACGTTCAGAGACATCCAATAATATTCAAAATCTATTAAAATGAAACATTAATTAATATTGAAAGTTATTAAATATTCAAAGGAAAATATACAAAAAGTACGCCACAAACAAATACATAATTATTGAAGCATGGAATTAAGTCCAAATAATTCAAAATTACATAAATTGCTTAACTTGCTCTGTCATAGGATCTGTGGACCACTTCCCAAGATGATGTGCTGGGAAATTGGCACAGCTTAGCATTCTATCACTTGACTCAGAACTCATCCTGAAGAAAACCACAAGTTCAGAGCTTCTATGTCCAAAGCTCGGCAGCATTTATCAGCACAATTCAACCTTGGTGTTTCTCCGTCAAAGGAGCTCTACTAATCGTCTTTTGGGATCAAGGAATTGCTGAGGGCTGGATTTATTGCACGTCCCTACTCGCACTCCTGCTTCTCGTCAAGGTGCTCACACCTTGCTCTTGGCTAAGGAGTTCTGTGATTTAGACCCTCCGAAGATGAGTTGGCATACAAGTCAATACATTGTGTACTGAGACCGTGAGGAAGGAACAGCAATATATTTTCAAAACAGGACTGTGTGTGATTTAGAGGGAAGTATAAAGGTAGTGGAATGTTTCTATGTGCCTGTTGCTCTTATTTAGCTGGATGCTGGTGCTATTGGGGCAGCCCAAATAAGTTACTGTGGTTCATTTTGTAGGTGGTTCACGCCATAGTCATAGTGTTGGAGGGAATAATATTTAAGATGATGAACCATCCCCTCGTATGATCCCCTCTGATGTTTGTTGCCATTCCCCTCAGCAATAACTATATCCCTTTGGATATTGCTGGGATGTGATGACCTATCTGGGCACAGCAGCAACAGCCAGGCCAGTGGCATTCAGCAAGGAAGGGTAAAGTCAGGCAGAGCAGTAGTGATGGAAACTCAGTAGTTAGGGGGAGAGACAGGAGATTCTGTGGCCACAAAAGAGTCGTTGCCTCCCAGGTGCTAAGGTCTAGGAAGTCTCAGAGCGGCTACATAAGATTCTCAAGTGGGAGAGTAAGCAGCCCGAGGTCATGGTGCACATTGACACTGATAAGATAGGTAGAAAGGGGGAAAAAGTCGTGTGCAGTGAGTATAGGGAGTTGGGGAAGAGGCTGAAGAGCAGGGCCTCCAAGGTGGCAACCTCTGGATTACTTCCAATGGGTAAGATGATAGTATAGATGAATGAGTGACTGAGGAAATGGTATGGGGGACAGGCTTTCAGATTTCTGGATCATTGGGATCTTTTCTGGGGAAGGTATGACCTATACAAAAAGGACATGTTATACCTGAACCCAAAGGCGACCAATATCCAGCTTTGCTAGTGCTGTTGGAGAGGGTTTAAGCTAATTTGGCAAGGGAATGGGAATTGGAGTAATAGGGCCATGGATGAGGCAGTTGGTAGACAAGTCAATGCTTTGTGTAGTGAGATTGTGAGGAAAAACATGCAGATGATAAAATTCCAGTCAGTGGGATGAGTTGAAGTGGAACATGGCGGCAAAATCGAAAAGGGTGAAGAATATTTGACTGGGTGTTATATTTAAATGCATGCAGAAAACAGAGTAAGGTAGATGATCTAGTTGCATAGTTAGATAGTGGCAAGTATGACATTGTGGGCATCACTGAGTCATGGCTGAAAGAAGATCATAGTTGTGAGCTTAACATCGAAGGATAAACATTGATTTGAAAGGACAGACAGGTAGGCAGAGGGTTTAGGGTGGCTCCATTGGTAAAAAGCAAGAAATTAAATCTGTAGAAAGAGGTGACATATGTAGAATCGTTATGGATAGAGCTAAGAAACTGCAAGAGTGAAAAGACCTTGATGGGAGTATATATACAGGCTTCTGAATGATAGCCAAGATGTGTGATATAAATTACTGTGGGAGATTAAAAAAAGCATGCAGGAAGGGCAATGTTATGATAGTCATGGGGGAATTTCAATATGCAGGTAGATTGGAAAAATCAAGTTGGTGCTGGATCCCAAGAGAGGAAATTTGTAGAGTGCCTACAAAATGGCTTTTTAGAGTAGCTTGTGGTTGAGCCTACGAGGGGTAAGGCAATTCTGAAATGGGTGTTGTTCAGTGAATCAGATTTGACTAGGGAGCTCAAACTAAAGGAACCCTTAGGAGGATGCGATCATAAATTGATGTAATTTACCCTGCAGTTTGAGAGGGATAAAGTGAGATGTATCAGTATTACATTGGAGTAGGGGAAGTTACAGAGGCATAGGAGAGGAGCTGGCTAACGTTGATTGGTAAGAGACACTATCAGGGATGATGGCAGAACAGCTATGTCCGGAGTTTCTGGGGGCAACTCAAAAGGTGCAGGATAGATACATCCCAAAGATGAAGAAGTATTCTGAAGGGAGGATGGGGCAACTGTGGTTGACAAGGAAAAGGCAAAGGCAACATAAAAGCAAAAGAGAGAATATAATAGAGCAATAATTAGCAGGAAGTTAGCGGATTGGGAAGCTTTTAAAAACCAACAGAAGGCAACTAAAAAAAGCCATAAGGAGGGAAAAAAGAAATAGGAGGGTAAGCTATTTAGTAATATAAACAAGGATACCTGAAGTTTTTTTTAGATATATAAAGAGTAAGAGAGACGAGAATAGATATCAGACGCTGGAGAGGTAGTAATGAGGGACAAAGAAATGGTAGAAAAACTTAAGTATTTTGCTTTAGTCTTCACTGTACACGACATGAACAGTATGCCAGAAATTTGAAAATGTTACTTTCTTTCTTTCTTTTTAAATCTTTTTATTGAATAAGTATACAAAAGGGTAAGCCATATAGGCACTAATACACTGTTAGAATATAATAAAATTACAGGAAATATTAATACAGAAAAAAAAGTGATACAAACAATGTAATTTAAACATAACATACTAAGGTAACATAATAGTATACTAATTTATATATATATATATCAATAGAGAAAAGGAAAAAAAAACCCCAAAAAACCCACCGTGCAACTAAACTAAAGCAAAGCAAAGCAATGGGCTAACTTGGAACCAAATAGAGTTAAAGAACTTAAAATCACATCCTCGAACCTGACCTCCATTAAAAACAGTAAAAAAAAAACAAGAAGGGTATATAAATATGGAGCAAAAAAGAGAAGAAAAAAAAATTACATTAAATGAAAATATTGAATAAAAGATCTCCATGTCTGTTCAAATTTAAGTGAGGAATCATAAAGATTGCTTCTAATTTTCTCCAAATTCAAGCATAGTATCGTCTGAGAAAACCAAAAAAAGGTGGTTGGAGCGTTAAGCTCTTTCCAGTGTTGTAAGATACATCTTTTCGCCATTAAAGTAAGAAATGCAATCATTCTACGGGCTGAAGGAGAAAGATTACTGGAAATTTTAGGTAGTCCAAAGATAGCAGTAATAGGGTGAGGAGAGATATCTATATTCAATACCTTTGAGATAATATTAAAAATGTCTCTCCAAAAAGTTTCCAGAGTAGGGCAAGACCAAAACATATGAGTTAAAGAGGCTATCTGCCCCAGACATCTATCACAAAAAGGATTAGTATGAGAATAAAAGCGAGCTAATTTATCTTTGGACATACGTGCTCTATGAACAAATTGAATTAGGGAATGTTTAGCACAGATAGAGGAAGTATTGACTAACTGTAAAATCTGCCCCCAGTCATCCACGGAAATGATAGACCCCAATTCCTGTTCCCAATCTACCCTAATCTTATCAAATGGAGCTTTCCTAAGTTTCATAATAATATTATAAATCATAGCCGCTGCACCTTTCTGACATGGATTAAGGTTAATTATAGTATCTAAAATGTATGTAGGAGGAAGCATTGGAAAAGAAAAAAGTATAGTACTTAGGAAATTTCTAACTTGTAGATATCTAAAAAAATGTATTCTTGATAAATTATATTTATTAGATAATTGTTCAAAAGACATAAGGGAACCATCTAAAAATAAATCCAAAAACCGTGAAATACCCTTAGTCTTCCAAATTTGAAAAGCACGATCCGTAAAAGAGGGAGGAAAAAATATGTTACCTTAAATAGGAATCGCTAGCCCAAATTGGTTAAGATCGAAAAATTTTCTAAATTGGAACCAAATATGTAAGGTATATTTAACTATAGGGTTAGATACCTGTTTAAGGCGTTTCAAATCAAAAGGAGAAAATGTTACGAAGGAGAATGTGCTTGGGAAGCTGAGAGTTCTGAAGGTAGATGGATGACACCACAGGGTTCTGAAGGAGTTAGCTGAGGAGATTGTGGAGGCATTAATGATGATCTTTCAAGAATCACTAGATTCTAGAATGGTTAATCAGGACTGGAAAATTGCAAATGTCACTCCACTCCTTAAGAAGGGAGGAAAGCAGAAGAAAGGAAATTATAGGCAAGTTAGCCTGATTTCAGTGATTGGGAAAATTTTAGAGTCCATTATTAAGGATGAGATTTTGGGGTACTTGCAGGTACGTGATAAAGTAGGCTGAAGTCAGTATGGTTTCTGTAAGGGGAAATCTCACCTGACAAATTAGTTGGAATACTTTAAGGAAATGACAGGCAGGGTAAACAAATGAGAGTCAGTGGATGTTGCTTACATGGATTTTCAGAAGGCATTTGGCAAGGTGCCGCACCTGAGGCTGCTTAACAAGTTAAGAGTGCATGGCATGACAGGAAAGATACTAGCACAGATAGAGCTTTGGCTGATTGACAGGAGGCAAAGAGTGGGAATAAAGGGTGCCTCTTCTGACTGGCTGCAGTGATTAGTGGTGTTCCGCGGGGGCTGGTATTGGGACCACTTCTTTTCACTTTATATGTCAACGATTTGAATGATGGATTTCATGGCTTTGTGTCCAAACTTGCAGATGATACAAAGATGGGTGGAGAGTCAGGTAAAGTTGAGGAATCAGGGAGTCTACAGGATTTGTACATGGCCTATCAACTGCATCAGCAGAGCTCTACCAGGAGGGATTTCTCACAGGTCAGCAGTGGTTATTTAAAAAGGGAGCTTTGAGAGTGTTTATCCATTGTACGTGGCCTGTCAGCAGCATCAACAGAGCTCTGCAAACTAAATAAGTACAGAACAGATAAGCAGATCGGCCATTGTACGGGAGTAGGCCAGTGGCGACAGTAGAAGCAACAGGCTTTGGCTCAAACCAGGGTTCGGCTCGGAGGAGGCATTGGCTCTGTGTAAAGCATCTGTTAAAGTTTTCTTATTGTTTTCCCCCCCTCTTACTGTACTATTTAAATGGTTGTGGTGTGCTTTTCAGGCCGGACTTTGGAGTCTCCTGGGGAACTACATCTGCATGAAGTGCATCTGGCTGCAGCTCCTTGAAGACCATGGTAGGGATCTGGAAGAGCAACTGGATGACCTTCGGCTTGTATGGGAGAGTGAGGATATAATTGATCAGAGTTACGGGGAGGTAGCCACCCTGAAGTTGCAGGAGGCGAGTAGCTGGGTAACCAGCAGGAGAAGTGGAAATAGGCAGTTAGAGCAGAGCACCCCTGTGGCCATTCCCCTCAAAAACAAGTATACCACTTTGGATACTTTTGTGGGGGATGACCTCCTGGGAGAATGCCACACCGATTCGGTTCCAGGCACCAAGCATGGGTCTGTGGTGCAGAAGGGTAAGAGAGGGAAGAAGGGAGCGGTCGTGATAGGGGACTCGATAGTGAGGGGAACAGACAGGAGATTCTGTGGATGTGAACAGGACACCCGGATGGTATGTTCCCTCCCGGGTGCCAGGATTAGGGATGTCTCATACCCAGTTCACAACATTTTGGCGAGGGAGAGGGAGCAGCCAGATGTCTTGGTACATATTGGTACCAATGACATAGGGAGAAAAAGCAATGAGGTCTTGAAAAGAGAATTTCGAGAGCTGGGTAGAAAGCTGAGAAGCAGGACCTCCCAGGTAGTAATTTCTGGATTGCTGCCTGTGCCACGCGCCAGTGAGGGTAGAAACAGGATGATTTGGCAGATAAATGCGTGGCTGAGAAGCTGGTGCAGGGGGCCGAGTTCAGGTTCTTGGAAAATTGGGATCTCTTCTGGAAGAGGTATGACCTGTACAAAAGTGACGGGTTGCACCTGAACCCAAGGGGCCCAATATTCTCGTGGGCAGATTTGTTAGAGCTGTTGGGGAGGGTTTAAACTAATTTGGCAGGAGTGTGGGAACTGGAGTGAAGGGACTCAGGAAAGGACGGATGGTAAAAAAGATAACGTGCAGTCAGATTGTCAGGAAGGGCAGGCAGGTGATGGGACTTAGTTGCAGCCAACAGGCTGAGTATCAAATCATTAGGAATGCAGAGTTAGAAAGGATAGCAAATACGATACTCAAGGTGTTGTATCTAAATGCACGTAGTATAAGAAATAAGGTGGATGATCTTGTTGCACTATTACAGAATGCCGGGTATGATGTTGTGGCCATCACTGAATCATGGCTGAAGGATGGTTGTAGTTGGGAGCTGAATGTTCAAGGGTTACAAGTTATATTGGAAGGATAGGAAGGTAGGCAGAGGGTGTGGTGTGGCTATACTGGTAAAGAATAGCATCAAATCAGTAGAAAGATGTGACATAGGATCGGAAGATGTTGAATCATGGGTTGAGTTAAGAAACTGCAAGGGTAAAAGGACGTTAATGGCAGTTATATACAGGTCTCCCAACAGTGGCTGGGAGGTGGACCACAAGTTACAACAGGAAATAGAAAAGGCGAGTCAAAAGGCTAGTGTTATGATAGTCATGGGAGATTTTAACATGCAGGTCGATTGGGAAAATCAGGTTAGTAATGGATCTCAAGAGAGTGAGTTTGCTGAATGCCTAAGAGATAGCTTTTTAGAGCAGTTTGTCATTGAGCCTACTGAGGATCAGCTATACTGGATTGGATGTTATGAAATAATTGGGGCAACTTCTTTTTATACTGTATATAAATGATTTAGATGATGAAATAGATGGCTTTGTTGCCAAATTTGCGGATGATACAAAGATTGGTGGAGGGGCAGGTAGTGTTGAGGAAACAGGTAGGATGCAGAAGGAATTAGACAGATTAGGAGAATGGCAAGAAAGTGGCAAATAAAATACAATGGTGAAAAATGCATGGTCATGCACTTTGGTCGTAGAAATAAATGTGCAGACTATTTTCTAAATGGTGAAAAATCCAGGAATCTGAGATGCACATGACTTGGAAGTCCTTGTGCAGAACACCCTAAAGGTTAACTTGCAGGTTGAGTCAGTGGTGAGGAAGACAAATACCATGTTTACATTCATTTTAAGAGGTCAAGAATACAAGAGCAAGGATGTGATGCTGAGGCTTTATAAGGCACTGGCGAGGCCTCACCTTGAGTATTGTGAACAGTTTTGAGCCCCTCATCTTAGAAAAGATGTGCTGGCATTGGTGAGGGTCCAGAGGAGGTTCACAAGGATGATTCCAGGAATTAAAGGGTTATCGTATGAGAAACGTGTGATTACTCTGGGTCTGTACTCGCTGGAATTCAGAAGGATGTGGGGGATCTCATTGAAACTTTTCGAATGTTGAAAGGCCTCGACAGAGTAGATGTGGAAAGGATGTTTCCCATGGTGAGAGAGTCGAGGATAAGAGGGCACAGCCTGGGGATAGAATGGCACCCTTTCAAAACAGAGATGCAGAGAAATTTCTTTAGGCAGATGGTGGGTGAACTTGGGGTTTTATTGCCATAGGTGGTGGTGGAGGCCAGGTCGTTGGGTGCATTTAAGGCAGAGATTGATAGGTTCTTGATTGGACATGGTATCAAAGGTTATGGGGAGAAGGCCGGGAACTGGGGTTGAGGAGGAGATAGAAAAAAATATCAGCCATGATTGAATGGTGGAGCAGACTTGAAGGCCAGATGGCCTAATTCTGCTCCAATGTCTTATGGTCTTATTTGAACATAGTCATAGTCATACTTTATTGATCCCGGGGGAAATTGGTTTTCGTTACAGTTGCACCATAAATAATAAATAGTAATAGAACCATAAATAGTAATATGTAAATTATGCCAGTAAATTATGAAATAAGTCCAGGACCAGCCTATTGGCTCAGGGTGTCTGACCCTCCAAGGGAGGAGTTGTAAAGTTTGATGCCCACAGGCAGGAATGACTTCCTATGACACTCTGTGCTGCATCTCGGTGGAATGAGTCTCTGGCTGAATGTACTCCTGTGCCCACCCAGTACATTATGTAGTGGATGGGAGACATTGACCAAGATGGCATGCAACTTAGACAGCATCCTCTTTTCAGACACCAACGTGAGAGAGTCCAGTTCCATCCCCACAACATCACTGGCCTTACGGATGAGTTTGTTGATTCCGTTGGTGTCTGCTACCCACAGCCTGCTGCCCCAGCACACAACAGCAAACATGATAGCACTGGCCACCACAGACTCGTAGAACATCCTCAACATCGTCTGACAGATTGGGAGCATGGACAAAGAACTGGCAGGTGGAATACAATTTGGTAAGTGTATTGCCATGCACTTTGGTAAAAGGAATAAAGGCATACATCATTTTATAAATGTGGAGAAAATTCAAAAATCAGAGGTGCAAAGGAACTTGGGAGTCCTTCCGCAGAATTCCCTAAAGGGTAACTTGCAGGTTGACTTGGTGGTAAGGAAGGCAAATGCAATGTTAGCAATCATTTGGAGAGGACTAGATTATAAGAGCAAGGATGTAATGCTGAGGCTTTATAAGGCATTGGTCAGACCGCGCTTGGAGTATTGTGAGCAGTTTTGGACCCTTATCTAAGAAAAGACATGCTGGCATTGGAAAGTGTTAATGTATGAGGAGTGTTTGAGGAGGGCCTGTAGTTTTTGCTGGAGTTTAGAACAATGAACAATGAAGGGAGATGTCATTGAAACTATGGAATATTCAAAGGTCTAGAAAGAGTGGTTGTGGGGAAGATGTTTCCTTTAGTGTGTGGTGTAGGACCAGAGGGCACAGCCTCAGATTAGAGGATGTCCATTTAGAACAGAAATGAGGAGGAATTTCTTTAGCCAGAGGGTGGTGAATCTGTGGAATTTATTGCCAAAGACGGCTGTGGAGACCAGATCATTGGGTGTTTTAAAAGCAAAGGTTGATTGGTTCTTGATTAGTTAGGCTGTCAAAGTTATGGGGAAAAGGCAGGAGAATGGTGTTGAGATGGATAATAAATCAGCCATGATGGAATGGCAGAGCAGACTCAAAGGGTAGAATGGCCTAACTCTGCTCCTACAGTATGTCTTATGATCTGAATGTAATGTCAATCAAACAGCCTGGAGAGTGTGGAGTTTCCTAAGTTGTTGGGGCTGCACCCATCCAGGGAATATGGAGAGTCTCATGACATAATTTTAAGGGGATCGGAGAAAAGTATTGTGGGGGGGGGGGTTGTCAACGTTTGTTTTTTTTTACACGGGGTTGGTGGGTTCATGGAACACACTTTGATGGAAACACTTTGATAGAAACAGTTAGGGCTATGTCAGAGGAAAGGGTTAGATGGATCTGAGGGTCAATTAAAAGGTCGGCACAATATGGTGGGCTAAGGGGCCTTTTTGTGATGTAATATTCTATATTCTATGTAAATGCCTGGCTTGTACTGATAGAGAAGCACTGGGGTTTTGGAAGGCGAATCTTTCACCATAAGGTATTCAGCCTTTGACCTGCTCTTACGGTATTTATGTGGCTACTTTTGTGAAATATCTGATTGGTGGTGATCCTATTGTGGTTGATGGTGGGAGATCCAGTCATACTTGTGAAATGATCAGATATGTGGCTGCCAGGTAAAGTTTGGTCAAATGTGAGATCCATCAACTTTAAAACATTGCAGATACGTTGTCACGGGGTCATTCAAAAACACCACAGGTACTGCTACTAACGAGTACTGTGTGGGGATGAAATAATCTTATCTCATACTGTAGTCAATTAAGGTGAATACCTTGCTGCAGCTCCAGCCACATTATCATGTTAACACTATTAGGGGCAGTGGGGAAGAGCTGGAATTTCCTGCAGTCAAGCAAATGTTGGGTATCTTCATGGTCAACTCCAGCAGAACATTCCATTGTGAATGGAAAGAGTACAGGGAAGAGATGGCACAGAGGAAGGTGTGATGAACAACTTGCAAACATGGGGGTGACCAACTAAAGACCTTGTTTAATAAAAGTGTCTTATTCTCAGCTCCAGTTCCAAAGCACAGGCTCAGTATTCCAATCACATTCTAACACCCCCCGCCCCCACCACAACTTGCTCATATACTTCCACCAACACTCACATTGTCTCACACACACTAATGCATTACATGTACCTTGGGTATCAAGCCTCCTTTCTAAATAATTTCAGAAGCAATTGACCAGCAACATCACTTTACCTTACCTTTTACATTCAGATGTAGACAATGGTAGAAAAAGACCACGAAAAACAAATCTGAAGATCTGATGCATTTACTATTTGAGTGCCAAAGAAGGTCAGTGAGCTCAGTGATAAAATAAGAATGCACATAATGAGTTATGATATGGATAGCAGGATTTTGGATGATTTTAAGTTTAAAGAGAGTAGAATATGGATGATCAGCCAGCTGTACATTGGAGTAGAAAAATTTAGACATAGATCACAGTAGTGTGGTGCTAGTATAGCTTGGAACGTTTCGGAGTTCAATTCCAGTGCCAGCTGTAAAGAGCTTGTACATTCTCCCCTTGAGTGCGTAGGTTTCCTCTGGGTGCTCCAGTTTCCCCCCACTTTCCAAAGTTCAAAGTAAATTTATTAATGAAGTACATATATATCACCATATACAACCCTGAGATTCTTTATTGAGATATAATTCCACAATAGAATAATAACTGGAATAGAATCAATGAAAGAACTGTGCAAATACAAAAAGAAAGAAAGAATAATAATCAGTAAATAAGCAATAAATATCGAATGCATAAGATGACAAGTCCTTGAATGTGAGTCCATTGGTTGTGGAACAGTTCAGTGATGGGGCACGTGAAGTTTTCCCCTCCGGTTCAAGAGCCTGATAGTTGAGGGGTAATAGCTGTTTCTGAACTTGGTGGTGTGGATCCTAAGATTCCTGTACATTCTTTGTGATGGCAGCAGCAAGAAGAGAGTATGGACTGGTTGGTGGGAGTCTTGATAGTGGATGCCACTTTCCTACGACAACGCTCCATGTAGATGTTCTCAATGGTGAGCAGAGCTTTACCCATAATGGACTGGGCCACATCCATTACTTTTTGTAGGATTTTCCATTCAATGGCATTGGCGTTTCCAAACCAGGTCGTTTATAAAAGTTTGCCGAAGTTTTAGATGTCATGCCAAACCTTCGCGATCTTCTAAGAAGTAGAGGCACTGCCGTGGTTTCTTTGTAATTGCATTCCTCCAAACTAATAACACCAAGGAATTTAAAGTTGCTGACCCTGATCCTCCTTTGAGGACTGGGTCATGGACCTCTGGTTTCCTCCTCCTGAAGTCAATGAACAGCTCCTTGGTCTTGCTGACAATGAGTAAGAGGTTGTTTTTCTGGCACCACTCGGCCAGATTTTCAATCACACTCCTATATGCTGATTCGGTCTACGACAGTGGTGTCATCAGCAAACCTGAATATGACATTGCAGCTGTGCTTAGCCACACAGACATGTGTAAAGCGAGTATAGCCGACGGCTAAGCACAAAGCCTTGTGGTGCACCTCTGCTGATGTAGACCGTGGAGGAGATGTTGTTGTCAATCCAAACTGACTGGGGTTTGGAAGTGAAGAAATCAAAGATCCAATTGCACAAGGAGGTATTGAGGCCGAGGTCTTGAAGCTTATTGATTGGTTTTGAGCTGTAGTCAATAAAAAGCATCCTGATAGATGCACCTTTGCTGTCTAGATGTTCCAGGGTTGAATGAAGAGCCAGTGAGGTGGCATCTGCTGTGGACCTGTTGCTCCAGTAGGCAAATTGGAGTGGATCCAACTCACTTCTCAGGCAGGAGCTGATATGATTCATCACCAACCTGTCAAAACATTTCATTAAGAGGGAGTTAGATATGGCCCTTGTGGCTAAAGGGATCGGGGGTATGGAGAGAAGGCAGGTACAGGGTTCTGAGTTGGATGATCAGCCATGATCATACTGAATGGCGGTGCAGGCTTGAAGGGCCGAATGGCCTACTCCTGCACCTATCTTCTATGTTTCTATGTTTCTATCACTGTGAATGTAACTGCTACTGGATGATAATCATTGAGGCATGTGACTACGTTTGGTTAGTAGGACGTACCTATTAATTGGTCATTGTTGTCCAGTGATTAGGCTAGTGTTAAATAGATGAGTTGCTGGGTGGCACGGCTAGAAGGCCCGGAAGGGCCTGTTCTGTGCTGTGTCTCCAAATAAATAAATACTTTTTTGCAAATAGTGAAATGGTATTTTATGGGTGACACAGTGAGGCTGAAAACCTACTAGTCACACAGCTCCAGCAACCTAGGCACGATTGTGCTCTCTGGATTAGTCAATGTGGAGTTTGCACATTCTTGCTGACACTTCATGGTTTTCCCCTCTGTGCTCTAGTTTATTCTCACATCGCCAAGTCATGCTGTTTACTGTTACTCCCATTACGTGTATGTGGGCAGTGGGAAAATCTTGGGGTGGTGGGGAAAGAGGGCCAGAATTCATAGATAAGTGTAAAATGATGTGTCGCAGGGAAATTGGTGAGACAATGGATTTGCTGGGATAATAGAATTGTTCCGAGAGCCTCTAAAGCCAAACAACGTTCTTGTCTGTTATTAGGAAATGCAAAAGTACAACTATTAAATAATAAGATGAAACTTGACAGTAAAGTTTCAAACAATTTAGTTCATGACCATAAGACCACGGACATAGGAGTAGAATTTGTCTATTTGGCCCATTGAGTCTGCTCCGTCATTCAATCCTTTTTTTTCCCCTCCTTAGCCCCACTCCCCGGCCTTCTCCCCGTAACCTTTGATGCCGTATCCAATCAAGAACCCATCAGGCTCTGCCTTAAATGCACCCAAAAACCTGGTCTCCACAGTTGCCTGTGGTAATAAATTCCACAGATTCACCACCCTCTAGCTAAGGATTTTCTCCACATCTCTGTTTTAAATGGACACCCCTCTATCCTGAGGCTGCGTCCTCTTGCCCTAGACTCCCCCACCATGGGAAACTCTGTCTAGGCCTTTCAATATTTGAAAGATTTCAATGAGATCTCACCTCATTCTCCTAACTTACAGTAAGTACAGACGCAGAGCTATCAAACGTTCCAAGTATAATAACCCTTTCATTTCCGGAATCATCTTTGTGAACCTCTTCAGAACACAAGCAACTCTTTTCTAAGATGAGTAGCCCAAAACTGTTCACAATACTCAGGTGAGGCCTCACCAGTGCCTTATAAAGCCTCAGCATCACATCCCTGCTCCTGTATTCTAGACCTCTTGAAATGAATGCTAACATTGCATTTGCATCCCTCACCACCGACTCAGCCTGCAAGTTAACCTTTAGGGTGTTCTGCACAAGGACTCCCAAGTCCCTTTGTATCTCAGATTTCTGGATTTTCTCCCCTTTTAGGAAATAGTCTGCATATTTATTTCTTCTACCAAAGTGCATGACCGTACATTTTCCAACATTTCCCACTTCCTTGCCAATTCTCCTAATCTGTCTTAAGTCCTTCTGCAGCCTCCCTGTTTCCTCAACACTACCTGCCCCTCGAACAATCTTTGTATCATCTGCAAACTTGGCAACATAGGTATTTATTCCACCATCTCAATCATTGATATATGGCATAAGAAGAAGCGGTCCCAACACTGACCTCTGCAGAACACCACTGGTCACTGGCAGCAAACCAGACAAGGATCATTTTATTCCCTCTCGCTGCCTCCTACCAATCAACCAATGCTCCAACCATGTTAGTAACTTTCCTATAATACCATGGGCTCTTGATTTGGTAAGCAGCCTCATGTGTGGCACCTTGTCAAAGGCCTTCTGAAAGTCCAGATATACAACATCCACCACATCCCCTTTTTCTATCCTACTTGAAATCTCTTCAAAAAATTCCAACATGTTATCAGGCAAGATTTTCCCTTAAGAAAACCATGCTGACTTTGTCCTATCTTGTCCTGTGTCACCAAGTACTTCATAACCTCATCCTTAACAATTGACTCCAACATCTTCCCAACCACTGAGGTCAGGCTAACTGGTCTATAATTTCCTTTTTGCTGCCTTCTCCCTTGTAATACTCACTTCCCTTCCCTGACACCCTTCAACATCTGGCATACTGCTAATGTCTTCCACAGTGAACACCGATGAAAAATACTCCCTTAGTCCATCGGCCATCTCTTGGACCCCTGTTATTATTTCTCTGGCTTCATTTTCTGGTAGTCCATCCACTCTCATCTTTTATTTTTACATACTGAAAAGGCTTTGTAATTATTTTGTAATTATTTGCTTTGTAATTATTTGCTAGCTTGCTTTCATATTTCATCTTTTCCCTCCTAATGATTCTTTTAGATTAGATTATGAGGACACGCAGTCCTCTTTTATTGTCATTTAGTAATGCATGCATTAAGAAATGATACAATGTTTCTCCAGAATGATATCACAGAAACACATGACAAACCGACTGAAAAACTGACAAAAACCACATAATTATAACATATAGTTACAACAGTGCAAAGCAATACCGTAATTTGATAAAGAACAGACCATGGCACGGTAAAAAGTCTCAAAGTCTCTCGAAAGTCCCATTATCTCACGCAGACGGTGAACCTCCAGCACCGCAAACTTGCAGATGCAGCATCCTGGAAGCATCCAACCACAGTCCGACTCCAAGTCCGTCCGAAAACTCCGAGCCTCCGACCAGCTCTCCGAGACCAAGCACCAAGCACCATCTCTGCCGAGCGCTTCGACCTCGGCCCTGGCAACAGGCAATAGGCAAAGCTGAGGATTTGGGGCCTTCCCCTCAGGAGATTCTCGATCGCACAGTAGCAGCAGCAGCGAAATGGGCATTTCAGAAGTTTCTCCAGGTGTTCCTCCGTGCTTCTCACAGCTGTCTCCATCAAATCAGGATTGCGCACGGCCCCTAGTTAACACATATCGCTATCATTCGGAATGGCCACGCACGCTGCCATCTTCTCCCCCTCCCCTGAGATTCTGAGAGGGCAGAGACCTGTGCCCCTTTTCTAGTTGCTCTCTGTGGGTTTTTAAAAACTTCCCAATCCTCTATCTTCCCACTAATTTTTGCTTTGTTATATGTACTCCCTTTTGCATTTGCATTAGCTTTGACTTCCCTTGTCAGCCACAGTTGTAGTATTTTGCCATTTGAGTGTTTCTTTGTTTTTGGAGTACATCTATCCTGCAGCTTCCTCATTTTCCCCAGAAACTTTCACCATTGCTGCTCTGCTGTCATCTCTGCCAGCGGCTCCTTCCTATTTACTTTGGCCAACTCCTCTCTCATACCGCTGTAATTTCATTTACTCCACTGAAACACTGCTACGTCAGGCTTTACTTTCTCCCTAACAAATTCCAAGTTGAACTGAACCATATTGTGATCACTGCCTCGTAAGTGTTTTTTTACCTTAAGCTCCCTAATCACCTCTAATTCATTACATAACACCCAATCCAGTATAACTGATACCCTAGTAGGCTCAACGACAAACTGCTCTGAAAAGCCATCTCATAGGCATTCAACAAACTCACTCTCTTGAGATCCATTACCAACCTGATTTTCCCAATTGATCTGAATGTTGAAATCTTCCATGACTATCATAACATTGCCCTTTTGATGCACCTTTTCTATTTTCCATTATAATCAGTGGTCCACATCCCAGTTACTGTTGGGAGGTCCGCCATCAGTTTCTTCACTCAGCCATAGAAACCATTGAAAAACTGCAGCACAGAAACAGGCCTTTTGGCCCTTCTTGGCTGTGCCGAACTATTTTCTGCCTAGTCCCACTGACCTGCACACAGACCATATCCCTCCATACACCACCCATCCATGTATCTGTCCAATTTATTCTTTCATATTGAAAAAGAACCTGCATTTACCACCTCGTCTGGCAGCTCATTCCATACACCCACCACTCTCTGTGTGAAGAAGCCCCCCCCATGTTCCCTTTAAACTTTTCCCCCCTCACCCTTAACCCATGTCCTCTAGTTTTTTTCTCCCCTTGCCTCAGTGGAAAAAGCCTGTTTGCATTCACTCTATCTATACCCAGCCAACATTTCGACACAAGAGGAATGACGTGGTCTCAAAAATAAAGTGTTGAATTTATCGCAGCTGTTAGTACTTTGCTGTCTAAATCATATAAGGGCTCCAGCCCTTAAGGTCTCTGTACAAAGTGCAACTCTGCTGCAAGGGCTGAAGGTTTTGGACTGAAATGGCAGTGTGAAGAGCATGTGGCTCATATACCAGGGTGCTGCTTATTGACTTCAGCTTGGTGTTCAATACGATTGTACCTCAGAAGCTGGTGGGTAAACTTTCCACTGTATCCTGAACTTCTTGACAGAAAGGCTATAGTCAGTCCACGTTGGCAGAAACGTGCTAGCTCCACCATGCTGAACACCGGTGCTCCACAGGGCTGCAAACTCAGCTTGCTGCTGTTCAAGCTGCTGACGCTTGACTGCACTACTAGATCCAGTTCAAATCAATCACCGAATTCGCTGATGACACAACAGTGTTTGGTTTCATCAACAATGATGACGAGCTGCTGTACAGAGAGGAGGTAGGGCAGCTGGTAGAACGGTGTGAGAACAACAATTTGAGACTCAATGTGGACAAGACCAAACAGATGATTGTGAACTTCAGGAATGTGCGGGCTGACCTCGTTGCACATACACGGTTCCTCTGTGGAAAGAGATAGCAGCACCAAGTTTCTGGGAGTGTACTTAACGGACAAAATCACTTGGTCCCTCAACGCCACCTCTTTGCTGAAAAAAGTACAGCCGTGTCTCCAGTTCCAGAAGAGATTGAGGTGAAAAAGGGTCCCCCCCCCACAACCCTATTTTAACCAATTTTTTACAGGAGTGCCATTGGGAGTGTCCTGACCAGCAGCATCATTGTTTGGTATGGGAATTGGAAGACATCTGATCACAAGTCCCCACAAAGGATTGTGAGGACTGCTGATTGAATTATCACGGTCTCTCTTCGACCCTTTAGAGATAGTTATCAGGAGTGCTGAGTACACAGGGCTTTTAGCATTGTTAGCGACCCTTCCCATCCATCCAACAATATCTCTGACCCCACCTCTACCATCAGGCAGGATGTACTGTAGCATTAGGACAAGAACTGTTTGGATGGGAAACAGTTTCTTGCCCCAGGCTGTAAGACTACTGCACTCTCTGCCGTCACCCAAGTCTCATCATGCTTGATATACCAGAACCGATATACTGTTTATTTTTTTAAATTTGTATCATATATGCACCTTATGATTTGTTAATTTACTTGTGGTAAGTACACTCTATGTACAGTATGTGTGTGAGTTATATATGCTGTGTTGTGCACCTTGGTCCAGAGAAATCTTGTCTCATTTGGTGGTATACATGTGTATGGTTGAATGACAATAAACTGAACTTGAACTTGAGAGAAAGAGGCAACAGGAGAGCACACCTGTCACTTCTATCAAGGACAATATCCTTGGGGAGAAGGTGAAAAATGGAAGCAAAGTACTTTGTGCTTGGGACCTAGAAGATAATCCAAAGCCAAAGTGGAGAGTTGCCACTGATATGTCCACTCACAGTGATACACTCTACCACATGGAGTAACAGTGAAAGAGATATCGCGATTCTATAGGACATGTGGATATGTCACAGCAAAGAAGGGAAGCCAAGTATTCTGCATGAGCTTAACTGTCGGATTCCACAGTCAGCAACTCATGCACACCCACATTCACAGACAGGCAGAGCAACACACACACACACACACTCCTTTCGTAGAGGTCTCCTGAACGTTGCCGTGAAAAGCAAGTTGTCAGAAGCGCAACAGCTTGGAATAATTGTGAGGCCAAAAAAGCTGTTGTCGACAAGGAAGGGATAGTGACATTGATTCAGCCCTTGGATTTGAATAATTTTTCATGGAGGCAGTATTGATGGTACTTTTAGCATGTTTTGACGTACCTGTGTAGGTTGTTCGTCTCTGGAGGGCACACAGAAGCACGAGGATCATGAGCCTGGTACCAGATTTGTGGTCTTCCCCTTCTGAAGGTTGTGCTTGTTCGTTGGAAGCAGTGTTAAGTTTCAACATTGCTGTTTGATTTTCTCTGAGGAACCTTCTGTTGAAAATTTACCAGTTATTGATTGATGAGATTGGAGACAGGAATGGAAGTTGTGTAGCAGGTGCAGGTTGGTAGACAACCTTTGTCTTCCCAAGGTACTTATGTGATGGAGTCAACAACGACTTGGAGCTCAGTCTCTAAACGTAAGCATTGTCTGCATATTGTGTATCAATCACTTAGGCTGGGTGATTTTGGTTGTGGAATAAAATTATTGAAGGTTGGAGAGTTTCCCATTTATTCTGTTCTTCAGCTCTATTTCAGTAGGAAGTTTGATAGAGCTGAGGTGCAGTATTATGGTGAGGAAGACTGAGAAGAAAATTGTGCTTACATAGTCTTGGACATCATGGTCACTTAAATTTATTTAATTATGTGGACCATCAGCTCGTTCAATGCCAAGTAATTCATTAGAATATAATTCTTGATTAATTTCAGCTTTTAGTTTGAGTTTACTATGTAATATATTTTAAATATGTTACTTTGTACATTTTTTGCAAACGTTTGTGGCCGCAACATAGATTTTGCTAAAGCATATTCTACGTAATAGTTCATCAGAAACCAACTGCATGTACACTGGAAGATGTGAGAAATTACATGTAAAGGATATCTACAGACTTGAGTTTGTGTGATAAAATGAATTGTAACAAGGGTGATTAGTTGTATATTTAACTTTAAAAATGATGGCCAAAATACTTCACAAGGCTTAAAAGACAAATAAAAATTCCGGCATCTGCAGATTTTCTCATGTTAAAAATTCTAAGTATAAGGTTTGCTCCAGTAAAATTTTAAAGGAGATGTGTTATTGAAAGGGCAGAACAAAAGACAGAAAATGGTGGAAATATTGTGGTTTGATGGTGATCAATAACGTCCACAGTAGGCTTTAACCATATAGTCTACACTGTAGAATGGCCACTAGATGGCATATCTGCACTTTGCTGTTGCTTCCACTGTCTCACCTATTGCCCATAGAAAAATGCTGATGCATCAATAAAACAGAGTACAAAAGAATTGTTGTAACTATTTGAAATATGATTCACATATGTAAGACTGATGTTTGATTTTTAATCACAGACTAGATCTGTGGATTTACATAAGTTTACATCACCAGACAAGAAAAACCTGCAGACGTTGAAATCTAGGAACGTAAGCAGTGCCTGAAGAACTCAGCAGGTCAAGCAGTTTCTGTGGAGGCAAACATTTTAAGCTGATGTTTCAGGTCGAGACCCTATATCAGGCCTACAGAGCAAGAAAGATGAGCAGTGCATAGCAGTACATGGGCAGGGGAGGTGGGTAGAGGCTGGTAGATGACAGGTAGATGGTGAGGGGTGACAAGCACTTGGAAACAGATGGAAGAGGGATGGGGACAAAGGTGGATCGAGATGGGGAGGGGATGATAGACAGATGGAACCTAGTGGTGGGAGCAAGGAGCATAGAAGAAATCGACAAGAAAACCCAGTGAGCAAAGGGGGTGGGAGGGAGGAGAGTTGAGAGTTACCTGAAATTGGAAAATGCAACAGTCATACCATTGGTCTGTAAGCTATCCAAGCAGAATATGAGATATTGTTCCTCCAATTCGCTTTTGGTCCCTCCACAGCAATGAAGAATCAGAGAATCAGAAGGCCCGAGGAGAGACGAGGCCAATGTGAGAGTGGGAAGGAGAGTTAAATGATATGCAGCCAGAACCTCGAGATGCTCATGGTGGAACTGAATGCAGACGCATTGTGAAATGATCAACTTTTCTACCCTTTGACTCACCAGTGCAGATCAGGCCGTGTCATGAGCACCAAGTGTAGTGGACCAGTTTGGACCTCTCCTTCACCTCAGAGGCTGCTCAGGTCTCTGGACAGTGGTGAGGGGGGCAGGTGAAGGTGGAGGTATTGCACTTCCTTTGATTGCAGGGAAACATCAATTAATATTATAGTTTGCAAACCTGTCAAAGAGCAATCTTCAGCTTCCTAATATCTTGCAACACATTTTCTTTCAGCTCGTAAGATATCATGTAGGTATGCAAGATTTCATTTATGAACAAAATAGAAGTATTTTGCTTGCATTTCAGATAAAACCTCTTTGTTGTGCTTCTTAATCAGTCTGCAAGAACACAAAGGTGAGAGGAATTGGTACTTTGCTGGCTGGATTTACAGGGGCCTCTTGAGGAAGACATATGGCCAAGTCACTCCTGTAACCCAATTGGAAACCAAATAACAGCAGGAGATCGCCTTCAGTATACACTTCCACTACACTCTTAAATAGAAAACATAACTAGATAAAACTGAACAAGCTGAGCGCACAACTCATACAGAAATTTTCTCTGTATCAAAAAGCTGACAGATATATTGGATACCTATTTAAGTTATATAATTAATAACCACATTCCACAAAAATACTGCAGCTTTGCCAACATACTTGTGCTTGATTTTTTGGGGGGAAATTATTAGCAGCATTGAATATCTTGGCAGCTGTGTGAAAAATAACAAAACACTGAAGAATGTAAAAAATGAAAAAAAAAGAGCAGTTGCCTTTCTATGTTTTGTCCGTGGAGACTGGGATTTCAACTTCTGGGGGAAAAAGAATCCTCTATAGTGATTTAAAAACCTGAAGGCATTTCTTTGGGTTTGGTAGGAAACCTGATCATTCTTAGTGCATGGTGGTATCATTATAAAACTGGTCATAGAGTCATAGAAAAGTATAGGACAGATACAGGCCCTTTGGCCCATTTAGTCCATGCTGAATTCATTTAAACTGCCTACTCCCATTGATCTGCACTGGGCCTATAGCCCTCCGTACCCCTACCATCCACATATCTGTCCAAACTTCACTTAAACGTTGAAATTAAGCTCTTTCCACACTCTCAAGACCTTCTGAGTGAAGAAGTTTCCTTCAAATTCCCCTTAAACTTTTCACTTTTCATCTTTCACTCTTAACCCATGATCTCTCGTTATAGTCCTACCCAACCTTAGTGGAACAAGCAACACACATCAAAGTTGCTGGTGAACACAGCAGGCCAGGCAGCATCTCTAGGAAGAGGTACAGTCGACGTTTCAGGCCGAGACCCTTCGTCAGGACTGAAAAGTTGACTGTACCTCTTCCTAGAGATGCTGCCTGGCCTGCTGCGTTCACCAGCAACTTTGATGTGTGTTGCTTTAATTTCCAGCATCTGCGGAATTCCTGTTCTTAGTGGAACAGGCCTGCTTGGGTTTACCCTATCTATACCCCTCATAATTTTGTATACTTCTATCAAATCTCTCCTCAATCTTCTGCACTCTAAGCAATAAAGTCCTAACCTATTCAACCTTTTCTTGTAACTCAGATCCTCCTGACCCATCAACGTCCTTGTAAATTTTCTTTGTACTCTTTCAACTTACTTATATCTGTCCTGTAGGTAAGTAACCAAAACTGCACACAATACTCCAAATTAGGCCTCACCAACTTCATAAAACTTCAACTTAACATCTCGTCTCCTATACTCAACACTTCGATCTACGAAGGCCAATGTGCCAAAAGCTTTCTTTACAACCCTATCTACCTGTGACCCTACTTTCAACAAATTATGGAGCAGTATTCCCAGGTCCTTTTATTCTATCACACTCCTTAGTGCCCTGCCATTCACTGTGTAAAACCTTCCCTGGTTGGTCCTACTGAAGTGCAACATTGCTCACTTGTCCGCATTAAATTCCATCTGCCATTTTTTCAGCCCATTTTTCCAGCTGATGCAGATCCCTCTGCAAGCCAGTGATGGCCTTCCTCGCTGTCCACTACACCCCCAATCTTGGTGTCATCTGCAGATTTGCTGATCCAGTTAACCACATTGTCATCTATATCAATGATCTGGATGATAAGCGACAAAGGACCCAGCATTGATGTTTGCAGCACCCCACTAGTCACAGGCCTCCAGTCAGAGAGGCAGCCACCTACCCACAAAGCCAATGTCTAACCCAATTTACTACCTCATCCTCAATGCTGAGCAACTGAGTCTTCTTGACCAACCTCCCATGCGTGACCTTGTCAAATGCCTTGCTAAAGTCCATGCAGACAACATACACTGCCTTGCTTTCATCTACTGAAATGCAGACTAAAGCTGGCTGAGCAACGTGTTGAGAATTAATCTGATTTAGGCAAAAAGAAAAAAAACTGTATAAATGGATTTGTCTTTACTTTGTCGGCTATTCCTCGGGATCAAGGTTAACTTGCTTCCTCTCAATGTGTGGTTCTGGGGTGATTGATAGGCTAATAATGTGACGCATAAGACACATTCGCTATCGGTAGGCCCGGAAGTGATTGATGGGATAGGAGATGGGTGGGTAGTTTGAGAGGTGCTATGTTCCTTATATTATACACAGCGAGTTTTCCTGTGACCCTGTGAATGGATTTCTCAGTACCATCTGTAGTGCTTCTTATTCACTTCAAGCAGTCCTGGGCCAGGCATTCCTAAAAATCAGTGGGAATGATATTTTTAACATTATGTTATTAAACAAGATGCTAGGCTGTGAAAATGCTCATCGATCTTCTTCCGTGCATTAGTTAATTTCTTGCATGTCAGATGTCAGCAATATGTCAAGAACAGATTTGAAGAAAGGGCATGGAATTGCCAATGTGAGAAGTAAAATTGTTGCAATTGCACATTGGTCAAAATTAATGATATACACTTGGTAAATTGTACACTAAATTATCATAATTCATTGAAACCTACTGAATATTGAAGTGAGTACAGCCTCAGAATACAAGGACGTCCATTTAGAACAGATGAGGAGGTATTTCTGTAGCTAGAGGGTAGTGAATCTGTGGAATTCATTGCCACAGACGGCCATGGAGACCAAGTCATCAGGTATATTTAAAGCGGAGGGTGATAATTCTTGATTAGTAAGGGTGTCAAAGGTTATGAGGAGAAGGCAGGAGAATGTGGTTTAGAGGGAAAATAAATCAGCCATGATTCAATATTGGAGCAGACTCAATGAGACGAATGGCATAATTCTGCTCCTATGTCTTATGGTCTTTTAACATGATTAGTACTTCCGGAGATAATTTTAATGTATTTTTGTAGCTATCACCCTTTCTGCAATCTATTTTGAAAGTGCTACAATACTATTCCAAGTTCTTATATGCCCTCTGATATTTATATCTAAATGCCAAACCACACCAGCACTTTAGGGAAAACATCTCTCCTTAGTTTCCACAAAAAAAAAGATAGTTCATTTTATTTAAAAAAAGATCCAGATATATTGTGGGAAAAGTTACATTTGGTTTGGAATAAATCTTTTGCTTTATTCAAATAAAAGGAAATTTACAAACAGCAATGACATCTAGGCAGCAGCAATGCCATATATCAATGGACTAAACTGGAAACCACAGAGCACAGATATTGCTTTCAAATGTATTCTTACAGACGAGAATCTCCAATTTCAATTCTGGAATGTAAAAGAAATTCTCAAGGATCAATACCCGAATAGCCCGGAAACATCAACAGCTGACATGAATACTCTCTATCACATTGCTGTACTGAGTCGTCGTAATAGAATCGTCTAGCACAGAAACAGGCTATCTGGCTCACCATGTCCATCAATATTCATTCCATTTACCAGCTCTTGGCCCCATTTATGAAGCTCTAAACATGAAGCTCATACCCTCCCTCGATCTATTCTGTTTCCTTCAAAAAATCTATGCGTAGGAACACTCAACGCTGTTTTTTTCTAGTCTGAAATCTCACATTAAAGAGCACATTCGAGAGTCGCAATGGGAAAAGACTCCTCAGATAATCCGACTCCTTGTGTTATCTAGGTGCTATTTCGGGAACTAATCTCACCATTCTCTACCAGATCCCTTCCTCTCCAGCCCTTTGCCTTTCCCACCCACCTGGCTTCACCTATCACTTAGCTATGCTCCTTCCCCTTGTCCTAACTTTTTATTCTGGCTTCCCCGTTCCTTTCCAGTCCTGAAGAAAGGTCCCTGCCCAAAATGTCCACTGTTTGTTCATTTCCATGGATGCTGCCTGACCTGATGAGTTCCTCCAGCATTTTGTGTGTTTTGCCTTACCATTATTCATTTTAGTAATCCCTCTATTCCAAGCTGAATCTGGAATGTATTACAATGAGTACTGCATGGGTCATTATTGTTACCCCATGCTTATCTCATTGCTGTACATTTACAGAAAATTGAAAAGTCAAACATTTCTTAAATGATGAAAGATGGATCTGGATGCCTGCATGTCGATTCAGATTCAGTTATTTATCAGATATACATCAAACATACAGTGAAATAAAAAACATACAGTAAATCACTGAAAGCTACCATGTAGATGAAGCAATCAATTGGGAAGGCGATTCCAGAACAGGAGTAGCATTACTGGATTACAAGGAGCCCTGGCTGGATTGCAGCTGGATCACCGTTTTCCCGCCTTACCCAAAGCTGGATATACTGTATTTGTGATGGAGGAAGTGCAATGAAGATTCGGCAGATTGATTCTTGAGAATGTGGGCTTTGACTAGCAGGAAAAAAAATGAATCATTCTAGACTAGAGCTATATACTCTTGAATCTCAAAGGATTATAGCGATTTCAGTGAAACAAAACCCACAGGGGCTTTGACAGGGTAATATCGGAGACGTTACATGGTCGGCACAACATTGTGAGCCAAAGAGCCTGTAATGTGCTGTAGATTTCTATGTTCTACGTTTCCCCTAGTCTGGCATCTAGAAAGAATCATAAAGTTTAAATTTGCTGTGATCTGGGTGCAAAGAAATTTGTTCTTTCAAAGGGCAGTGTATGTGTGGAGTTCATTTTTAGAAAAATGAGGTACAATAGTTCAATTCCTCTCACTTTAATGTTTCAGAGTAGTGTTCAAAATCGTCTTTGAAAGTATTTTGCCACTGCCAAAATCTTTCAGCTGTACTCTCCTTGGTAAAAACAAACTATATAAATAGTATATACCATACTGTTGACCTCCAATGCTTGGATCTTGAACATGGTGGAAGTGTGAGGTGAGACATGATCACGAACCGTTTTTTAATGTCGGCGCAGGGGTTATTTTCTGGCGCGCACTGTATTTAAAAACAAAATTATACTGATAATTTTTATTTATTATGAATAACATAGCGAACCATATTGATTGTGGACTTAATGTAAAAAGAAAAGATGCTGGAAATCTTCAGCAGTTCAGGAGCGCTTCTGCGTGGGCTTCCACAGGTTCCAACCGGAGCCCGAATTGGTCTGTTATTTAGCGAGTCTCTCTCTACCAAGTAAAAGTGACCTTTCCATCTATGTGGGTTCCGAATGTTAGCCGCACGCGGAGGTTATGACCCTTAATTTTACAAACTAACACACCTATTCTCTAACTGCAACCACTTCATAAACTAGCCTGCTGAGGTCACTCAGACGATCAAAGTAACAGTCTTGGAAACTAGTTTAAGTTCTGCGGGTTAGTTAAACGGGGAGACTTTCTGCCCAACAGCACGCATTCTTTAAAATAACGTAGCCAATGAAAAAAACGCGAACCAAAGTAAATGCGTTTATTTAAAAAAAAACTCTTACAACTTCTATCAACTAAATACTTTACTCCAGGTACAATGTGCACCTATGGCGTCGATAGGATGGGGATTCTCAAAGATTTTCGCTGAACTAGGCGTTTAAGCCAATTCTCCGCCTCCACACCCGCCCCTAATCAGCCTGGGGTTGAGCCAAAGGTGGCAACCCGAAGTCTGCCGACGAATGTCTCCAAAGGGTGATGGAAAAACACCGCACTTCACATCTCTGAAGTCAGCCTCCTGTATAAAAGTCACCGACTTGGTTGTACTCCCCGCCGCATAACAAGCACTGCTCTTCCCGTTGCTCTGCGAATCAGAGAAAATCGAAACATTTTACCTCACTCAAATTAATTTTTAATTTGGATTTTTTTCTTTAAAGATCCACGCAGATAAAAGTTAATACATTGTCATTTGTTAAAATCGTAACTAAAAGTGTTTTAAGACCTAGGGAAGAGGCGACTGCCCTGTGAAGGCGGCTTGCCTCCTCCCCCGAAGAACAAACGCGATATTCATGTGCAGCGAGCCAACTGCCTTCCTTCGGGGAATCGTAGAGGCGGCTCCGGAGACGACCCAGACCCTGTGCGAGTCTGACTGCGCCCCGGACTCTCCCTGCTAGGCTCCTGACCTGATTCACGTCGAGAAACATGAAACTCGCTGCTTACCTACTCTGCCTTTCGTGCGCGAGTCTGGTCTCAGGCCAGCTTTCCATCGGAAAAAGGTAAAACAAAAACTATTTCTTAAACTTTTAGTTCTTAAACTGCCGTCTACTCTCGAACATCGGACGCCTGGTTTATTACAGCGGGAGAGACATTCCGGCGTTTGTTCATGTCATCCAGGGTAACGAGGCTGAAAATTTACTCCCTGCCATTCCGCACTGTCAGAATTAATAGATGATCCTTGTACTCGAGCACCTAAGATCAACTTGGTGACTGGTAAAACGCGCTGGAAGCTACTTACAATGTGGTAGCGTCAGGCAACCAACTATTCCCACATGGAGCTCCCGTTTTACTGTCCCACATCCACGCAGGAGTTTTACACTGCTGCTTCTGGTCAGAGGTTTGCAGTCGTAAAACATGAGGGTCAGAAGAAGGCTTCAACATAAATAAATCATTGTCAAGTTCTCATGCGCGGGATTCCATTGTGGGAGAATAAATGCTAAAAAAAATTGACTTGAAGTTTCATGTTTGAAACGGTGCTTCATGTGGTAAAGAACGTTTAGATTGAATGCGACCAGGGTATTTTGCATGTTTTTGTATTATTGCATTACGGTATATTAGGCAAAGGTTCGCTGGTAATCGATGGCAGATTACTTTGGTGTGAAATCGTGCTGTAGTCTGCTTAATTGCTGTTTCATACTAACCGAGTGAGTTATGCTTCGCTTATTCAGACTATCCACGCAAATTTGGGGGATTAAAATTGGATCTTGATTTTCAGATAATGGTGACGTATCAGTTAGTCTGTGAAATTAAACTGCCACAGTGAGACTTGCGAAGAAGAATCGCTTGAGATCAATGCTGCGATTGCTTAACTATTTCTGTCATATTCCTTTGTCCACCATTTTAGCTGAAGCGCTGCCCGCTAAGGTAGCCTTGAATAAGTTAACAAGTATCGTTAAAAGTAACCGCGTTCGGAATTTGAAAGGCGTGCACTGCGTTCAGGCAGTAATAGATGGGTTTATTTGGACGCTTCCTTACTGTGGAACTGAGGATTAATGACGCATGCCATTGAGTGATTTGTAAATCTGCCTGTCTTGTTGCCATTACCAGGAACTTTAAATGTGGAGGAGTTAAAAGCGGAGTGTCGGGTTTCATTGGAAGTGAGGGGTTCCCTGGACTCTACCCTGCCAACAGCAAATGCACATGGAAAATTACGGTATGCATCAAACGGATAACTTTATATTTTAAAGGTCGCAATGTATTTAAGCGTTTCGTAGGAACAAATGTGACAAAATTAGTTAAAATCATTAAATAACTGCACCAATTAGTACATAAATCATGGCAGTAGCTGCCTCTATTGACGTGAGCTATTACTTAAATAAAGCTTTAAAGCCTGAAATGCAGATAGAATAGTATGAATTATATTCAAATGATGAAGCCATTTGTCTTCTGGTTGTTTTGGACTGAACTGGAACAGTCTACATTATTCTCAACGACTCCACTTTCATGTGCCATTTATGAAATGTTATTTTCAAACAGTATTCTAACCTCCTGGCACCATCTCCACTTGAGCTAAACCATGCAATTGTAAGATAGATGAAAATATTCTTCTAACTTGTGCATACTCCAATGTTGAAAGCCTTTGGCTGACTCACCATGCAGGAAAAAATATCTTTCACCAGTTACTGTCTCAAAATCTTTGACTGTCAAAACCCTTCTGGATCCCCATTGAATGATTTCTTGTTGGCTGAAAGAGAGAGTGCTCTGGGAATGAGTAGGGGGTGGAAACTTTACGAGGGATATAATCCAATTTCACTTACTTTGCTTCCAAATATATGGTGATTTTCAACCAATACGGAAGAAAATATCTTCCACAGTGCCTTCAGTGTGGAAGACACTAGCAGTGTGGCAGATGTTGTAGTGTGTGAAGGAAGAGAAGTGGGTGCAGTTACTATTACAAACGAGAAGGTGCTCAAAAAGCTGAAAGACCTAGAAGACACCCAGACCAGATGAACCGCAGCCTAGGGTTCTGAAAGAGGTAGTGTTGAGATTGTGGTGGCATTAGAAATGATCTTGCAAAAATCATTGGAGTCTGGCCTGATGCCGGAAGACTGGAAATTTCCAAATGTCCCTGCACTCTTTAAGAAAGGAGGAAGGCAGTGGAAAGGAAATTACAGAGCAGTTAGCCTGACCTCAGTGTTTGGGAAGATGTCAGATTGTTAAGGATGAGGTTAAGGAGTACTTGGTGACACAGGACAAGATAGGACAAAGTCAGATGGTTTCCTTCAGAGAAAATCCTGTCTGACGAACCTGTTGGAATTCTTTGAGTAGATTTCAAGTAGGATAGATAAAGGGGATGCAGTGGATGTTGTATATTTGGACTTTCAGAAGGCCTTTGGCAAGGTGCCACACATGAGACTGCTTACCAAGTTAAGAGCCAATGGTATTACAGGAAAGTTACTGGCATGGTTAGAGCATTGGCTGATTGGAAGAAGGCAGCGAGTGGGAAAAGGATCCTTGTCTAGTGACTAGTGGTGTTGGGACAACTTCTTTTCATACTGTATACAAATGATTTAGATGATGAAATAGATGGCTTTGTTGCCAAATTTGCAGATTGGTGGAGGGGCAGGTAGTGTTGAGGAAACAGGTAGAATGCAGAAGTATTTAAGACAGATTAAGAGAATGGGAAATGAAATATATACATGGTCATGCTCTTTAGTAGTAGAGATAAATATGCGGACTATTTTCTAAATGGAGAGAATATCCAAAACGCTGAAATGCAAAGGGACTTGGGAGCCCTTGTGCAGAACACCAGGTTGAGTTGGTGGTGAAGAAGGCAAATGCAATGTATTCATTTCAATAAGTCTCAAATACAAGAGCAAGGATGTGATGCTGAGGCTTTATAAGGCACTGGTGAGGCCTCACCTTGAGTATTGTGAACAGTTTTGGACTCCTCATCTTAGAAGAGATGTGCTGGCATTGGAGAGGGTTCAGAGGCGGTTCATAAGGATGATTCCAGGAATGGAAGGGCTATTATAGGAGGAACTTTCAATGGCTCTGGGTCTGTACTTGCTGGAATTTAGAAGGATGAGGGGGATCTCAGTGAAATCTTTCAAATGTTGAAAGGACTAGACAGAGTAGATGTGGAAAGGATGTTTCCCATGGTAGGAGAGTCTAGGACAAGAGAGCACAGCCTCAGGATAGAGGGGCGTCCATTCAAAACAGAGATGTGAAGAGATTTCTTTAGCCAGAGGGTGGTAAATTTGTGGAATTTCTTGAAACATGCAGCTGTGGAGACCAGGTCATTAGTTGTATTTAAGGCAGACATTGATAAGTTTTTGATTGGACACGGCATCAAAGGTTGCGGGGAGAAGGCCGGGAAATGGGGTTGAGGAGGAGGACAAAGGATCAGCTATGACTGAACGGCAGAGCAGACTCAAAAGGCCAAATGGCCTAATTCTGCTCCTATATCTTATGCATACATTATGCAGACTAGACCTGGATTCACACACCACTTCACTATCGCTAGGTAATGGTGGATTCTGGTTGGCAACTCCACTCACTGTCTGCTAATCAGTCTACCAAGAAGGCAGCTTTTGAAAATGTTTCATTCCAAGCAACTGTTTGAAGATGTTGTAATGGGAAGTGTGCAAATTCAATCGAAATATGTCTCTTTGAGTTATCTTCTCACTTCTACAATGGACAGCATCCAACCAAGAAATCTCAACAAAATCTAGGCACTGTACTTACATACTTTAACTTCTATTTTCCATCCACTCTATATTTTTAAACCATTTAATTTTCTCCCCCCTATAGGTTCTTCCACACCATGTACCAAGGCTAAAGAGTGAGCAGGAGGCCTGGTTCCTCTTCTCTGCCAAAGCCGCTTTTGATCAGCTAGGAGGTATGCAAAAGTGGCCTGGGGTAATTTGCCCACTAACTTTCTCTCCATCAGCATATGACAATCAGCCTTCCCTTCACAGCCTCCCTAATAGTCAAATAAGTGCTAAAAATATTACCCCCTCGTTATTCCCTTGTTTTAAGGGATTTTTGCTTTGAAAGATTGGCATCTGTGCTTTCAGTATTCAAATGAATCTGACATAAAGGAACCAGATGTAAGGTGCAAGTACCAGCCCCAGGGAAGAACCTTTACCCTGAAATACTGACTGACTGACTTCTGTTTTTCTATAGGTGCTGCCTATCCTGCTGGGCTTTTCCAGGTCTTTTAGGGCCTCGTTCTTTTCATGTTTTATTCCAACTCCTTACAAGTTCCAAAGGCAGAGCTCAGGGGCACAGAAAAATAAAATGTGTCTCTTGGGCCTTCTAGCTAGGACATGTAGTAGAAAAGAACAATAAAAAGGAAAGAGTTTGCCAAGGCCCCTTCTCAAAATTTCAGTAGCATTGTGTACGTGACTAGATATACATTTAATACTCAATTGTGTTTTTTTTTCCACAGTAAGTAAATTGAGTGGTTGTGACAGGGTGTGGGGGGATACCGTATATTCAACATAGACCCCATTGGCTCAAAGTCGTACAAAATCAGAAACTACTGGACCTGCATATTAGATAAATTGTAATTATAAGCACTATGTTTGGGTATGACGATTTTTCAGAAAGCTAAATTAATGCATTGATTGTAAATACTCAGAATCACACCTAATACATTTAAATTTATTCTGGCCTTAGATATTTAATGTTTTTCTTTTATCTTAGAACAGTGGACTCCAGTTTATTGAGACACATTTGGACCAGTACATTGTGGCCCAATTAAGTGGCTGCCCCAATTAGCTGAAATTTCCTGGAAAGTTGTTTTAAAAAAAAAAGAGACAAACTTGCCACTTAACTGAGTAATAATGTGTGTACTTAAATAAAATACAGAATTAGAATATTACCAATAACTCTACATTACTATAAATCTGAGTATTAGTTCCTAATAGTTATCAACAGAGGAATTCATCCAGTATATGCTTCAGTGTTCTTTTGATAAGACTGCAAATGAACAGAATGAATGCAGACATCTAGTGCAGATAATGGACTGCCATCGTACAATGTTTTTAACGATTGCATCCTCCAAATTTTCATTGTCACTGTAACTTTCAAGGTGATTGCCAATACCATCAAATTCGTCATAAGTCCTAACTTGTTGAAGTAGTGAAATCATTTCATTTTCACTTTGAACTGTTTACGTCATCTCCAAGCCTGCATGCTTGAAACCGTGGTAAGTATGGCGGTCACTCTCCTCCTCTATCAGATTCCATTCTTTTCCAGCCCTTTACCAACCACCAATCTGGCTTCCCCTATCACCTTCCAGCTAGTCCCCTTACCCCACCTTTTTATTCTAGCATTTTCCTCTTTCCTTTTCAGTCTTGAAGAAGGGCCTCGGCCCTAAATATTGATTGCTTATTCACTTCTATAGATACTGCTGATCTACTGAGTCCCTCAAGCATTTTGTGTGTGTTGCTCCAAAATGTCTCATTGCTTATTTCTCACCAACTATCAGTAGCGAAAGTTACTGCTATTTGAACACAAACACATGCAATTGACACTATTTAAAAACCGTTTGCTCTAAGATGGTGGAGCATCTAATGGCCACACAAGTGCACACATCTGAGGCAAGTTAGAAACTGTTCGGCAACAGCCTCCTGTCCCAGTTAAGTGCTTAGTGTCCCAAATAAAGGGAATCCTGGCTATTTTTTTTTCAATTAGTTTTTGTTTTTTAAGAGTTGTCTCAAATAAGTAGCTGCCTCAAATTAACTGATGGCCCAATTAACCGGAATCCACTGTACTGTACTCATTTGATGTCCAGCCTCATCTTATCAGCCAGGATACCAATTTACAGAACATTTTAACCCAGGAAATTATAGACCAGCAAACTGTTGGAGAGGATCCTGAGAGGCTGGATTTATGAGCATTTGGAGAGACATAATCTGAGTAGGGATAGTCAGCATGACTTTGTCTAGGGCACGTCATGCCTTACAAACCTGATTGAATTCTTTGAGGATGTAACAAAACACATTGATGAAGGTAGAGCAATGAATGTAGTGTACATGGATTTCAGTAAGGCATATGATTAGGTTCCCAATGTGAGGTTCATTCAGAAAGTAATGAGGCATGGGATCCCAGGAGACCTTGCTTTGTGGATCCAGAATTGGCTTGACCACAGAAGGCAAAGGGTGGTTGTGGATGGTTTGCATTCTGCATGGAGGACTGTGACCAGTGGTGTTCTGCATGGATCTGTTCTGGAACCCCTCCTCTTTGTGATTTTTACAAGTGACCTGGATGAGGAAGTAGAAGGGTGGGTTAGTAAGTTTGCTGATGACACAAAGGATGTGGGTATTGTGGATAGTCTGGAGGGTTGTCAGAGTTTACAGCGGGACATCGATAGGATGCAGAACTAGGCTGAGAAGTGGCAGATGGAGTTCAACCCGGATAAGTGTGTAGTGGTTCATTCTGGTAGGCCAACTTTGAAGACAGAATATAATATTAATGGTAAGACTCTTGGCAGTGTGGAGGATCAGCGAGATCTTGGGGTCCATATCCATAGGACACTTAAAGCTGCTGTTCAGGTTGACAGTGTGGTTAAGAGGGCATATGGCTGTGTTTGCCTTTGTTATCTGTGGGATTGAGTTCAAGAGCCATGAGGTAATGTTACAGCTATATAAGACCTTGGTTAAACCCCATTTGGAGTACTGTGTTCAGTTCTGCTCACCTCATTGCAGGAAGGATGTGGATACTATAGAGTGGGTGCAGAGGAGATTTACAAGAATGTTGGTTGGATTGGAGAGTCTGCCTTATGAGAATAGGTTGAGTGAATGTGGCCTTTTCTCCTTAGAGCGGTGGACAATGGGAGGTGACCTGATAAAGGTGTATAAGATGATGAGAGTCATTGAGCGCATGGATAGCCAGAGGCTTTTCCCCAGGCTTGAAATGGCTAACACGAGGGGGTATAGTTTTAAGGTGTTTGGAAGTTGGCACAAGGGGGATGTCAGAGGTAAGTTTTTCACACAAAGAGTGGTGGGTGCGTGGAATGCACTGCCAATGAAGATGGTAGAGGCTGATACAATAGGGTCTTTTAAGCTTAAGCTTAGAAAAATAGAGAGCTATGCAGTAGGGAAATTCTAGGCGGCTTCTAGAGTAGGTTACATGGTTGGCACAACATTGTGAGACAAAGGGCCTGTAATGTGCTGTAGATTTCTATGTCTATGTCTATTCTAACATCCACCAACAGCATGTCCGCACAGAAAGAACATGTAACATCGAACAATCTGCTGAAGAAATTCAAGTGGGTCGAGCAGCATCTGTAGGGGTGGGGTGCAGGGAAAGGAAGAAGTTGTTGACAATTCATGTTGAAATTGCTCTATCAGGCTTATCAAGCGGACTTGAGAATGAGAAGGCAGGGTGCCGCTCTAGGCTGACCTAAAAGGGTGATGGCCTCAGGTGGATCATGTAGGGTGAACCAGGAGCAAGGATGGACAGAGTAAAGGGCAACTAAAAGTGGGCCAATCAATGTGAGGAGCTACAGGCCATCTCAGATAAGGCTTGTTTCTGTGCTTTATGATACTCTGATTCTGATTCTTTATAAAACTTTGAATTATCATAAATGGAGCAGATAAAACTAATCAGCTGTAACAGGCCAGCAGAAGAGTAGCATTTGCCATTTATGCAGAGATAATTTTCACAGAAAGAATGGGAAAAGGCAACGTGGACTTGCTGAGTTCTAAGGGTGTTTGTAGACAGAGAAACTTGGTGGTAGATGGGGAGATTCATGAACGGGTCAACTAACTTTGCAGAGCATATTAAGAGTGGTTAGCAAAATATGGAAATTTGGACTTAAGTAGAGGTATTAAATATAGAACAGAAAATATAGTAAAAGACTTTGTTTGGCAGCAACTCTGGCAAAAGAAACCCTTTATACTCAATCTTTAATAAGGGCTATTAAGGCTACTCGTAGAATATTTGATCAGCTTCTGTTATTAGTATAGAACAGCATTTATGCAACTACAGCATCTGGATATCAATGGCTGAGACCACATTTTTTTAAGAAAAGAAAAGCAAATTGGAGCAGAAAGGTTTGGAGGAATATGGGTCAAATGCAAGCAAATGGGACTTGCTTAGATGGGCATCTTGTTTGGTGTAGACTAGTTGGGTGAAAGGGTCTATTTCCATGCTGCATAACTCTATAACTTGCTGAGTTCCTCCTGCAGATTGTTTGTTTCTGCAGGTGAGAGATGACCTGATAAAGGTGTATAAGATGATGAGAGGCATTGATCATGTGGATAGTCAGAGGCCTTTTCTCAGGGCTGAAATGGCTGCCACAAGAGGACACAGGTTTAAAGTGCTGGGGAGTAGGTACAGAGGAGAAGTCGGGTAAATTTTTTACGCAGAGAGTCGTGAGTGCATAGAATGGGCTGCTGGCAACTGTGGTAGAGGCGGATATGATATGGTCTTTTGGAATGGTACATGGACCTTAGAAAAATAGAGGGCTATGGGTAACCCTAGTAATTTCTAAGGTAGGGATATGTTCGGCACAACTTTGTGGGCTGAAGAGCCTGTATTGTGCTGCCGGTTTTCTATGTTTCTGTGTAGATTCCAGCATCTTGCAGTCCCTTACACCTCCACAAAGGACTTTTTATGTCTTTCACAGCCAGCGATTGTCCCAAAGCATCTCACAGTAATATAGTGCATTTTTCAAGTACAGTTACTGTTGTGATTGTGTACTTTCATTTGTGGAACGTAGGAATTGTCCCCCTCTAACTGCACCTAAAATGAATTAAAGTCAATCGCATTACATGTAGTTCAGTCTGGGTGAAGATGGCAGATTTCATCCCCCTAAGGACATTTATTATTAAACCAGATGGGTTTTCGTGATCATTTGAGTTGTATGATCACCGTTACTGATATTAACATTTATACTCCAGATTTATTTTAACTTCGGTTTAATTTTCCCAGATGTTGTGGTGGGACTTAAATTCCACATTAACTGTCAAAACCTTTCAATGGTAATTTAGTAATTTAATCCCTCTACAAGAGGAAATGTGCAGTTAATTTACATTTAGTTTTTGGATAGCTCCCTATTTCTTTTTCAAAATAATGCCTTGGGTTCTTTTAAGTGTATCTGAGAGGACAGAAAGGATATTGACTAACATCTCAGCAAATGAATGTGTAGAACTCCTTCAGTACTGCACAGGCATGTAAGCATAGGTTTCAAAGGTACATTTAATGTCAGAGAAATGTATACAATATACATCCTGGAATGCTTTTTCTTCACAACCATCCACAAAAACAGAGGAGTGCCCCCAAACGATGAATGACAGTTAAATGTTAGAACCCCAAAGTACCCCCCTCCAGCTCCCCTCCCTCCCATGTGTAAGCAGCAGCAAACAATGATCCCCCCCCCTCCACCAGCAAAAAAAAGCATTGGCACCCACCACCGAGCACTCAGGTGTGCAGCAAAGCAACATCAAATATACAGACTTGCAGTACCCCAAAGACTACTTGTTCACCTGGTATTCAACATACCACAGGCGCTCTCTCTCTCTTTAAGGGAAAAAGAGGTGTCCCCATTTCACCGCGAGAGGGGAGACACAACAAACAACTTGCTGGTTTATGATGGTAAAATTGCTTTCTGTCGCTTTTTCTGAACTCTGTGCCCAAAGGTCTTGGGTCTCTGGGCACACAGCCATAGATCTTCCGACTCCCACAACATACCGATCTCCTGCCGGGACACCAACCTTCAATCTGTCTGTCTCCAGAACCATGAGATCTCAGCCCTCCGAAGGCGATCTGAACTCTTAGGCTGCGTCCTAGGCATGTCGAATAATGGCCGGTCGTGAAACCCCAAGAGTGATTCCCATTCCCGCAAAGAAGATTTTTGTGGTAGAGTCCAAAATAGGATTTGAACCTGCTATCCTTTGACTCTAATGCTACAAATTAAGACATAGTAGATCTCCACAGAGAAATTTAAATCTGTTGAAAACTCTTATGTGAAGACGTGACAAAGTATTTTGTTGATGAGTTTTTTCCTTTTTCCATCATTATGTTATGGCTTTAACATTCTTTTTCGTCTCGGAAGACAGAAAACAGACTTGTTCCATTCCAGTTATTTTTCTTAATCAATGACTCATGTTACAGCTTTGTTCCAAGGACTCCCACGGCTCACTGGTTCCTTGCCCATCAAATTTTCTGGGAAATCTAGCTCAAAAACAAAATCCTCCCCATCGATTTGTTAAAAGTATATAAAGAAAACTAAAAAATGTATAGTGTGACAGTTTTACCTTTTCGCAGTTATTCCTAATCATTTGGATAAACTAGGATAATTACTGAGAAAAGGCAACAGATTGCAGAATTATGATCACTGTCCAAAGTAAGGTTCTTTTATTTAAAGTGAGAGTGGATTAATTCTGTGCATTGATTAACTGAGCTATCTTTAGCCTAAGCAGAGTTATCTCAGGGGTGAGAATGGGTCTGGTATTCATTGTTTACCAGAGGAAACTAGGAACCACTCTTCAAAAGCTGCTGACAAATGGTTAGACTTGCATCTGCATAAGATTAAATGGTTACATATCGTAATATGAAACAATTGCATTAAATGGCAAGAGTCCAGGTTCAGATGGAATAGGTAATGAGTTTTATAAGAAGTTTAGTGACTTATTAGTACCTTATATGGTATGTATAGCAAGTCATTTGAAATTGGCAGGTTACCCCAAACCCTGAACGAGGCCATTATCATGGTTATTCCAAAGAAGGACAAAGACCCAGAGGAGGTAGGATCTTATAGGCCAATTTCACTGCTAAATTCGGATCAGAAAATTTTGGCTAAAATGCTGGCAAGGAGACTCGGTCAGCAGATAAATAAATTGGTACACTCAGATCAAACAGGGTTTACCCCTAAAAGGAATTCTTTCCATAACATCAGGTGCCTTCTTAATATTCTCCAAGACATCGTAAGGAAGACCTTATAATATTAAGTTTAGATGCTGAGAAAGCATTCAACCAAGTGGAATGGCAATACCTCTACGAGGTTTTGAACGAATTTGGAATGGGAGACAAATTTATAACTTGGATTAAGCTACTGTACAGTAACCCTAATGCTGAAATACTAACTAATCAGACCCTCTCGGAACCATTCAGTTTGCACAGGGGCACAAGACAGGGCTGTGCATTAAGTCCCTTATTGTTTGCGTTGGCCCTGGAACCACTGGTGGAGACTATACGCTCTCATCCCGAAATTTATGGGTACAATACGGAATATACTATCAACAAAATTTCCCTTTATGCGGATGATGTTTTGTTGTTTGTAACAAAACCATATATTACTATTCTAGTCTTGCTGGAAATAGTCAATGTATTTGGCACCTTCTCGGGGTATAAGATTAATTGGGGGAAAGAGAATTATTCCCAGTCCGAGTAGAAGAACAGGAGGGGCTTAAAGAATTTCCATTCAAAATAACCCTTGAGAAGTTTACTTATCTTGGAATTGTAATAACCAAAAGGTATAGTTCTCTATTTGAAGCAAATTTTATCCCTCTAATTGAAGAGATTAAAAAGAAAATAGAATTTTGGAAGACACTCCCAATTTCTTTAGTGGGTAGAGTAAATGCAGTCAAGATGATCTTTCTTCCCCAACTGCTCTATCTATTTCAGAACCTGCCCCTCTATCTTACCAAAACCTTTTTTAAAGGATTAGATTTGATAATTCTACCTTTTATATGGAATTATAAAGCCCATTAAATTAGGAAAGAACATCTCTGCAAGAGTAAGACTAGTGGGGGGCTGGCACTACCCAACTTTATTTTTTATTATTGGGCTGCTAACATTAGCCATATAGCATACTGGATAGATGATACAGTTGTACTTCCCGGATGGTTGGAGATGGAACGTGAGGATTGCCTACCATATTCCATGGGGGCAATCATTATGTCCCCTATTCGGTTAAATAAAGCCTGTTATAGAGGCAATCCTATTATGCATAGCACCATACAGATGTGGAGACAAATAGGGAAGTATTTGAAACTCAGAACATTATCTTTTCTTGTACCTATATCAGCGAACCCCTCTTTTATCCCCTCATGTATAGATGGGGCCTTTGATGCATGGCAAGAATCAGGGATACGCAATGTTGGAGACTTATGCATACAAGGGATTTTTGCGTCATTTTGGCAGCTCCAGGACAAATTCAGATTGCAAAAGAGTATTTTTTTCAGGTATCTCCAGCTAAGACAATACAGTATATAAGATCTCATCTTTCTAGTTTTGAGACGGCAGAACCTGATAAATTAGATAATCATTTAAGATCATGTTTAGGGACAGAACACATCAGCACCTATCTGTATGATGCCATACAAAACAAGTGCCATACAACAATAGGTAATATTAAAAAAGAGTGAGAAAAGGAGTTGGGTACAGAGATAGAGGAGGTTATATGGAATGAGGTTTTGGAGTATGTTAACTCCTGTTCCATCAATGCCAGGCATTGTTTAATACAATTTAAAATCCTACATAGACTACATTACTTAAAAGTAAGGATTCATAAAATATTCCCAGAGGTGTCTCCAATGTGTGAGAAATGCAAGTCCTCGGAGGCAAATTTGTTACATAGTTATGCTTTATGTCCCAGGATACAAGAGTATTGGAAGCAAATATTTGAGGTCCTATCGAAGGTACTAAAGGTTCAGATGATACCAGACCCCATTTTCATAATTTTTGGAACTTCTGCGAGGTCAAATAAATTCCAGGCTACCCAGCAGCAACTCCTGACCTCTGGCATACTTAATGGAAAGAAACTCATACTGCTGTTCTGGAAAAAGGAGGAAACTCCGTCACTCAGACAATGGCTGGCTGCATTAATGGATACTCTGCATCTAGAGAGGATGAGATACGTTATCAAGGACAGACTCAAGGAATTTGAAAAAAATCTGGCAACCATTACTGTTGTATTTAGAAGAGACCAACAGCTGAAGTATGTGTGGGGGGTGGTAGGACCTAAACAGCACATACGGGAGGGGTGAGGGGAGGGTAGGGCTGGGAAGGGGAAAGGAGATGGGGTGGTAGGGTTTCCTTTGCTTTTTGCTTGTTTACTATACATACATTCATTTGATTTTCATTATGTTATAAGAAAGAAAAGGAAAAAGAAGCATTGTACTTTAGGACATTGTCGGTTGTGGTTAAGCTGATGTTGCTTCGCAATAAAGACATTTGAAAACAATTGCATTAATAACATATTTCAGGTATTGTTATGTTTGTCTTAGTTTCAAAATAACTCTGAATTTCGTGGTTTGAATGATAAAGTAGAACATTGAGAATCATTGATGTGGTACTCTGGCCTGTAGCTGGTGGTGGTGAATGATGAAATGGCACGTTTCTCTGTTTGCCAGTTCATGCACTTTTTGCGTAGGACAACATTGCAGGTGGACTGAAGGGAGACAGAGGAAGATGACTTTAGATCATAACTGAGTATCTCTTGCAGTATATCAGCAATGACTCTCTGTTGTGTTGTTAATTAACCCAGAGCCTATGTAGGCAATTGTACATATTCAGAAATCTATCCTTGCCTGTGGGAGGGTACTGGCAGTTGAGAACAACCTACTTTTGGTATCTGCTGGACTGTGTGATATCCTTAAACTTGTCATTTTTGTTCTGGGGGGCGGGGAGGGACTGCTTGTGAGAAAATAATCATGGATATGCCAACACTTGTAGGTAATATTACAACTAGCTTTTTGAAACGGGAATAAAACTTTTTTAAAAAAAAATTCGAGATAGTATCAGAAGTGCACTCAAATACTGTTCCATATTCTGTTTCAAGCACTTTTAATGCCACATCTGAGATTATGTTTGAATATAATGCCTAGTATGTCCATGATGATGTAGCAAACAATTTGTGTTTATAAAGTCACTTAAATTTGATGGCAACTCTTAATTTATAAGAGTGCTATCAGAGTTGGGTTTCGTGATGAGCCTCAAGAGGAGCTATTACTGTAAATGTTGAGAACGTAATCGAAGAAGTAAATCTTTAGCAGCGTCTCAAAGGAGTGGTGAGTCAGAGAACTAGAGTAAGAATTTGCAGAAACTTAAGGCCTTGGAAACTTAAGGCCTTGGAAACTAAAGGCACGGCTTCTTATTCTGCTAGTTTAGCCATAAGTAATCTTTACTTGGATAAACTGATGTAACTTTTTATGGTCTAGAATCTTGGGGTATCCCAACTATTCCAGCTAATGGAATGAATTTTGAAGTGTAGTCATGGTTGCCTATCAGAAGGTAAAATAGTTCCCTTATATTATAAATTTCCATTTAAATTGATTAATAATTACTTTTCATATCTTGGGATTAAAATTACTTGTAAACATAAAGATTTATTTAAGACTAACTTTTTACCATTAATAGACCATATTACTCAACTTTCATCTAAATGGTTTCCCTTATATTTAACTTTGATTGGTCGTATTAATGCAGTTAAGATGTTTTTTTTGCCAAAATTTTTATATGTGTTTCAGGCATTACCAATTTTCGTTCCTAAATCTTTTTTTGATAAAGTTGACTCTAAAATTTCTTCATTTATTTGGCAGAATAAGAATCCGAGACTGGGTAAAATACATTTACAGAAAGCTAAGAGAGATGGAGGTTTAGCATTACCTAACTTTAGATTTTATTATTGGGCTATTAATATTCGACATATGAAATTTTGGTTACTTGACCGGGACATACTATCTATTCCTAAATGGGTAGCATTGGAATTACAATCTGTTCAGGGTTATACACTTGGTTCTATTTTAGGTTCCTCTCTTCCTTTTGATTCGAAACGTCTTAAGCAGGTCTCTAACCCGATAGTTAAATATGCTTTGCGCATTTGGTTTCAATTCAGAAAATTTTTTGATCTTAATCAATTCGGGTTAGCGATTCCTATTTTAGATAACATATTTTTTCCTCCCTCTTTTACGGATCGCGCTTTTCAAACTTGGAAGACTAAGGGTATTTTACGGTTTTTGGATTTATTTTTAGATGGTTCCCTTATGTCTTTTGAACAATTATCTAATAAATATAACTTATCAAGAATACATTTTTTTAGATATTTACAAGTTAGAAATTTCCTAAGTACTATACTTTCTTCCTTTCCAATGCTTCCTCCTATATATATTTTAGATTCGATAATTAACCTTAATCCATGTCAGAAAGGTGCATCGGCTATGATTTATAATATTATTATGAAACTTAGGAAAGCTCCATTTGATAAGATTAGGGTAGATTGGGAACAGGAATTGGGGCTTACCATTTCTGTGGATGATTGGGGGCAGATTTTACAATTAGTTAATACTTCCTCTATTTGTGCTAAACATTCCCTAATTCAATTTAAAGTGGTTCATAGAGCACATATGTCCAAAGATAAGTTAGCGCGTTTTTACTCGCATATTAATCCTTTCTGTGATAGATGTTCGGGGCAGATAGCCTCTTTAACTCATATGTTTTGGTCTTGCCCTACTTTGGAAACTTTTTGGAGAGATATTTTCAATATTATTTCTAAGGTATTAAATATAGATATCTCTCCTCACCCTATTACTGCTATCTTTGGACTACCTAAAATTTCTAGTAATCTTTCCCCTTCAGCCCGTAGAATGATTGCATTTCTTACTTTAATGGCGAAAAGATGTATTTTACAACATTGGAAAGAGCTTAATGCTCCAACTACCTTTTTTTGGTTTTCTCAGACGATTTTATGTTTGAATCTGGAGAAAATTAGAAGTAACCTTTATGATTCTTCATTTAAATTTGAACAGATTTGGGGACCTTTTATTCGATATTTTCATTTAATGTAATATTTACCCTTCTTGTTTTTTCTTCACTGTTTTAATGGAGGTCGGGATTGAGGACGTGATTTTAAGTTTAACTCTGTTTGGTTTCAAGTTAGCCCATTGCTTTGCTTTGCTTTTAGTTAGTTGCACGGTGGGTTTTTTTTTGGGGTTTTTTTTTTCTTTTTTTTTCCATTGATATATATAAAATCTAGTATACTATTATGTTATCTTGGTTTCTTATGCTTAAATTACATTGTTTGTAGTATTTTCTTTTTGGTATTGTTATCTTTTGGAATTTTATTATACTTTAACATTGTATTAATGTTTATATGGCTTACCTTTTTTGTATACTTACTCAATAAAAAGATTTAAAAAGAAAGAAAGAAGGTAAAATAGCAGGAATAGATTGTACACCAGCAGTTTTGACTTTGGTGTATCTAGGTCTGAATAACCAATTATCTGACTGTAAACATTGGGCAGAATTGTATGTCTGGTGTTTCGCCCTCTGCACGCACCTGAGCCAATTCTGCTGGTCATCTGCAGCCTAGAGTCACTTGATATCTGATGTCACTAGGGCTCTGACAGTCCATTAAGGAGGTCCTATCCCTAAAATCTCACTGACAGCCCTTTGCGTCTGGCTAAATTGGGGTTAAGACTGCGTAAGAGATGGTACAAAACTGATTTGAAAACTTAATATACTTAACTGGTAATTTTTATAACTTTTTCCTTTTTCTCCTAAATCAGTTTCTTGCAACCTCCTTTAAAATACAAATATATGAACATATGAATCATGAACAGAACTAGACTACTAACCCCTTGAGCCTGTTCTGCTATTCAATGAATTTATGGCTGATCTGATTGTAAGCACAGATCTACATTCCTGTCTGCCCACTGTTATCGTTTACTCCATTATGAATAATCCATCTGGATCTGCCCTAAAGACATTACTAACACTTCTTGGAGGAAAAGAATTGCAAAGACTCTGTAAGGGGGAGAAAATCACCTCTTATAAATGGTGACCCCTTATTTTTAAACCCCTTTCTCACCCTTCTAAATCCCAGGGGATACAAGCCTAGCCCTGTCCTTACAAAACAAACTATCCATTTTGAGTTATCAGGCCAGTAAACCTTCTCAAACCTGATTTCAATATATTTGCATCTTCCTTTAAATAAGAGACCAAAACAGTAGAATTTACCAGTTACACCAACAAAACCAAAGCATAACTCTCCTAGTTGTGTATTAAACTCCCTTCGTAAGAAATGATGCAATTTTACTAGCTTTACTAATTACTTGTTACACCTGGAGCATTGCCATGAGTGTATTCATTATGCTTAGGATTAGTTAAAGGTCAGAGAAATTCCAGTGCAATGACTACAATTAATTCCCAGTAACACACATCAAAGTTGCTGGTGAACGCAGCAGGCCAAGCAGCATCTGTAGGAAGAGGTGCAGTCGACATTTCAGGCCGAGACCCTTCGTCAGGATTCCCAGTAGTCCTCTTGCATAGCCTGAGACCAAATGCCATGATTACTTGTTTTTAACTATTACAAATCTTAGCTAATTTTCTTTCATTCTGAAAATATTTAAGATAATGGATTTATAAGTAAAATGAGCTGATCACATACTTGGCAATGGTCAATTATTGTTAAACATATGGAGATACAGTGAAAAGCTTGTCTTGCATACTGTTCACGCTGATCAGATAATTACCCAGTGCAATGAGATCGGGCAAGGTAAAACAATAACAATGCCAAATTGTGTCACAGCTACGGAGAAAGTGTAGTGCAGGTAAAGAATAAGGTGCAAGATCATAACAAGGTAGATTGTGAGGTCAGAAGTCCATTTTATTGTACTAGGGGACCACTTTATAGTCGTATAACAGCAGGGTAGAAGCTGTTCGTGAGTCTGGTTGTATGTACTTTCAGGGTTTTGTGCCTTCCAACGGAAGAGGAGAGAAGAGAGAATGACTGGTCTTTGTGCTGGCTGCTTGACTGACGCAACAAGAAGTATAGACCACTCCCTTGTCTTCTAAGTATTGATAAAAACCACAAGTACCAAGAGCAGGGATAGGCCAGTTACCCTCTCAGATCTACTCTATCATTCAGTAAGATCATGGATGATCCAGCACTGACCTCAGACACCACTTTCTGACACCCTCCCTGTTCCCCTCAACTAGAGTCTCCGGTTAATCTTGTGCCATGTCTGGGCTGTGTTGTTGGACTCCAAGTGGAGTCTAATGGTGAAATAAACTGCCTGTTGTCATTCAGGAAGCCCAGTGCATGCATGGAGCTCCAGTACTTACCGCCACTCTAATGGTTGAATTGCATTTGGAAACACTGGTAGTCGTCAATGATACCCAGCCTTTTGCTTTGTAGGATACCCTGCTGTGGACAACTCATTGGTCAACCTCGTCTTTTTGTATGGGTGCTTGTTCTGAGCTAACTTTACATTTATTACATGATGCTGACACTCGCGTAACAATGCTTTCAGGTTAAAACATTAAACATAGAACATTACAGCATAATGCAGGCCATTTGGCTCACGATGTTGTGCCCAGCTTTCAACATACTCTGAGATCAATCTCACCCTTCCCTTCCATATAGCCCTCCATTTTTTTTAACCATTCATGTGCCAAATTAAGAGTCCCTTAAATGTCCCTAATGTATCTGCCTCTACCACACATTCCACATGTTCCACATATTCACCACTGTCTATGTAAAAATAAAACACAACTACTACTTCTGACACCCCTCCTCCTATACATTTCTCCAGTCAAAAATTATGCCTCCTCATGTTAGCCATTTCCGCCCTTGGTAAAATCTGGCTGTCAATGTAAGCATTGCAGACTAAACAAAAGTGTAAAGTTTTAAAATCTATCCAAACATGTCAAATTTCAAGCTGTTACAAACAAATCTAATTAAAGTTAATTTTATTTCTTTGTAACTGTTTGAAGCAGATCCCCATCGATTCCTCTTTTTTAAAAAAAAAGGTAACTGTTAAGTTTATTCACTTGCAAAGAACCTAGATTGCTTCGTTAGAGTGGAGAAGGCTGGGATCTTATAAGTGAAGTTTGTGATATTTTTAACAAGACAAATGGAAAAATTCCCACAAGTTGCAGTCAGCCTCTGGAGAATAAAAGTTACGATCAGCATGTAACTTACTGCTCGTTAACACATGGCATTCAGGGCAGCAATGAGGGTCCTCTGTCTCTGTCTGTCCTTGGCCATCTTCTGGAAACTATTTAAGTCCTGGGTTGAGATTCAGGAATACCATCGCACATGGGTGTAGAAGAATTCTTCATTGCTGTTTCTGTAACAGTTTTGGCTGACCAGTCAGGGTTGTTAGCCCTGAGCTGGAACTCCTGAACCTGGAGGACCAGTGTTAGCCTGGCCTCTACCCTTTGACCTGTTTGGCATGGGTGATCCTACCAGGAGCCAAACTATAAAGCCCTGACTGCGGCCAGCAAAGCTCTCCAGGGCATCGAGGCAAGCAAGCCGTCAAGTCACAACAAGGTTGTGGCCCTCATGGAGGGTCAGCATGTAGCAGAATCGGAAGCTGTTGTTTATACAGTTTTGCTGGGACAGGAACAGTTATGGATGTAGTCCGATGACTGCTTTTAAAAACAAAAGCAAGCGTGTGAATATTTAATTCAAATCTTAAGGGGAGCAAGCAGGGAAATGGATCCAGTAGGACAGCTAATTCAAGCAAGTAATAGAGCTACAGTAATACAAATAACTTTCTTTGGTTTCCTCTTAAATAGCAATCCAGATTTTACAAAATTCCCACTAAAATATAAATTTGAATGTGAGTCTCACTCACACTACAGCTCTGTACAATAGTATCTTTAGTGTACTATGCTGCACCAGAGTACTTGTCCTTTTAAACCTTGTAATGTGAGCAGTGAATTTTGAGTGAATTTTGCTTTTTAATGTTGCTGTTCACAGGTACCAAAAGGCCGGGTGGTTGCTCTTAATTTCCGGTTCCTTGATCTGGAACGTGACACACTCTGTCGGTATGATTATGTTGATGTTTACGATGGACACGTCAATGGCCAGCGGTTGGGCAGATTTTGTGGGACTTCAAAGCCTGGCGCCATCATCTCATCTGGCAACAAAATGTTGGTCCAGATGGTAACCGATGCCAACACTGCAGGAAATGGTTTTGTTGCTATGTACTCTGCAACCAGGCCAAACCAGAGAAGTAAGATCATTTCATTTCTATTGGCAGGTTATGCACTATTAACCAATGATAAAACTTGAAACATCTACAAACCAATATATAATTCATTCAGTGGTGGCGTTCTCACCTTTGTGGGGAAAATGTTGGATGTTATACCCAGCTCCATTAGCCCAGAGTGCACACATCAATCATTTTGGTGTAGTCTTTTTAGCTGAAGTTTCAAAGATAAAAATCCCATGGCACTATATATTGAATTGCACAGGAGTTCATTCAGTGAGCTGGTTAGAATGAATTAATCAAACACATCATGGAAAATTCCTTTAATCCAATTGAACTCTGAAAAACAATCACACTATTGATCATTTAGAGGAGGCCAGTGCAAATGGTGAAGTTCATACAAATCGTCTATGAGCATCTTTATATGAATGTTAGTGTTATTTCAGCACTTAAATTTCAAATTGGCCTAACTCTTATTAAAGGATTTTAAAATAATTTAGTATTGTTATTTGTTTACTGTCATATGATCCAAAATATAGTGGAAAACCTTGACTTGCATACTGTTTATATAGGTGAAATCATTACACAATGCATTGATAAAAGAGTAAAATGATTATAATAGAAGTAATTAATTCGGAAAGATATGCATAAATGTTTTTGTTTATGTTGGATTTTAATAATTCCAAAATAAAATTTGGAAATTCTAAGGTGTAAACAGTATGTAAATCAGAGCTGCTGTTGTTCCTTTTCATGTCTTGTGGTGCATTGGGCAGCAGTTTTTTCGGTTTCCTGAGCATTTGTCTGTTTTTTACGAGGCCAAGTTGCTCGCTCACTGGTCAACCCAGCATGAATGGAAAGCATGCAGGGAGCCAGCCGGATTCAAACCCGGGACTGTCTGCCTTAAAGTCCGGTGCTGATGGTGCTGATGCCACAACATCACTGGCTGCCAATAGAACAGAGTACTGTTAATAAATCTTTTAAGTAGATTCCAGTTGCTGAAGTTATAACAATGGAATCTAATACTATTATTTTGGATTGTTGGCAGAGAAAATACTCCAGTTCCAAGCTGGTAGGTGTCCTATTAATATTGGCAGATGAATTTAAAAGTCACCAGGTTGATTTGAGTGAATATGCATGTGCTAATTTAAGCTCACTTTTAAACAGTTGCTATTTTGCTGGTGAGTGTGAGAAGTTCTGTACACTTGAAACCATCTCAATTAGTGGTCATCGCTGACCACAACAGATAAGCAAGAACTGTTTCAACGAGATCGCACAGATATGAAGCAAAGGAACAATGTTTTGTTGACATCTTGAAAATACGTGCAACACAAGTAGGTTTGAAATGTGATGTCATCAGGTCCAGCAGCATCTGTGGGGAGAGAGATTGAACCACCAGTTCAGCTCAATAAAGTTCATATTTCTGTTTCCCTCCACAGATCCTGTTTGACTAAATGAATATCTCTAGCATTTTCTGTTCTGTTCATATTTCCAGTATGTGGTTTCTTAGTTATGTATATGTATATTTCACTTGAATGCTCACTCTGAACATATAATGAGAAGATTTTTATTCCATCACCATAGATGATCAGTTTTGCGGTGGTCGTCTGGAAAAGTCACCTGGCTCCTTTAAAACACCCAACTGGCCAGATTATGACTACCCAGCGGGAGTCTCCTGCTCGTGGCACATCGTGGCACCCAAAAATCAGGTACCTTTGGCACCCAGAAACAAGTGTCCTACTTCCCTGCCACTTTAGGCATTCCCCTGGGATTGAGGATGGCATGCTTGCCCTCTGCTTCTGAGAGTTCTGAAGTGACCAGTGTGGGACACCAGCCCCTTCCACATTGGAGCAGGACATGTCTTACGGATGGGTGGTCTTACAGGTGGTATACTGCTGATGTTACTTATGCAGGGCGTCTGTGTGCTCCCAGTGTATGGGGGTCAAGGTTAGCAATACCATCCCAAATGCGCCTTTTCCATTCTGAGCCACCATGAATCGGTATTCCCAAACATGAATGGGGATATTGTATTTTATTTCAAGTTGGCTTTGACACATCCTTGAATTATCTTCTACTCCCTCAGCCCTTCCGTTCAGCAGAGGAGGAAATAAGGTGTCTGTTTCAGGAGCTGAGTGTCAGCCACGTGAGCAATGTAGCAAGCTCAACACAGCAGCTAGGTCCTCCTTGGCCCCAGCATTTTTCAGCTCCTCCTTATAACTCAAGCCCACCAGTCCCAGTAACATCCTTGTGAATTCTTTCCTGCACCCTTTGACAGCCTTCCTGTAGCTAATTGACCAGAAATGCACACAGTGTGGCCTCACCAAACATCTTGTACAGCTCCAACGAGACAGCACAACTCTTTCGCTCAATGCATGAACTGGGAAGAATTCTTCTAAATCCTGAGATCCCACAGCTTGGCTGTACAAAAAGAAAGACAAAGAACCAATATTCAAGGTGATATTTGAGCATCAACTGTTCTTAAGCCAAGAATTTGTTCATCAGTTTCACATTTTTGCAGTATGAGGTGGAATGAATGTTCCTGACTAAATGTCAAATGTTGTTCTTCCCTGCCAAAAAGATTTGCCATCTAAAACTAAGATGAAAGTGAATTTGAAGAATAAATAACTAGTTTTAAAAAAAATCTGAAACTTACATTTGTAAGCTTGTGCTTTGATTATATAGTTCATTTTCCTTTTGTTCTGGGGCTTCTACTTTTACCGCTCATTCATTCTACACAGTTGTTACTTTATTTGGGAATTTCTTTCTACCCTTGTAACTTAGGTGGAGAAGAGAAAAACCAGGGTCTGCAGGAGACATGAGATCACTTCTCATTCACGCTAATTTAGCCCAAGCAATCCTGCTTCTTCAGTGGTTTTTGGACCAGTATGTGCAAAGTTGGAAAAGCACTGCTCATGCCATTACCGATTTGAACCTTTCTCTGTTGTAAATAAGCTGAATGGCTGAATCTGGTGAGATGTGGACAATTTTTAACCATGGAATGCAGAGCCTGAAGGATGGATCAAAGTAAATTGAAGAGTAACTCTCAAAAAGCAATTGGATATATTCTTAGAAAAGAGGTGAAAGAGCAGGGGAATGGATTAATTAGATAACTCTGTCAATGAGCTGGCTGAAGCACGATGAGCTAACTGACTACTGTGCTATGTGACTGACTAATCTGCTGTGCATACATTCATCAGCCAAACGATTGCTGAAGCAAGCCAGTATATCAGCTTCCCTACAGACTGTCATCACCAACTTGGCAGGGTGCTGGAGTCTGACAAAGGGGAAGCATTCACTAAATTATAAAGAGTAATTGATCACCTTCCTGTTACCATACATGCCCCTATCAATAATCCCATCCACTCCTGTGAGAAAGAATTCACTCACTCCTTATGCAGCTCATTTGTGACTGCGAAATACATTGATTCCTCTATTCCTGGCCGACGCCACATTTGCCAAGGCTCTACCTAACTTCACAAAAAAATTGTTGCTAGGTTGCGTACAAGGCAGGCAAAATTGTGGAAGAGCAGTATTAATCTTTTATTAATAGTGGTAATTTGCAAGTCAATAGATTTCCATTTCTGAGGAGACAAACCATCTCCAGGTTCATAGGTCATAGTATTAATCTGCCTAGTCCTATTGACCTGTACCCAGACCACAGCCCTCCAGACCCCTTCCATCCATGTACCTATCCAAATTTCCCTTAGATGTTGGAATTGACCCTTCATCCACCAATTGCACTGGCAGTTTGTTACGCACTCTGAGTTAAGAAATTTGCTCGTGTTCCCCTTAAACATTTCACCATTTACCCTTCCCCCATGACCTCTAGTTGTAGTCTCACCCAACCTCAGTGACAAAAGTCTACTTGCATTTACCCTATCTATACCCTTCAGAGTTTTTCATACCTCTACAATCTTCTACATTCATAGAACATAGAATAGTACAGCACAGTACAGGCCTTTTGGCCCACAATGTTGTGCCGACCTTTAAACCCTGCCTCCCATATAACCCCCCACCTTAAATTCCTCCGTATACCTTCTAGGGAATAAAGTCCTTATCTATTCAACCTCTCCCTATAATGCATCCCTATCTACCTGAGATGCTACTATCAAGGAATTACGGACTTGTATTTCCAGATCCCTCTGTTCTATAGCACTCCTCAGTGCCCTATCAGTGTCTGTGTAAGACCTACCCTGAGGGTCCTCCCAGACTGGAACACCTCACAGTTGTCTGCATTAAGTCCCATCTACCATTTTTCAGCCCATTTTTCCTGCTGGTGCAGATCCTCTGCAAGCTGTGATGGTCTTCCTCGCTGTCCACTACACTCCCAATCTTGGTGTAATCTGCAATTTTGCTGATCCAATTTACCACATTATCATCTACATTGTTGATCTAGATTACAAACAACAACGGATCCAAACCAGTCCCTGCGGCACACCACTAGTCACAGGCCTCCAGTCAAAGAGGTAACTGTCTACAACCACTCTCTGGCTTCTCCCACCAAGCCAATATCTAACCCAATTTACTACTACATCTTGAATGCAAAGTGGCTGAACCTTCTTGACAAACTTCACATGTGGGACGTTGTCAAAGGCCTTGCTAAGGTCCTTGTAGATAATATCCACTACCTTGTCTTTAATCAGCTTTCCTGGTAACTTCCTTAAAAAAAAATTCTAGAAGATTAGTTAGACACGGCTCACTGCACACAAAGCCACGTTGACCATTTCTAATTAGTTCTTGTGTATCCAAATATCCGGTCCCTTAGAATACCTTCCACTAACTTCTCCCACTACTGCTGTCAGGCTCATCAGCCTGTAATTTCTTGCCTTATTCTTAGAGCCTCTCTTAAACATTGGAACAACGTTAACTATCCTCCAATCCTCTGGTACCTCACCTGTGCCTAAGGATATTTTAAATATCTCTGCTAGGGCCCCTGGACTTTCTGCACTAACCTCCCACAGGGTCTGAGGGAACACATTGTCAGGACCTGAGGATTTATCCATCCTAATTTGCTTCAAGACAGCAAGCACCTCCTCCTCTGTAATCTGTATAGGGTCCATGACCTCTCTGATGCTTTGCCTCACATCTGTACTGCCCTGGCTTTGGTGTTGTAACATCAACTAGACAGTCAGTTAAACACCATTCAAAAATGACAGGAGAGTCAGGAAATGCCTCCTAGCTCCTTAGTTTTATTGCCGACTCAATGGCATGACGTAGAGAATAAGGAATGAAAAGCAATGCTTGTGCTGGGGAAACAACAGCATGGCTCTTGATAGAAACTTCTTTTGCTCCTAACATAAACCTCTGGCCTACTGCCAGTCAATGTGCTTTTATACTTAAACACAAAATAATCTGCAGATGCTGTGATCAAAGCAACACTTTCAGTACACTGGATGAACTCAGCAGGTCGGGCAGCATCAGTCAGAAACGATGAGTGGACATTTCGGGCCGGAACCCTTCATCAGGACTGAAGAATAAAAGATGGGGAAGGATTTGAAGAATGCTTGTAGGTTCAGTTGAAAGACCAGTAACTTGAAAGACAAGGGGGTGGGGGAGGGGAAGCATTGACATCATAGCCCTGAAAACAATGGGTAGTAGAAGAAGGTGGCGGAACCATGAGGGAGCTGGGGGAGGGGGTAGAGTGACATAGGGATAGAGGAAGGGGGGGGAGGGAATTACGGGAAGTTGGAGAATTCTATGTTCATACCAAGGGGCTGGAGACTACCTAGACGGTATATGAGGTGTTGCTTCTCCAACCTGAGTTTAGCCTCATCATGGCAGTAGAGGAGGCCATGTATGGACATATCTGAATGGGAAGCAGAGTTGAAGTGGGTGGCTACCGGGAGATCCTGTCTGTTGTGGCGGATGGAGTGGAGGTGCTCGACGAAGCGGCCCCCCAATCTGCGTCGGGTTTCACCGATGTAGAGGAGGCTGCAACGGGAGCACCGGATGCAATAGATGACCCCAAAAGACTCACAAGTGAAGAGTTGTCTCACCTGGAAGGACTGTTTGGGGCCCTGAATGGTTGCAAGAGATGAGGTGTAGGGACAGGTGTAGCACTTGCGCTTACAGGGATAAGTGCCGGGTTGGAGATCAGTGGGGATGGACGTGCGGATAAGGGCGTCGTGGAGGGACCGATCCCTGCAGAAAGTGGAGAGGGGTGGAGAGGGAAAGATGTGCTTAGTGGTGGGGTCCTGTTGAAGGTGGCGGAAGTTGTGGAGGATAATGTGCTGGATCCGGAGGCTGGTGGGGTGGTAGGTAAGGACAGGGGGAACTCTGTCCCTGTTGTGGTTGTGGGAGGATGGGGTGAGGGCCGAAGTGCGGGAAATGGAGGAGATGCAGGTGAGGGCATCATTGATGACGGTAGAAGGGAAACCACGATCCTTAAAGAAAAACGACATTTGAGATGTCCTGGAACGTAAAGCCTCATCATCGGAGCAGATGCGGCAGAGATGGAGGAACTGGGAATAGGGAATGGCATTTTTGCATGTGGCAGGGTGGGAAGAAGTTTCCGCCTCCTTCTTCTACTACCCATTGTTCTCAGGGCTATGACGTCAATAGTTCCCCTGCCCCACCCCTTTGTCTTTCAAATTACTGGCCTTTCAACTGAAGCTACAAGCATTCTTCAAATCCTTCCCCACCTTTCATTCTTCAGTCCTGACAAAGGGTTCTGGCCTGAAACGTCGACTCATCGTTTCTAACTGATGCTGCCCGACCTGCTGAGTTCATCCAGTGTACTGAAAGTGGTACTTTTATACTTGCTATTTCCTGGCTGCACAGGAAGTGACCTAATACAAATCTGAAATTGCTCATTAAAATAAAGGCTGAACATGTTTTAACATAAATCAATTGCCTGAAAGGCAGAACAGTTGTCTCCCGACTAAATATAGATGCCGCTACATATAGATTAACGTTCTGATCTTCCGAAGAACCAATTTTGTCCCTTGCTATCCTTTTGTTCCTAACATCTCTGCAGAAGCCCTTAGGATTTTCCTTCGTCTTGTCTGCTAGAGCAACCTCATGTCTTCTGTTAACCCTCCTGATTTTTCAATGCTTACCTTGTTCAATATGGTTTTTTTTTGTACATCTAAAAAAACCTTTCATGGTTTGTGTCTACTTGTGTTTTCTCTGCCATCAATCATCATTGTTAAGATCTGGATTTGGCAGTGAGTAGATGGTGCTTGGCATCATTGGCCTGAGGATTGGTGCTGCTTCATCGTTTTCACACCCGGGCTTGGGGCAGGTAACGCTGAGGAACTGGTCTGATTTGTGTTCCATCTGCTCACTACAGAGTAGCTGGGCTGACCTTCTGAAACGTGTGAAAGCAGCTCAGTTCGCTTACCATTTCCCTCACCTTGTTACAGTAGCTGACCTCTGACCTGGGCTCACATATCTGATCCCTCTCCTCACTGTCACTGCCACTGTCTCTGTGCTGTTTCTCCCCGACAGATGGGGCATCTTGGACCAGAGGGGGTGAGAGGGCATCTTTTAGT